>NW_003805526.1:11667-510333 GCF_000255335.2 Galendromus occidentalis | reverse complement strand
ACATCATTCAGTAATAATTTTTTCCTAGAAATTTAGCTTCTGCTCGGAGAGTCTCGTACATTCGACTGTGGTTCCCGAGTCGTCGCATTTACCTACGTGGCATGCAGTGGTTCTCTCGGAATAAATTCTATTCTCATGAACTCTTCAATCTCGACCCGAGTAAAGCACACTTCCCCGAGATGTACCCGGTACCCCAGACTTCACTTTCGCCGAGCTCCGAGACCGGAATCTCCGGAACACGCTTGTGTCCCTTTCCCGTGAGAGAGATCGACCCTTCCCCCCGGAAATTCTACTGTACTGAATCAGTACTGCGAATTTTCGAATCAACACCTTTTCCTCTTTTTAGTCGCTTCGAAATACATTTTTTTTCTTTTCAATTGCATGAGCAAACGGGAGATCCTCCAGGAGACCCTTTTTAAATGAATTTGTATGTATCCATTGAGTTCGACTCAGACTGTTTTCTATAGAACATTGCTGGCTTCTTCAGCTTGGCCAATTCCCAATGGATATATTGAGTGGATTGGGCGCTTGAGAATCTTCCTGTCTCCTCTCATGACCATGCATGATCGTTTTCTGAGATCTGTTCTCTCGCCACCGAACACGTTGACTACTCTGCAGAGCGGCCAGAACCCACGCGACGGACTCGGGTCTGCCATCAGGCACACGTCGCCCACATTGAGCTCATTCGGAGATGCTGGTTTGGTCTCAACTGCGTTCCTCAACTGACCCAAGTACTCGAGTCGGAATCTTTTCCAGAACGCCTTCATGACGGCCTCTTGGCGTTTCCACGCTTTCGACATAATTATCGGCATGTCCCGGTCGCTGACTTTCAAGTTGACCATCGAAGTATCTGGGAACCTGGCTCTTGCGTTGTATCCATTCACCAGATCCGCTGGGCACAGTGCTCTGACCTCACACTCACTGGATGGAAGCGCTGTTATTGGTCTCAGATTGACGCACAGCTCGATTTCCGACAGGATTGATTCCAACTCCCGAAATCTTGGTATATTCGTTCCTAAGATTTTCCGGAGTGGACGCTTTATGCAGCCCACCAAGCGCTCCCTCAGAATGAGGTATTCCGCACGGATATGATGAAGATTGGTGGTGATTCCTGGTGAATGGAGACATTTTGATTTGTGAATCCACGCTATGAGCAACTTCGTGAAATAGTTCCGCCCATCGAGGATTATCGGATATTTTTCACCGAACGACAGATCACCGGACTTGATCAATCCTGACTTACAACGTAGGATTCCATGTTCATCGACCATCGGATTGTAGAGATAAAGCTTGCTCGTTTTCGGTAGCTTTCTCCCTCCACTGGCGACTTCTGTCGGGAAATCCATTTGCTGTAGATTCCTTATAAGTGCTCTCTCTGCGTCAAGATATTCCTCGACCTGAACGGGAATGTCCATAGACAAATCCCTCTTGCGAGCTTTCTGGAAAACCCTCCTGACGTAAGCCAGCGATCTCACCGCTTTCGGCCACGATGAAAAGTGCTTCTCCTTGAGCAGAGACGACGACACCTTTGGCAAAGCCGTGACATGCAGGATGTCTGTTTCTGCGACGTTGCCATGCTTTGCCTCTGCTATTGCCTCCGCGAATTCTTCTTTGCCAATGCGGATCGGGTCCGGCAACTTTTGCTCTTTTAGCCACGAAGGTCCATTCAACCAGAACTCGACACTTTCCCTCGACTCCAGTGAGTTGCCTCTGCTGAGCAAATCAGCCGGGTTGGACTTCGTGGCCACATAGCGCCACTGATCCGGCGTTGAGAACCTCTGGATCTCGGTGATCCTGTTGGCGACGAAAGTTCGCCATTCCGATGGCCTGTCCCTCGTCCAACCGACCACAGCACTATTATCCACCCAGTAAACCGTCCTTTTGACTGTGTTTCCGAGTGCCGGTCTGAGCTTCTCAACCAGGCGACAGCTGACTAGAGCTGCCATCAGCTCCAAACGATGGATATTCCAATTGGCCTTGTTCGGCGCAACCTTCGCTTTCGCCATGAGGAACTTGATTTCCGGATCGCCGTCCTGGAAGAACTCCTTGAGATATATGACCGCCCCGTAAGCGACTTTCGACGCATCAGAGAACGCGTGGATTTCTGTCCGCCTGGGGAGTCTGTCGATCCTCGCGTTTGTTCGGCTAACGAGGATTCGATCCGCAGACTTGAGCTGCCGAACGAACTCTCCGTAGAGCTCACGATGTTTTGCGTTGAGACGATCGTCCCATTGAACTTTGTCCTGCCACATCATTTGAAACAGCACTCTGGCATGTATCGAAATCGGACAGATTATTCCGAGAGGATCGTAGATTTGAGCCAACCCTGAGAGCAGCGAACGCTTGCTCGGTTTCGCATCGTTGAAACATCTGTTGGCGTTGGTTACGAAAACACCAAGTGCGTCCGTAACCTGACACCAGCGTATCCCCAGGAATCGAAAGTCTGGTTCGGCGCTCCGAATCGACACTGTCTCATCGGAGAACGCTTGCCTCATTCCTTCCGCCACTTCTTCCGAATTGGTAGCCCATTTCTTCAGCGGGAAGTGCCCGCTTCGGAAAATTTCGACGCATCGTTGTATCTTTGTTAATGCTGTCTCTTGGTTAACACTACCGAAACTCAAATCATCCATGTAACATGAGAACTGCAGCTCATTGATGAACTCAGTCTCAGACGGCCGACGAGTCTTCTCGCCATCCAGATGGAATTTGAGGCCTGCTTGGTATAACCATGGGCTAGCGGAAGTCCCGAAATCCAATCTTTTCGACCAGAACTCCTTGATAGGAGCTCCGGCGTTTCTTGAGACTCCGGGCCGATAGTAGTATCTGAGGAACGTTCGGTGTGATCGATCGATTTCAAACTGATGATATGCTTTCTCCACATCCGCCACGACGGCAATGGGAGACTCTCGAAATTTCGTGAGCACGAGGAGAATGTTCTGGAGTAGGTTGTATCCTGTTATCAGAACGTCGTTTAATGAAGCCAGATCCTTCGAACGACAACCTGCATCCTTGACAATCCTCAACTTGAAGCCCCTAGGTGACCCTTGGTCGGGTTTCTTGACCACCTGGAGTGGTAGATAATGCACGAATTCTCCCGGCTTCCGTTTCGGAGCCAGCTCGGCATAGCCCTCCTTGATGTATTTCTCCATCTCTTCGTCGATCGCCTCGAGAACTTCTTTGGAACTCCGCGAAATGAGCGAGTTCAATCTGTTGATAGCAATCTTTTCATTGTCGCCTAGCGACTGGAGATTTTCGTTGAAGATGAGCTTAAGTCGATATCTCCCATCTTTGTTCCTCGAGATGTTTGCCTTGAACAACTCATCCAGGCGTTGCATCTCTGCTGCAGTTTCGTTTTCTGCTGGCGGTTCGACCCCAAGTAGCTCAGTCTCGAACAAGAACTCAATGTCTCGTTCTGTTTTCGAGTTTTCCCGAGCCTCGGTGGTGGATTTCAGTGACTGTTGTTGCTGTTGAGTTGACGCCGACGACTGGAGTGCACACACGACGTTGGTGAACGGACTGAGCGGCGCCTTTCTTCCGAAGGTGAACCACCCGAGTCTTGTTTTCAGTGCCATCAGCCGTCCCTCCGACCGCGACTCGTTGAGCCATATTTGAACCCAGGTCATCTGTGCCGAGGAGGATGTCAATCTCCTTGAATTCGGGATCCTCAACGAGATCTGCGAATTCGCTGATTCCGCCCAGCCGCTCAGCTGGAGGGAAGATTGAGTCCGTGATCACTGGAATGCCAAGGCATTCGACGGGAATGGATTCTTGAGGAGCAAATCTGCTCGTGAGATTGATCCTATCCTAGAAACTTGAGGAGAGCTTCCAACTGTTTAACCGCGTCGTCGGTCTCCGACACCTCGTGAACTCGGAGAAACGAATCCCTGACTGAGCTCGGTAGGTTATCCAAGACCATTGGCAAAATCATGATCGCGGCCCCAGCGAAACCACCCTCGAGAGAAGATTGAAGAGCTTTGATGCTTTGTGATAGAGACGGAACCACTACGTGCCACTTATCTGGGATCCTGAAGTTCTTCGTTGAGCAGGTCTTGATGATATCAGCGGCGTACGCGTACTGTGCCGAAAACACACTTCCGTATTCTTCCTTGATGATTGACAGCGCTGTGTCGTAGAGTTCCTCCTTCAGTTGTAGATGAGCGATGGCCTTCAACGCGTTCCCGGACAGACAACTTTTCAGTTTCTCGAACTTATCAAGTTTGTTGACACGATCACTGACGGCTGACTCGAATAGTCCGTACCACTCTTGGAACTTTTTGGCATCGCCAGAGAAACTCGGGATTTTCTTCTCCTTCTTCACGACAATGTCTTTGGTGAGCACCATTTGCGCCGAGCCCTCGGTCGTCGACGAGTTCGCCATACTAGCCGCTCTTCCACGCTCCCTGGCCCTGATTCTCTCTCTGAAGACTTCCACCACACTGAGAGCCCGAGATTGTTTTTTCTTCGTACTCGATGCACCTCTCGTTCCACTCGTCACGCTGCTTCTGCTCATCCGCTGTCTGTGGGTCTTCATGAGCGCACTTATCAGCTCGTTGAGATGGTTTAGTCGACCCTGGAGATCAGACAGCGTTCGATCCTCGAACAGGATGTCTTCCATCGATGGGTCATTGGTTGACTTTTTCCACTCCGCCACTGTCTTGCAGTGAACGGTTACTCTCGCACGGATGTGAGTTCTCTTCGAGGTTAGTTCTTCATATGTATCGACACGAGCGTCGCTTTTCAACGCAACGATCGGCGCCATCCTGCCCCTCGTGAGATTCTTTTGATAGATTTACCGCTTTGGCTCCTCAGCGACTGATTTTGATGGCGCTTTCCGAGCTTTGGTGGATGCGGCTCGCGATGATGATTTGCACTTTCACTTTTGATCTGACACCAAATTGTGTTGCATGCAATTAGGGGACCTGGTTATAGTCGCGAACTGAACTCGGGCCCTAGGCAACACGTCAGGATTTCCGAGCTTCGGCTCGTTGATCGTTTGAGGTCGCGAAGCGCCAAAGATACTGGGGCTCTGGATACGAGCTGCTCGTTCCGCTACCTCTGTTTTCCTTCTGTTTATCTCTGTTCGCGCGCCTCTAGATGGCTGCGCCGCGACGTCGCAGTGGTGACGTCACGCGAGACCGACAGTACCTGACGCGGTTACCGGGGGACCCGAAGTTACAGATATTTATTAGTCATTGGCATAGTATTCCTAGGACATAAATAATTCACACTAGATTCCCAGATCACTACGCAGCTGAATCACGGATACATCCCGTCTTTCGGAGGGAAACCCCGAGGGCGCCCTCAGACGGGAGCTCTCGTAATCTCATCTCTGCGCGCTTCCAATATCTCGTCTGGAGCGCATGTGACAGAAGCGGGACAACAGGAAAGCGGGACAACAGGGAAGCGGGACAACAGCGAAGCGGGACAACAGGAAAGCGGGACAACAGGAAAGCGTGGAATAGGGAAAGCGTGGAAGAGGGCCAACGGGTGAGCGGGAAACGAGACAGCCGGAAAACCGAAAAGACGGAAGAGCGAGGAAATGGAGGAACCAGAGAGCAGGCTGAAAGGGGGGCGTTGGGAGCTGGGGAAACGAGAAAGGTGGGGGGATGAGAAAAGACCAATGAGACCACTCCAGCAGCAAGCGAATTACTATCGAGCGCATCTGGAGCAAGCGTACCTGGAGCAAGCGCACCTAGAGCACGCGCAGTCAGAGCAAGCGCACCCGGAGCCAACGCATGTGCCGCTTCGCGACGACTCGGTACCGCTAGTATATTATAAACATATCCATTTTCAGCAGCCGTTCCTGGTATTTCAAATATAATTCACCACTGCGAGACTTCTTTGTCAATTAATTTCCAGTCGAACCTGCTGTATTCAGCACAATGAAACAGGTCGAGCATCGCATCATCTATCTCTACAGGCGACATCCATCTCAGGCATTTCCTAGTGCCAGAGCTTCGGGTGGATGAGGGCGTCATAGGCGGGCTGTATGTACGTCTTTCTGAGGTCTCCCGTGAGAAGGGTTGCTCCCGAGATTCGGTAAGTTATCCTGTTCTCGGAGGTTCGATATTCTCGATATTCCGAGGACGCTCGTTAGGCAGGCGGCCTCCAGCTCATCGGAGTCTTCGAGCTGGGGGCCGTCGAGTGTCGCCTTGTGAGCTCTATCCCACAAAGCGCGATCGAGGAATTTCGGTCTCAAACAACTTTGAGGCGGTGTCTACTGATAGCTAGCATGGTCGAGGTATCGAACCGAGAGCCAGCCTGCTCTTGAACCGTCTCTGCTGGGCATGCGATGCGAATCGGAGTCCTCTGGCACTGAGCTCCGCTCTTAGGTAGCAGAACGACCCGACTAGTTCGATCTGGACACCGTCCAGTCTGAAGATGTCGCCCGGTGCCCAGACAGTATACTCCAGACAGGTTCCTCACGGCTTGCTGAGGAGGTTGGCGCGATCGTGGGAGTAGAGCTGCGTCGTCGGCGTAGAGAATCATGTGCTCTATGTCGTTCCGTCGAGGATCTTTCCTGGAAGATCAATCAGGAGTGCTGAGAATGGAAGCGGACTCAAGTTTTCTCCTTGTGCAACATTCGTCGTTCGTGGGAATGTGGGGAGTAGATTCACTCTGTCCTCGAGAGTGAGTCCACCCTTCTGGAGTACGTTGCGTATTAATTCTAGCATTTTGAGTCTCAAACCAGTCTTTGTGAGCTCCGCCAAAATTGTGTTCCTCGGAGCCATATCGAAGGCAGACTTGTAGTCCACGTACACTGCATACAGCGCAGGATTGTTCTTCCTCTTTTTCTTTGCGCGCTCTATCTGTTCGAGTGATGTCTTGCATGCCATGATCGTAGACGTTCCACACCTGACACCGCAAGGTTCGTCGGATATAACTCCCTTGAACTCAAGGGAGCGACTCAGTCTTCCCGCCACAAGAACCGAGTGTACTTCGCTGAGAACGTTCCGTTGGCGATGCCTCGCCACCGGACACAAACAACTCGTCGCCGACCAAGTCATCGGCGAAGTCTCAACGCCGACTTCTAAACGTCGGATAGCTCAACGCCGAGACAACTCTACGCCGAGACAACTCATCGCCGGACAAGCGAAGCCGAGAACCTGTCGCTAACTCGATCCTGGCTCAGGAGGCACACTGCTTGAAAATGATGCGTCCAGATGATTTGCTTTCCCAAGTACACAGCTTGACGATTGGTACTTCCAGACAAGTCAACGACTTCCACACGTTGACGGCAGTCGAATACCTACGCGGGTGCGCAGAGACCTTTCTTTTGAAACCTTGAATGATTGCGTGCATATCGGAAAAAGCTCGATAAAAAGTAACTAAGCGGACGTGGTTGATGAACACTGCCGCAGTTCTGGCCGTTTTCGCAGATTCTACGCTTAAGACTTGTCATGAGGTCATGTGAGAATAAAATGACATAAATATGACGAAGCAGGAACGCAACATCTGATTTGAGCTGAGCGCATCATATTCGCAGAGAACATCCGGAGCAGGCTAAGTTTCGGCGTTGAGTTGACCGGCGATCAATTGTCCGGCGATCAATTGTCCGGCGCTAGGTTGTCCCGGCGCGGCGTTGGCTTGTCCGGCGATGAGTTGTCTCGGCTTCGAGTTGTCTCGGCGTTGAGCCATCCGGCGTTGAGAAGTCGGCGTTGAGGTTTCGGCGATGATCTGGTCGGCGATGATCTGGTCGGCGATGAGTTGGTCGGCGATGTGTTGGTCAGCGATGAATTGTCATGTACCGCTCGCCACGGATCGTCTGGGGCCTCGTTTGCCCTCGGGAGTTATCAGGAGACAGTCTTTCCGGGCAGCTGAGCCGGTCGGAGCTCTTGCGCAGCCATCGATGAGGACTCTCTTTTTTGAGGAATCTCCTAGCTGACATAACACACTTTATCATAGTAAAGAATGATAGCTGCCTAGGCTTCCGTGGTGCCGGCACGGCTCGATGACGCGACGGTACGCGGTCTCGGAGCTCTCGTTCGCTTCGCCTGCCTAGCCCGTTGCGGCACTCTATGTGATTTTCATGGTATCGGCGCAGCTTAAGCGCAATTTGAGCGCAACTTAGTTCGAGCGCACGAGTTCCAACCCACGCGCGCGGGCTTCGAGACGGAGCTCCAGCTCTGATTGTGGCATTTTTCCTCGATGGAAGACCCGTTAGTCTCCGTGTCTGCTAGACTCAAAGCCATCCGTCTTTCCAAACCGCATCGTCCCTGACTATATACAAAATATGGATACGTACGCTAGCTACGTACACCGTGCGCGTATTCTTGGAGGAATAATGAACGCCCGCATGCCGTCCAAGGTCGACGAGGGTATCAGCTCTCATGGCTCTAATTGACTCTCTCTCCAACACAGTCCCAAGCCAGATACGCAGCTTGAGACCCCTCATTTTGATAGCGGATTTTCCATAATTCCCAGCGGCACAGGATGCGAAGATACTCGCGCCTCCACTATCAATATGGCAATCCGCTCTGGCATGGGACTCTAAACATACCATCGAATCTCGATTTCAAAACTTCGATCTTGTAGGGCTGTAGGTTCCAGATTTGGAGTAAGGTGCCGAGGTCGATGACTGTAGAAGAATTCATCCAGAAAAATGAAGTGGATGAAATAATCGGAACCCTCCCTCAGAAGCGTGATCCGATGTCCTTGAAAATGATTTCAAGGCTTCTCTGTCTTCTGAAAATCCCCTGCTCGAATTCCTCACAGGGGTTACATCGGTTTTTTGGCCACATCTGTCACCTTCTGTTTAATTGACATAGGCCCGAAAACACCACGGGGTCCGTACGGATTGCCTGGACCTCCGTGCATGGGTCCTGGTAGAGCATGTGACTGCATCATTCGAGGTACGGGGCCTCCCGAAGAACCTCCGAGGCCACCGCCTCTCCCTGGAAACAACATCTGCCGCACATTATAGAGCTGCGCCAGGGATTTTCTTCTGTGAAGTCTTTGTAGGTGCGTCAGGTCTTCGTCGGAGCCCCTGACCCCGAGATCCGGTCTACCCGGGTGCGGGCCCCGCGCGGAGGGTCCATCTATTGCGAACAGTGTGTTCACAGGTGAATTTCCTGGGACAATAGTGCCACCGTTCTTAACGCGGGGACCGTCAGCGCCCGGAATCCCGGAAGATTAGCCCTTCATTGGACCTTGGAGTTTACCCGGAAAGAAGTGATTGCCCATGTAAGCAGGTTGATTAGGCGAACCGCCCATCGGCCCAGCCGGCAGGGTACCTCCAGGACCCCAACCTGGACTCATCGGGCCCATCATGGCGTGTCTTCCCTCTAACCTCTGCCAGGTGCATGGCTGTGCACAGTCGAACGCTGCAACTGAGGGGAACTGTACACACAGAACAGCTTCAGCAGCTTGGTTCGCCATGTTCCTCGTTAGAATGACGAGTGGCGTGCCTGAGGCGTGTTTTCGGGTCTCGTTAATGGGGTTGTCCGCTCGCCCCTCGGGTAGACGTCGATGAGTATTCGTTCTTGCGATTACCCCAAGGCTCGTCACTTTGGCACCTCCCGGACACACTGACGCCGGCTTCGAGCTTCTCAGCTTGGGCTCAATCTGTCAAGAAAGAATCGTCATACATAAGCCGGATGGCGCAGTGAAATCTGAACTCAAATCGAGAAGTTCTCCGGGAGACATCTCATACAATCGATCGTGGAGTAAGCGACACACTCAGAGAAGTCACTCATGTTGCCCTCGACGTGACGGAATATCAAAGCTGCATATTCGCGTCGATGCCCACGAGCTCCGGAAATTGGTTCCGAGCCGATGAGGAGCGCAAATCCCTTGCTATGACTGGGCCGTATCTATCTTCTGGGTTAAGTCGTATCGATGGGGGAAGAACCATCTCCCGCGTATTGTTGTTCGGATCCCCGTAGAATGCTCTGTCGTGGGCACATCATTCGTTTAACATCCACCGAGATCGTTCTGACAATCACACAACCTTGCCTAGTTTCCCCTCGCCGGGGACACCAACCAACCTTTACATCATCATTATTAGATAAATTGCCGTCTAGCGATTGTGCCACGAAGTCGGTGAGTCCGGGGTAATCCTCCCTCGCAAGGGACGTCATTCGAAGCAGCCGCGAGCGGCGCCAATTCTCCACGGAGTCAATTGGTGTCGTGTGGTGGAACTGTCAGATTGAGTTGGAAGAGTCTAGAGATGGGGTAGACTCCGGATGCCGATTTCTGCCAACTGAGTAAGCTTCCGCCTACCTTACGCCTAACGCCCGACTTACGGTCGTCTGTAAACTGTATGTCAGCAGACCGAGCACTGATCTCTATTAGCCTTCAACAGGAGATTAGTCTCCGTGGACATCTGCCACGAATCATCTCCGTATTCTTGATGAATGTGGAGGCAACGATTCGCCGTCAATGCGGAGGTTCTCGAACTTCAGAAGCAGAGGGCTCAGCTCTACCGTCTGCAGCTCCGAGCCTGCCTTTCTGTGAAACCGTCGAACTAATTCCGAGTACCCGAGCCCGAGAACCAACAACACGACCGAACAGAGGTCTGATGGCAGAGCTTCGGGCACACTATAAGTGAATGGGGATGCTCAGGGAGTGGCTGTTCAGCTAGACACTGAGAAGTTTGTCTCTCCTGAGATCGTTTCCTTTTCGGAGTGCGGCAGGTCGATTTCCCCGACTCGATCAAATACTCGGCGACTCACTGTCACTTATCTTGTCAAGAAAATGATCCGATGCCAAAGAGACCGGAGAGCGCTCGGTCAGCCTGGAGATCTCAGCAAAGATCATCAACATCGCTCCTTCTCTCTTCGGACGACGAAACCTTTTCTCTTTGATCCCTCGAAGGTCTTCCTCGAGACAGATTCTGATCGGCGATCTTCTTGAACTCTCTCCGATGTTCTGATATCGAGATAAATTGCTTCGAAACGCTGACGAGCGCACAAGCCGAATCAGAAAGCAAATCACTGCCCCCGAGAGCATGGGGGGCGGTCGTCAGCAGCGCTGCTGTCTGCTGCTTATCGAAATATTTACTTTCGGGAGAAACGTTTTCGCCGTGCGGCAAATTCTTAAGGGAGTTGCTGGGAATTGTCTTTTCTCGAAGATACGGATATTTTTCGTGCTATAATTTCACTCGACCGTTATCGTCGCTGGAGATACTCCCGATCGCCGTTGGCAGTGCGTCGCGTCAATCCAGAGAAATGGCCATCAACGTCGATTCATTGACGGAAAGATTCGAATCGCAGACTCTAGATCAGGACGAGGTGGTGAACTTCAAAGGAGCTGGGAAGAAACTCGACAACAGAGAGGACATCGAGCCAGTCTGTCAGGCTCTAGCGGAAAAGCCCGATGTCACGATTTTCTGTCTCCAGGGCAACACCCTCGGCTCCGATGCGGCGAAGTGTCTCGGTGATTCGTTATCAAAGTGTCCGAAACTCCAGCGGTTGCAATGCGAGGACATTTTCACGGGTCGCATGAAGACAGACATTCCTGTTTCCTTGGGACATTTCTCGACGGGACTCATATCATCCGGATGTCAGCTCGTGGAGCTCGACTTCTCGGGAAACGCGTTCGGTGAGCTTGCCATCAACGCTCTGTACAGCCTTCTGACGGCGTCAACGTGTTTCTCCCTCAGAGAGCTACGGCTTCACAACACGGGTCTGGGACCCTCGGGCGGTGTGAGATTAGCCCAAGCTCTCCTGGAATGTCTAGAGAAATCTGAGGGAGCCTTCAGGCTCGAAACGTTCGTGTGCGGTCGCTCGCGACTCGAGAACGAGGGCGCCAAAGCGCTGGCCAAGTTCTTCGCCAACTCACCGGATCTCAAGGAACTCATCATCCCACAGAACGGAATCTTCAAGGAGGGTCTCACAGCGATAGGCGAAGCGCTCACAAACTGTCCCGAAATTCTCGCACTCAACGTCAACGATAACATCTTGAGTGCGCACGGAGCGGAAATGATCAAAACCTATCTCGCTCAGTTGACCTCTTTACGGTATTTGAATGTCGGAGACTGCGTTCTGAGATCGAAGGGAGCCGAGCACCTAGCGGAAGCGATTCAAGAGCTCCACGATTTGCGAGAATTGCATCTCGGTCATAACGAGATAGAGATCGACGCCGGGCTGAAGATTGTTGAAGCTGTAGCCAACAAAGCGAACCTCAGCGTTCTCGAACTCGACGGAAACTGCTTCGGAAAACAAGGTATCGCACTGATTGAGGACCGAATGGAGAAACTCGGTCTCATCGAGGCCCTGTGTGCTTTCAGCGAAGACGAGGATGAAGCGGACGAGGACGAGGATGACGATGGTGACGGTTCCACTTTTGAGAGTTTCGCCGCCAGCCCGACATTGGAATCGCTCTTACAACTTCAGAATCCCCGGGAGCAGTCCCAGGCGTACTTGGAGAACTTCCAGTGCCTGAGTCACGCAGGTTTCCTGAGGATCCTTGTTAAAATCGCATCCGCCTGCGATGGGTCTGAAGAAGCGGTAGAGAAGGCGACTGAATGCGCAGCACCTGTCATGGAGAAAATCGCCCAACTGAAATACGAACCGAACGCGCTCGTGAACGAGTTCGCAGTCCACTACGGTTTCGTCAAAGACGAGGAAAGGAGTGTCAGGACCTTGAAGGATATCACGGGGCTCTTACTGATCACCGCGAGCTTCCTCAATCGTCTCCCCGTGGAGGTTTCGAGCGCACTGAAAACCTTCGTGTTGAACATGGACGCCACTAAATGCTCGAAGACTCATATCAAGAAGGTACTGTCGCTCTACGAAAGCTTCTGAATGAATCCATGAGATCTCAATAAGGGATTCCCAACGCTCAAGTTTGATGTGATTCGGCTTTACAACCCTCTCGGAACATCAGACATCCCATTGATCATCCCGTTTCACCGTGCCCCGAACTTGGCTTTTGCATGGAGCTACGTCTGTAGAGGAATGTCGATTGCGAGAATCGTTCCCAACTGGATAGTATTTTACATCGAAGAAGTTGTATTTTTCTCACTCGTGATGATTTGAACATGTAAATGTAAAGTAAAATTAATGATCTATTGAAATGTATTCGGTATCGACTTCCTTCCGAGATCAAATGTGAACAATGAGCCGGAATAATTCAGATGAGTCTGCTCTTTCCCCCGCAGTTTAGCGACGGTTCATCTCGTGCTCACCGCATGCTTCAGTAAGTGACGGCGAGAGTCTCTGCGAGCGAATCAGGCTCCCCCGGATCGCAATCGAGAGATTTTTTCGAAACCGAGCAGCGCCGAGGTTCTACAAGGCACTGTATCCTGGCGTCCTGACCTCGCACACAAGGACTCATCGATAATCAATCTCATTCGATAAACGCGGATTTCCAATCTTTCTTCCCTCCCACACCACGGCATCCTTTGTGACTGCAGCGAGTCCTGAAACATGCATGTCCAGCCGTCTTTCAGGTATGTTCTCGGAAGACCGGTCAGAGCTTAGCACATCTCTGACCACAATCACAGCTCTCGAAGGACGGCCGAATCGAACAGCAAGGGAGTTTTGCTCCCTCTGCATTGTAGTTGGTCACGGGCGAGAGTTCTGCAGGGTCTCGAGAAGCGACTCCTAATTGCCGGGCTCTGATTCCGAATTCTGCATCGCGTTCGTTCCGCCCCTCCTCGGTCGTGGTAAGACTCCCCTCTCCCAGGAGATTAAATTCGATCTGATCTGTTCTCTCCGGTACGATCGGCGCGAGACTGCACTGACCTCCCACGGGCAGTTATGAGCTGCGCGCAGGCGTCATCCGCTCGGTTTTCTGTTGATGCATCCCTTACCGGCTGCATGGCGGCCGCATGTCAGTATGCAGATTATTTCGAATTACTTTATTTGATTCGCTTCTCATTCCCTGACTCGATCTCCTTCGAACATCCAGCTCATTGGCTGCTCCCGGGGACGATGGCTCCAGTCCGATAACCGTTCGGGTTATTTCCTACGGTAGCCTGCTGTCCGTATCCTCGACTGCCCGGTGGCAAGAAACCCGTCTCTGGAATAGATTTGTCGGATGAGATTTTTCGGCTGTTCACCAGCTCACTTGTCGCCTCGCGAATCTTTTCGCCGTCATTCACGGGCTGGGTGCCGCATCAGATTCATGCAGGGAAAGCGGGTTCCAAGTTCCGAGACTCACGATGGCCCGGGACGATTACTCCGGTTCTGTAGCCGTGAGGATTATCTCCGGTTGTTGCCTGTTGTCCGTGGCCACTGTGGCCGGGCGGCAAGGGGAGCTTACCGGTCTCTGAGGATGGTGAGACATCAGCAACAAGAATCGGGGCGATCGGAGGATATTTCCGTCAAGGGCATTATTGAATCTCGAGGAAGTTCACTCACGACATGTTTGTCCGGTAGTGGCTTGTCCGCCGTAGGAGGAATGGCCAGGCGGCAGAGGCAATTTGCCAGTATCTGGAGCGGGCATTCCTCAGACTTTTAAAGGTTGACGCGTGAAAATATCGAAAGCGAATGAATGTACCTCAGGAAGCAGCACGCGCTCGCAAAGCTCGACGATGGAGCCGAGCCTTTGACCCAAAAGCGACGATCGCTTCCGAATCTCGGCTCCCGGAGTCACCTCAATCCTTACTTACGATAGGTTTGTCCGGTTGTCGCTTGCCGGCCGTGGCCCTGATGGCCTGGAGGTAGAGGTCGCTTCCCTGTATCTGGTGCCGAAAAGAGTTTTTGATTTGGTGCTAGCGAGTCTGAAATGCGGAGTTCTCTCAAAGGGGAGTTCCCCGGGACCCTCCGGGTGACTTACAGCGCTGTTGTCCTCCTATAGTCGCTTGCTGTCCGTAAGAGGAATGACCAGGCGGCGCGGGGTAGCCGTTCGCTGAAATCGACGTACCGTCCTCAGACTCGAATCTCAGCGACTGATCTTGTCCACTTCGAATATACATGTACGTACCGTTCCCAGTCGTAGCCTGCTGGCCATACGCTGGACTTCCGGGTGGAAGAGGAGAACCTGAATAAGATCGATTTGAGTCGACCGATCCCAATATGATTCACATCATAGTCGAATTGCGGACTGAGCGATTACGGTATAATTTCGATTTCACCGGGAGGATTCGTCGGCCAAATTATCGCTAGAGGTGCGCTCACCTTGTCGTTGGCCATAAGACTCGTGACCCGGTGGTGCTTGAGCGGATGCCAAGGTAGCGAGTGTACAAAGAACGAATACTTTCATTTTGCTGCTGAGGAGAAAGAAAACATCATTGCGATGAGAGATTGCTAGGGTTCGAGCGAGTCATGTGAAATAGCCGGGGCACATGGGGCGCTCACATGTCGATGTCGGTAGACAGGAAGCTCCCTCAAAAGCTGGGAGTGCTCCTTTTATAGGAAAAGTAACCCTTCCCCTTCCCAAGTGGGAAATCCTTGAGAATTCTGGTTTTTCCTTCCTCTCTCTCTTCAACGATAGTGGTGATTACGAACTGTCAATTTTAGAATCTCATTTTCTCGGAGGTATGATGACACGGCAGCTCCCTGGGGTTTCCATCAGCTTCAGCCGAGGCAGGATGTCGCGGCACCGCCGCGCTCCGCGTCTTCGGCTCTTCTTATTCCGCGTACCGTCTATTCGTCTATTGTATCCGATGCTCCTCCAGAAACGGATGGCGTAGAACTCTTCCGAGATGTCAATCGACGTTCCCGTTCCGTCTTCGAGCCCCGTCAATCTCGCGCACACATAAGTAGGTCCACACGACAGTCTCACAGTCATAAGTAGGTGTCTCCCATCGTTCCTGCGACTTTCTCTGTGAATGTTCCGGAGCTCTATGCCGCCCGGGACTCCGATTTGCATTTCCTTCGCTCAGCTCAACGAAGACGATGCGGCTGGTTTGAACGTCTAATTTCCAGGCCCATAATTGAAGAAACCCAATAAATTGAAGAGACGAGTAGAGGATTGTTTTTTGGCTGATCACGATTTCTGGAAGCTTGAATCTTGGATCCGGTCCAATGGTGATCGGCAAAAAAATGTCTGGTCATTCCCAGGAAGCGGTAGAGCTCGGATGCGAAACTAATTGATTGTCGAATCGCGGCTCATACGGCACCCTGGAATGAATCGTCTGTATCGCAAGTCTTTGGTTTAAAACATCCCGCAATCGATCCTGAACAAGAGCATCCCCGTTTAGTTTTCGATCCTCTCGTCAGGCCTTCATCCGTTCCAGCTTGCCCGTCTATGTATCGATCCGACGTCGGACCACTGGGGGACCGGGAAGAGAGACGTTTCACCGTTTCCAGGGAAGCAAGCTCGGATTCATGCCGTTCCTGAAGCCAGATCCGTTGCTTTCTCCGAGAATGCCGAGGATTTCCGGGACCCTAGGTGCTCGTATATAGGAGCATGCCGGCTGATTGGAGCGCCGACAGGGGACCAGATGCACCGGGAGAACATGTGACACGGGAAGAAAATACCAGAAGTTCACCATTCGCAGGAAAGCAAAAATTGCTCTCTCATTCTCAGCTGGCATCATTGCACTGTCATCGCTTTCCTGATTTGTCTTCAGTCATTCCGGTCGCAATTTTTTCAGCTTGTCTTCAGTCACGTCAAATCCGTCTTTCCCCACAAGCACCACTCGCTCACTCGTGACGAATAATTAAGGGAAGACTTAGCGAATCGACTGCTGTGGTGATGCTCATTTTGAAGAAGACTCCACGATCGGTGATTTCGCCTCTGCGCTCGGTGTGAGACTAACTTAGTGTCAATCCGGCTAAACAGAAACCGATGAGGAATGACATGGAGATAAGGGTCACTCCGACCCACAATCGGAGCAGACAGATCTTATTGGAGGCATCGAGCCCGATGCGGATTCTTTCCTCTCATCCGTAAGTGGAGCCCCAGTCTTCGGCGCTCGCTGCCCTCCCTCTACGACCACATCTCTAATCCCGGAATCGTCTGATGGCGCCTCGTTTTTATCGCCACCGCAACTATTGTCCAACTTGCGGACTTCCTCTAATTAGTCGAATCCGATAGTATCAGGTATTTCCTGGTCAACCAGCGGTTGGTTCCGAGCTCCCTTGCTCTCTGATTTTGGCCCTGGCTCTGACTCATGAGCTTCAAGGTGGGCCAATTCCCGACGAAGCGCGGGGTGTCGTGGTTGTCGGGGACTTACCGTGAGGGAACGCAGGAGGGGCTTGTTTCTGAAATGAATTTCGATTCCGTCATGGAATCGTCAGCTTCTGTGATTCGAGACAAGACGCGATCTTCTGGGAGACTCATCGGGAGTCAGTTTCCCGACAATGCAGTTTTATCATGATTCTCCCTGAGCGTCGATTCCCGTGACCCGTGACGCACCGGTTGCTGTCTCGCCTCCCCCGTGACCTCAGGTGTTCTTCGCACCTTAGGATGAGGATTTTCATGGAATCAGCTGTCTCTGTCCAGCTAAAAGTCGAGCTTGAGACTCATCGTGATGCGAAACAAGAGTCGGGCGCCAATCAGAGGGATGTGTAAAATCTGAAATGAAGGAGTTCATCTCACCCGGTGGTGAGAACGCTCGAACCTTCATTCCTGACGGAAGTTCATCGTTTCATTGCAGGAAATATCGTTTATTCGAGGATATCATCGTGAACGCGCGTTTTTCGGGAGACTCTGTCTCCCCCGAGAGTCTTGCGGGGGGCAGCTTAGGCAGCTCTTCCTCCGCCCCATGCCCTGTGTTTAGATGAAAAAAAAGCATCCTACATTCGGGTCTACCTGAATAAGAACAACATGTAGAGCATGGACCCCAGAAGAGGCAAGCTTATTAATTTTGACTTCTCCACCGCATTAGAGCAGTAGCTGCCTCCCCATCCTCTTATGATTTTTTCCAGAGAATTCTTCCCTTCTCCCTCCATCCGTCTTCCTCCGCATTTCGCTGCAGTGTATTTCTGGAGCAGACACGCTCCGTGATCGATCAGGGCATTGCAGGTTGCTTGTCTGTCTAGAAGACGCTCGAATCTCAGGATTTCCTAGAAAATATCAGAGGAGCGATCATCGGCTGGAACGCTGGGGCTCAGCGAATCGAGGAGCCGGCTAGTTTTCACGCAGTATTTCGATCTTAGCCTCACCTTCCAGGTGTACATGGTGACGTTATGCGATCTGCATTGAGCGTCAGCTTCGAGGTAGCATCTCGCATTTTGGAGGGCATTCTGGATCAGAGTCCTATCTCTCGTGTCGCACAGCAACTTCAACACGCTGACCGCCGCTCGGATTATTTTTTCTTTTTCCACATCTGGAGCATCACAGTTTGCGTACTGTGTTAAATAGCATTCCACGAGTTCTTGGAATCCCGAACAAAATTGTGCGATATCAGTGCCGTCCGGGTGGAATGGACGCATCCTGTTTGGATACGATTTGATGATCTGTGGAGCGGATAATAATCGAGACTGAGAGCTCCGATTAGAGCCGTTCGGTTTGCGTTGCCGAGGAACTGTATTTCGATAATCTCCGAGAAGATGAACGAAAGTACTTACTTCCTCGAAGAACGAGAAATCCCGCTCGATGAAACGATTCGTACAGGTCTCATACTGTTGTGGATTGCACACCTCGGCTCCAGCACACACGATGCCGAACACAATGAAGCTAAGACACCGAAACCAATACATGACGGTATCCGATGGTTATTTTTCCCGTCTTTCCGGTCGTGAGCCTTCGATTTCAAGTCATTTTCAACCTCGAATGGCGTGGAACCGTTTGTAGCGCGCGGCAACTGTCTCGGTTGCTCCGCTCGATTCTCAACCCGATTCACGACTTCCAAGGCATTCGAGATTGCGAGATTCGACAGGAAGGGTCCTCCCGTGACCGGAGAGCAAAAGCGGAGCCAACAAACGCGGAACTTGTAATCTTTCGGTTGAAACAAACGACAGGCAGCCGCGTGGGCAGCGAGCGGTATGGCGAACGGACTGCGACTGAAACGAAGTTCATTAGAAGTGCTAGGAATTCAAGTTTCAAAACGCAACACCTCATCTAGATGACAGGGATTCCGCAACATTCTGATTGCCGCTCGAACTCAATCTTAGTAAGCAGATATTCATTTTTTCTCACGAGATTCTCAGGTGCCTGCGGACTGGTCAACGGCGCTCGCCCACGTCGGCTCTTGCTTCACACGCTTCGGCTAGCTTTTCTCCTTGTTCCGAGCGGCTTCCGCTATAAGTTATCCATTCCCTCACCATGACAGTCAAGACTTTATATAAGACCGCTTCAGAGGGTCGGCAGATCGATGCGGCGCAACCGCGGCGACTCCGTCATAGTCATAGAGGAATATAGGTTCCGTTTGGTACGTTAGTTTTAAGAATTCAGAATATAGGCTTGATTCATCTCTCGACATAACTACAAAAGTTCATGGAGCGAGTCATAGCTCAGGCAGAGATTAGGATCTCCCCGGCCGAGATTACTGCCATAGGCAGGTAGATCTATTATCGTTTAGAGAAAGGCATCCCTCTTTTTCAGCGATCTCCTCGTAGGCTGCGACACATACTCCAGATTGACAACCACATCCTCCTCTCGATTCTCATATCTTTCCCTGTTCAGTGATGTGAGGAGAGAAGCTATTCTCTGCACACAGGAGACAAATTATTGTTGATTTTTTTTTTATTCATCATGAGCATCATTGGTCATTACAGCATTCTTCTGAATATTCAGCTCGAGTACATCGTTTGATTGATATAAAAAAATATTATCCTCTCCCGGGCTTGTTGGCCCTGACATTCGGTGATTTAGGTCAATCCTTACAATTTGTAGATGGAACAAATATATCATAATACCTAATTAGAGACATCAAGAGATGGCACTGTGAAGTTAGAATCTTAAAACGCGAGCAATGATTCAGCTCCTCCACGGATTACACAGACACGAGACGGGTCATATACGACGGATACGATTTAGGATCCGCTTTAGGAAATACCCATATTTTAGGAATACTGTCGATCGGAATGTGACGCACGATGGTACTCGATGATTCGGATCCAGTGCGGAGATTCAAACTGGTGTTTCTTCCGGCTGCGACTCTTCTACCAGGTAAATTGACTTCATTCGGTAAATATTTACAAAAGACGGAAGGAGCCTTGCATCACCCATCGTCTGTTACAAACCCGTCAAACGGGGTAATGCAAGGCCCTGGCCGCGGTTGAGGACTCCGGACGCGATTTGTAGGCTTTATTTCAGGTTATCATATCCATTGCTGACCGCTGATGAATTATGGGGGATGTCGCAAGAACAGTATACAGGAGCACATCCGTACTTGGAAGAGACTCTTCTCATTGCAGCGAGGAGTTGCCTCGCACATGGCGAATTCCGCGTGGTCCGCACCTCCCTCCGTGCATCGATTCCTTGTTTCTCTCAAGGAACTTTGACTATGCTTTCCTTCTTTTTCTCCGTTTTCGCCATCCGCAGAGCAGTATTCCAAGGCAAAGCTTCTTTGCCGCAGGCTCTAGCTGTATGAAATAGCTTCGGTGCCAAAGTATCGGTCTCCGAAGTTTCCTGTAAGATGCATTTTTCTCAGTTCGGCTCCTCGGTATGTCTAGGCTAGGAGGGATCCGGGCCGGGAATATTGTCTCAAACTCGCGCCGAATCATTCCCGAAAAAGGCGAAAAGTCTCCCTAGGCCTTACCGATACCAGGCTTGATGTAAAACTTGTCGTTGATCTCGGGATCGACCGCTGTGGTGACGATTTGTACTTTGGGGAAGGCGTAGGCGATCGATTGAACTCCCGAGGAGGCCATCAGCAGTGAGCACAAAGTTATATTGTCTTCAGGAACGTCGTGGTCGAGGAGGACTCGGATGGCCATCATGGATGCGGCTCCCGTGGCGACGGTTGCGTCCATCAGAAATATCCGGTAGTCCTGACGAAAATAGAGAGTGGACCTCGAGCTCATGGTACAAAGTGAGGTTGGAAGGTTGGGCCGCCCGATGCGCTCACTAACTCATTGGAACTTTCACTTCCTGGCTTGACCTCAGCGGACAAGCTTGAAGATCGCGGTCAGAGCAAACCAACGGACCATCAAAGGAACAGAGACCATACCTGTATGTCTTTTGGCAGTCGAAGATAGTAGAGTTCGGGCTCGCCGGTCATGGTGTTCGTTTGGATGAGGATTTTCCCGAGTCGGACATTTTTCAGTACGTCACACAATGCTTGCTCCATCGTCTCTCCGGCGCGAAGGATGCTAACCCCGCAGATTTTACCCGCTCCGCTTTTCATGCCTAGGGGAAAATCACTTTTCGTCAATTGGCTGAAGATTCGCTTGCATACGAATGTTTCGCGATGACTGGCACGCAAGACGAAGCATCTCGAAGCGCGGACCTTCATAGACGAGGTTCTGTTGAGTCTCGACGATGATCTGCTTGAAAGGAAGTAGCGACAACGATTCCTCGATCAACAAACGCATCAGTCTCTTCGAGTAGAAGATGAAAGAATCGCGATCCGTGTCCCGATTCCGGATGAACGTATGGATCCCTCGAACCTGCCGGGACAAAAACATCCATGTCTCCTTAGAAGTGTCGCGAAGATGGAGAACGCCGAGACTGGTGGGAGATCCACCGTTTCTCCGCCTGGAGACTTCTCAAATTCACCGATGAACCAAGGAATCGAATTCCGCCCACTCACCTGCGAAGTCTCGGGTAGAATGTGCAGACTGGTTGGCATCGGCTGGTCGTTGTGGATTTCGGCCAGTGCAGAGCGGAGTTTCAATCCGCGTGCTTGCAGCTGCGCATGCACATGATGCACTATGAGGTCGATGGCAACTGTGTTCTCGCCCCCTCTGGGCACCACAAGATCGGCGTGCCGCATGGTGGGCGCGATGTGTAGATCGTAAGAAGGCTTCACAAAACGCTCGTATTGACTGAGACATCCAATGAGATCACGACCGCGCTCCGATATGTCGCGTTTCAATCTACGCGCTAGACGAATATCCGAGTCGGTGTCGATGAACGCCTTCATGTCCATCATGTCGAGCAGGTCTTTGTGGGCGAAGCATAAAATTCCTTCGAATATGATCACGTTCGCTCCGTACATGAACTTGAAGCGCTTTTCGCGTGCATGTGTCACGAAATTGTACACGGGAACCTCGACCCGTTTGCCTTCTTTCAGCTTCTTCAATGTATCGATCAAAAGATCGAAGTCGAAAGCATCTGGATGATCGAAATTGTACTTGTTCTTTTCGGCTTGCTCATGCTGGTCCTCGTTGAGCACCTGGAGGATTGCGGCGATACGTTTAACGAAAACGAGTTCGAACAGTGACGACAATGAGCCCGAACGCATATGATGTATACCGATTCCGATATGATCGACTATCTGGACATCGGCATCGACCGGGAGATGAAAGCCTACCGTACCGCACTGACCTTATAGAATGAGTCCATGCTGAGCAATGTGACCCAGGGTACGTTGAGAGCTTCGATGATCTTCTTCGCGACTGTGGTTTTACCAGAAGCGCTGCCCCCACAGATACCGATAACGAATGGTTCGATGGTTTGGCCATGTTTATCGTACCACGGAGGCCTTCCGGCTGTGTATATGGTGCGCTGTCTGGTTCGAATCACTGGAGGGTCACCTTCAAACACGTCGAGGAACTTCTTAGAAACGTAGACAAACGCAACTGACGAGAAGTTCTGCCCCCTATATGATTGGGTCGTTCGCCAATGGAACATTGCCGTCCTCGGAGCGTGAGCACTCTAGCAAGGGATGTTGATGAACGCGCACGAGGTCCGATCATAAATCAAGATCATAGTCACTGAGCTTATAGAGTTCGGAACTATAGAATGATGATCTCGAGAGCGATCTCGAAACGCTGGATGAATCATCAGAGGGTAGGTATCCCATATCCGTCGGACACTAATGCATACCAAGTCTTTGGCCAGAACGGCGCTCGAGATCGTTCCCTACGGAGCACGAGGGTGTTCCATTATCTACAGCCCGGGCTACGCCGAACTTACCTTTGTTCGAAGAGGCAGAAAAAGTCCTTTCCCGCCGGTGAGTTTTGTTTTGATTCCTTGAGGCAGAGGGTGAGGTTGGTGTCTCCACTTTGGTCTCGAACTCTAGCTGAACATCGATTGTACCGCCGCCGAAGTCTTCGCTGTTTTCGCTGCTGCAGGGGAAGAACACCTCTAAAATGCCGATTTTCCATCCGCTTGACGGGGAGCCGGGTCTCATCTTCACGACTTTCCGTCATTCTAACGTGATTGACCCGTGGGGGTATAATTAATCGTTCTATCCGACCGAGCGAGTTCCATTCATCTTCGATTTCTTTAGACAGAGCCAAGGGAGCGAATATCCGGGTACGATCGAGACAATGATTCGCTTTCATCCCTTGGCTCTCGAGGTCCAGCGGAAAGGCTCCCTTTGAGCCATCACATCCGGAGAATTTCCCCGCTCCATCCGTATTTGGCATATTCATCGCAAAAAATATAAGTGTTACCAGTATTCAGTTCTCTGCCAGTGGGCCGTATCCACATAAGTGAAGGGCGGGATCCGCCATCTGTTCCAAGCAAACTTTTCGCTTCCGACTGAGCTGAATTCAGCGTTGACAATACTATCTGAAGCTCAACTTCTCCACGTAGCTCGTTACGGGCCTGAGAGGAGCAAACTTGCTCTTGGACCTCGGCGCGGCATGGCGGCGACGTCGACGCATGCGGTAAGGTGGTATGCTATCGTACGGATCGTAGTCGATCCGTGAGAGTCAAGTGAAAATATATCTTGGACGAGTTCGATGTCATTCGTGGAGCGATGAGAAGTCCCTTCCCGCAAGAAAAAACGATAACGTTACATAAGGTCAACAAACTTTTCTTGGCGATTTGCCGACAGCATCCTCGCTGAGTATCACCTCGGCAAAACTTTCCTTTCGCAGTTCGGGTGTACGGAGGCTCGAATTCGACCGCAGTCAGTAAGCTCCTTTCTCGCAGGCCAGAACTACTGATCGGGGGGATCGAGATCGAATTCAGCATAATGTCCTCGACCATCGTGAGATACCCAAAACTGTCGAGCATTCGAGCTTCCGGGATGACGGGCGGGCAGGCTCTCCAGTCGGATGTGTCCACGCGGACAACCTTATCGCTGCTGGAGCGTTTGACAACAATATGAGTCCTACCATCATTTAGAGCAGCCGATCAGCAGAGTCAAGTGACACTGCACCCTCAAAGCCCTCTCGCGATTTCTTTGAAAGCTAATGATGATGCTCGAAGCATCAGTGGATGCGACCCGCTTAACAAACTATCATCCAACGCGAAAGTCGGGGTTGCAGTGCCGGGTGCAAAATTAATTCATATGAGCTACAGGTTTCCCCTTACGGAGTGAAACCCTGATGTAACCGACTCCGAGGACCGAGCAAAACGGTCCCTTACATCCGACGTCTGTTAAGTCCAAACATAGACCTTGAGGGGCCCAGACTGTATCGGAGGGGCCACCCAAAGGTTCGCACCAGAATCCCTTCCATAACATTAAAGATGCATCAATGATTCTGACTAAGATCTCATGCTCGATCACACTTGAAGAAGTTTCTGCCTCGCAAGAGAAGGTCCGTTTTGATCGAGCTGAGTCCTATGGGACGAGATAGGACCCGGGCCGAGGAATCAGTCTCAGCTCCGACTGTCCCTGATTTGGTCCGCTAGGCCAAGTTTACCAACAAGGGAGAGCCCATAGGCTCGGCCGGGACCGAGCAATCGGTCCGTTATGAAGAAGAAAGAGGAAGCGTAGGAGGGAGGAAGCCTCTACGGTTTATAAAAATTGATTTCAACACAGAAACTATATATCTCCATTCGAGCAAGTCCTCATTCCCCATTCCTCGCGTCTTTCGGCTCATCATTCAAATACGATGCTAAATAAGTCAATGTATAATAAGTTTCCCAGGGGACGCGCCATGGACGATCTCGAATTTGGCGGAGCCCGAAGCGCGATGGAATGGTGAACCATTTGGAATCGAGAGGACGCGCGTATCCCGACCCGTCCTAGAGTTCTAGAATATGCCGTTCCACATCGGAGAAGCGACATCACCGTCGAACTGAGCTCCGATTCGCAGAAGCAGACACGCACCACGTGTCATGGGCCTACAATGACGATATGTCCGACCAAAAGACTGGTGGCCGTTTTTCTCCTCGGGAATATCCGCCGGAATACACCGAGGTATTGTGAGAATGAAAATCTTCTGCCTCTGTTCCCAGGAGCCCACATTCCGTGCTCCGTTATTCATTGGAATATTCATCCCGAGTCGTAACTCCGGGGGCCGCAGGCGCAGCCGCCATCAACGAGCAAGTGAACGCAAGCAGGTCACAGGGTTCCCTTAACAACATCGCGCCACACGGCAACTCCGGAGAGTGTCGCCGTTGTGGCAATCGTTGGTGATAACGCAGACAGTCATAATCATCAAGCTTGGCCGATGGTGACGAATCGGGCTTACCACTCAGAACTCGCAGAGCTCGGAGGATCACGGCCCGTCACGGCGACCATCGCGCCTGGTCCGGGAATCTTGGGCGAACTAAGGTCGCTGGCACTTCCGACAATTGAAGCACAGCCTATGATTCTTGTCCGTGCGAACTTGACCGGAAAACTTCTCTTTTGCCCGGTCGGACGACGGGTTGGTTGGTGCTCGGTCGGTCGGGGGCCACCGACTGAACGCGAGTGCTACCTTGCCGTTGGTTCAGCACGGCGGAAAGCAGACGGCGAGGATGGGGAGAGAAAGGGCGGCCACAGTCAACACGCAGTTCGAGACACGGGACTAGGAGAAGTTGCATCCGTTAGCGATCCGATTCAGACATCTCATTTCCCCGTCGGTTTCCAGGGATTTCTTAGAGTACAAAAATCACCGTCAAGTTTCCCAAGAATAAGTTTCACTCTTCGAAAGAGGAGTTCGTCTCCGGGGCGCAATAAGATATCAGCGGAGCCTCGGGCTCATGGCCCTGGGGCGGTGTATCGCGGGATCATCATTCCGGAACCGGTCCGAGAAAGCTGGAAAGCGGAGGCAGAAGTCACCAATGCATCCGAGGCGACCGATTCCATTCTCGATCGCATCAAACTTTTTCACACTGCGGGAGACCGTGACAGTGAGTTTGTCGAGCCTCGCGCCGCTCTTTCAGGAAAAAGAAGCCGCGACGATTAGTCAGCCGGCTGGCGAATGCCTCGATGGTGGAACCGCCAACTCACAGCAAGCTCTATAAATACAACGGCACACCGAGCCGAATACGCCCAAAGGAACGCCGAACTCTTGAGCCTTGGTCCCACGTGTTTCCGATGCCGCGTAATAAAATCCGTTCGTCGACGATCGGTGGGATCGAGGATCGCCGACGGGGCTACAAGCTCAGCCATTAGAGTGCTCGACAAGAAGCCTCTCCATGGGAAAAGCGATAACCTGGCATTCTGCAATTGCCATTCACGGCAGCATCAATCGCCTAAACAATCTCGACGGGGATTTCACCGAGGAGCGAACTTCTTATCGAAAGTTGAAGGGAAGCTTGCGAAAGGCTATGATTGAGCGCAAGGAGCGGTCGTGTACACCGCTGAGACCAACGCATCAGAAGTCGGTGCCTGGACCACACCATACTACGAGACTTCAGCGAGCTCGGCAGCAGCGAAAATCTATTTTTCGGATCGGTACAGAGGTCTCTGGAGAAGCTCTTCACGGCGATCGTATGTTTCGGCAAAAAAGGTGCGGTATCTAAGTTCCTAGATCGTGACGGATGAATTCCTCTCCCGTTGGCAGTAAGAATCGTCGTGAATTTTCTGACGGACTTGATACGCACCTCACAGGAGAGTTGCCGACTACTAGGAAGCTGTCGTCCTCGTGATTGCACTTGGGTCTCCGCTCCATATCATCTACCACTATCGGGTTACAGCTGCAATCTGCGCTCCAAAGTTGAGCGCTTTCGCAATGGGGAAAATTCCCTCGAAGATTGAGCACGTCTCAGCGATCGAGGCTGGGTTGAGGTATTGAAAGCACAGCTCGTTCGCAGCATTGATTTCTAGCGTTGATGTGGAGAGTGCCAAGTGCTCAGTGATTCTCCGAATTGGTATCAATCGCGGTGTCAATCCGATAGCGGTTGGTTATGGACCTTGTCCCGACGCGTTCGAGCCGAAGTGGATCTTGGAAAGAACTCCTCATCGAATACTGAGAGATGATCGCTGCCTCGACAGGGAGACTCACCGATTCTCCATCAAGTGAGACCTTATGGGGATTTTCATGAAACGAAAGGCTTGAGCCCGATGTGGATCCTGACAGCGCTCCATCTCCTGGGGCACCATCCCATCGAATCTGCTCTCGTTCGTGCTGGTCGATACGTACCTATATGTATGGTATAGTTTTCACAGTCGATGCCCTCGACATACTCCCCCCTCGAGCTCGCGGACTGCTTCCGCATGGATTTGGTGCCTAGACTCCTATGACAGCGCTCGGCTGCACAAACTTCGCGAAAATGGAGGATAGAGAGGGTCAGTTCCTGGGGGCGAATTTCGCATAGCTGTCCCACCACCCGTCTACCGACTTCGGGGACCCGTCTTTAGCGATGACGACTCGTTCCTCCCAGGACAAAAGCGTGAGTATTTCCACGCCGTCAGTCGGATATATTCGAAGTACTGCTCCAGAGACGCGATCGCTGACAGGCTTCACGGGAAGTGGGGCAGAGTCATCAGAAAACTGTGGTTCACAAAGCTCCTCAGAGGAACGCAATTTCATCCGTCGTGGATTTTTCCCTTTCTAAAGCGCTTGGCAGGAAATCCCGGAGCGAGGCTAATGAGTTCCCGGATCGTGGGACGGATGCACGATTCCACGATGATCAGTATCGAACGAACCGGTCCCTGGATATATCGCTCCGATGCAGCGATCATCGCGATGAACAGTACCGGGCAAGCCAACCCCCTTCTCCATGGAGCACTCATCGCCTTCTTTGTCAGACGAATTGATCGACACACCGCGACTGAAAACAGCGGTGTCACCGATCTGACCGAGAGGAATCCGTCGTTTTTCGCTCGGATGCACGGTTGCTCTCCCCGAAGCCCTGAAGTAGTTATCTCAGCTTGAGCCCGTCCCGCGTAGGAGCTTCTGCATCCTCAAATTGCGGACTTCATCTCTGGGTACATCAGTGCTTCTCATACTTGGTTCGGTACGGCCCAAAGGGAGGAGATGTTCCCCGAGCTGGCGATAGTGTAGCGTTACTGTGACTGACCTGCACTACATAAATGTTTATCTGCGATTTTTGGAGGCGATAGGAGTCGAAAGGCGATCCCGTTCCGCACTGGGCAGCTCTGCCTCAGCTCCACAATAAGTATAATACTATATGACGGTATGTCAAACTGTGAACTTGAGTTTTGGACCATTGTGAAAGCTGGCCATCGGGACCGCGGTTACGGAGAGTATTAGTCAGGGATCTTCCAAGGACGACGGTCGGTTCGGTCCGAAACAAAAGTAGAGAAACATTCTCGAGTTTATGGTGTAACGAAGTGATTCTTGGAAGCGCTCGTAATAAGCGCCGGCGCGGACTCGAAACACGATACTCTCGAAATGGAACGATGCTTTTCACCGCATCGAGCCTCACGACACTATACCTAGAACATATCTACGAAACAATCTCGAACATCGCTTTATCAGTCAATCAGCCCGTCATTCGATTGATCCCATGAATCGATCAATCCATCCATCCCACATGGAGTCTATCGGCTCCATCAGCATTCGGAAATGAAAACCCCCAACAGTATAGCGTGCGAGCACATCCACCCAGTCTTGGTGAAGAAACACGCGGAAGCTTATCGCTAGCGCTGGAACGTGACGCTCGATTACACTGCGATGCGTGGTGTGTGCCCGAGAGTCCAGTTACGGACTGCTCTGATCGCACAGTCTCTCGTGAGCTATCTTCCCTCAAAATACGATTAACGCTTAAATCCAGGATGAAGATGATCTCTCAGGAATCCGCGCGTTCTCGCTTGACTCGCTGGAAGGTCCTCGCGCAAATAGGTCCTCCCACGAGTTTCGGACAGTTTAAAGCCGAAGGATCGGACCCCTCACGAGCGCACGACATCGGATCTTCCCTCCGATTCTTCTTCCTCTGAAAACTTTCATACTGTGGACCGAAGGGGAATCACTTTCGTCAACTTACCCATTTGGCTGCCGCAACTCGCATACGACGCTCATCGCTGACAAGTGCCTCAGGCCGCAGTGCCGAGCCAAGACCTCACAAATGTTTCGAAGTTAATGGGGAATCCCAAAGCTGCATAGCGTCAGATTCGAAGCACCGGTGGACTTTTGTTTTGTTTTGGTTGTCTGATGGCTTCCTCAGCGGCGCCTCTCTCAACATGGCTGAATGATCAACAGGTGATACCCGGGGCGGTGCATCTTTCTCAATCGCCCTCGAATCGGGAGCGAGCGGAACCGCTATCGAGCAGTCGATCCACGACTCTCGAACGTGGCAGAGGGGTTCATGGGCTGCTATTGTGGAATAATCTTCGGCCCTTTAGGCTTCCGTCGTATCTGGAGAGAGCAAATCTGGTTATTCGATGATTGCCATCGTCCCGGAACCAACTCCGGGCTTGTAGTTCCTGTCAGACTTGAGCACTCCTCAGTGTCGCATCTCAATGCTGGCTGTCCCTGAATGCGGACCCCGCGGAATTCAATGTCTTTCGTGTCGTATGATGAAAAAGTTATCATGGAACGTCCGGCCTAACTAATCGGAGGAGTCAAGATGTCTTAGTCTGATAGTCATAGGAAGGGACACGGCGGCCTGCATTCCGCTCGCGATCAGACGAACGTTCACCACCTTTCGGTTTCGTCTGGAGTATGTCCCCATGTGACGTTAACGACCGCACGAGGTCACGTCTTCCTCGATGATCCGCAGCGTTTCGGGTTCCCATCCATTGTGGTTCACCTCAGGTGGAATTCATTTCCTCCCGTCGACTCCTTGCCAGACAGAGAGAGCGCGTAATGCGTCTGGAAATTCCCCGCCTCATGGGTGACCCTGGCTGAGCCCCTCTCTGCCTCGGAGACCGACTGATAGGGACCCAGTGGAGGATAAACACCTCCCCGGTTCCCCTTCCTTGTTCGGATCGACCTGACTGAAACATTTCTGCGATTTGTATAACATCGGCCTCCTCGAGGCAGTATCCCCGAAGTCTCGGATATACTCTGCCTGTCGGCTCCGATCGTAGACACGTGGTCCCGTGGTTGTTGCCGATTATAATCATCTGAGAGAAACTGGCTTACGCTGTCGCGACGATGAAAGAAGCAGGCCGGTCATGACGATCGGGATATGGACGGCGGACGCCTCTCCAATGAGTCCACGAGAGTAACGACACGAGTCCCGATTCCCGATGCTCAGACAGAGGACCTGAGAGCCATCGTAGACCAACCATCTGTTGAAAAGTCGGGCATTCCTGAGATTCACTCACTGTCCCCGGACGCGGCAGATGCGTAAATAGGTACATTCAAAGATGAATGATCAGCGATTAGAACGTATCGATTTCATCGCCATGGCATCAACGTGTTGCCTTGACCCTGATTCTGGCGCATCCTCCCAATAACGAATGGCATCTTTGCAAGAGCGATCCGCTCAGCTTCTGTCCGTGCTGGGAATTCCTGGGGAAATGCCTGTTTCGGGACTCACCAAAATCGAAATCGTCACTCTTCCTAAACGCCGTGCCATCAAAGTCGGACCTCCCGGCTTCGCTCAGCTGTGTTTTGCAGACCTTGGAATCCGTCGCCTCAAGGGCTCTCGACTCTGCTCCACAGATGTGTTTGATGATTTCTGTTCCCCATGTTTCTGAGGAATTCGTGCTTCCATTCATCCTAATTTCAGCCCTGTCTTCGGTTCCCAATTCCACTATAGCTCGACTGCTTTGTTTTGACTTCCCCTGCCATTCGCGTGCACGGGAGAATACAGTGAATCAGCTACACGGACGAAGACCTTATGCGGAAGACTGAGAAAGAATTGGTGGTCTTCGGATTTCTCTCACGTCGAAATCGTCCCCCGACCGGGCGATCACTTCTGTCTGGAAACCGCACTCAACAAACGATGACGCATAGCGTCGCGACTCTCGAGATGGGTGTCCGAGAAGACTTTTCCTCCATTTCAGATGAGAAATTTATTTTTAGACATTTCAACACTGTATTCATTCAACATTTCCTTTGATTTCAGACACATATCCTGCAATCCCCATCTTCACTTCTGTTCACCTCGCCTGTGGTACTTTTTGGCGAAAAGGTTTCCTCAACATTTCGTTAAACTTTCCCTATCTACATATCCATCTGTACAATGTTTGCTCTCCATTTCAGATTTTGTTACTCTCTGGCACTATATACGACGACGATATCGCTACCTACAGAGGCAACGTTGAGGGATCGGTTCCCGTCGCGCGATGTGGGAACTTCGCCGCGTGAATCGGAAAGGATTTTCTCCTCCGAAAAACGACGAAGAAAAATCTATAGAGTGGTCGAGACAGTCCCATCCGATTCTTCTTTCTTGATCTGATCGATACGAGACTTGTCTGCAATCCGCACCAGATTCTTCTCCCTGAGAATGTCCTTTATGTCTCGGATATCCTTGACTTCTTTGATATCCTTCGTTGGTAGACCTCCACTCCCATTATTGTTGCCAAATATCGTCTGCGTAGGACTTGCGTTTGCCGAGGACGATGAGATCAGGAGGCTGCCGACGATTTGGGCTGTGGGTAGTGAGTTGCCGTTTCCTGAACTCACGGGACTGCTGAGACCCGATCCAGGACTCGGAAGCAATGATGGACTCACCAGACCTGTAAAGCGTCAGTGGCAATTTCACAGAGGCGGAACTCTCGGAAAATCAGAGTTCATATGACTCGTTCACATTGATCAAGTTTCACAGCTCACCGCTCTCGTCGGCTTCCTCGTTGCGTGGCGTCGTACAGCGACTCCCATTGTCTTCTGCTTCGGCCTGATCCTGGTATTGTGATCGATCACGGGAAAGAATCTCTCCGAGGGGCACAAGTTCGGGCTTCGCTTTGGAACCGGGTCGCCTGCCAGGCAGGAATCCATACTCGGATTCTGGAAAAACAGAGGTCAATCAGTAAACTCAATATCCAGTCCGACGGGTCTCTAGATTCCCTTCGTCGAGTGATTGCGACTCGTGCGGCGCTTGATGGCATATCCCGACCGTCATTCTCGAAGAGCGGTCCCGGGTTCCCGGATATGGGAGCCCTAACCAGGAGGAGGCACCCGAGCCAGCCTTGACCTGGGAGCGCAAGCTCTGATTCGATTCGGCCGTTAGAAAGGCGAAGCAGGGAGGCAGAGGAAAGGGTGGGGAGTCGACTATCTCTTATCCCAATTCACTGAGCATATTGTGTACACTTGTCGCGGCGGAGGAAAGAAATTTCTTTCCCCACTACTATTTGCCCATGTTCCCCTGCTTCTCGGGAGTCTTACCAGTTGTACTCATTGTGTCCGTCGGCGCTGAGCTCGGATATGGTTGTTCTCGACGTTTCTGCGCGCGTTCTCTTTTCCGCTTGATTTTCTCCTTGAGTTTCTCACGGTCCCGGTGAAGTTCGGGATTGAGGTTCGGATTTATCGGCCAGTGCGGGTTCTGCGGCAGCGTCTCCTGCATCTGAAGTCGGGTCTGCATCCGACGTGTCTTGTCCAAGTTGGCTAGAAGATGCATCATGTGATGCATGCTCTCATTGGCTTCTTCCACGGTGCGTTCGCGACTGCGTGAAGCAGAGAGAGAATTTGTCTTAGGGGTAGTGAAGAGATTGCAGAATGGGGCTCGCTGAGCATGAGCTGCTCGATATTCCACGAAAGGTAGACGACGGAAATCTGCCAGAGCGCCCAAGCGGATTGCGTGCCGCCAATTCGCGAACGAAGCATTCATCGAATCGCAACAGGACGTATCAGGCGATATTCATGAACATTCGTGATATGTTGCGGATCTCGATCGGTGACAAAGAATACAGTGTTTTTGCTCTTTTTTTTTCATATCAATCTCGATGAGCTGATCGAGCTACCCAGCCTACTGATGCGACAGCCATATTCGTTGCGCACTACGAGCACGTGCTCAAAAACACACCTATAACGCGGACTGTTACAGTTGGACGCAGGTGAATTAAAGTGTGCAGACTGCTGATCTCTGAGTGCGACAGCTACCCGGTGCGGTGGAGTCACTGCTGTCTGCGGGCCCGAACCCCCCATTGGTCGACGAGCATGCGGTCCCGCGATCGGCTCCGACGCCGGACACGGCGATTGTGTGCCCGGGGTTGACGGCAGAGAGTGCTCGTACTCTGCCACCGGTGTAACGCTTCGACTCTCGTCGCTGCTCCTGTCGAATGAAGAATTATTCAGAAACGAACCCGATTCCAGCTGGACCGTGCGATGGGTCCAATCATAATGCGCCTGATCATACGGAGTCCTCGCTCGCCTCCTCGAAGAGGTCATGGTAGAATCATATGTCATTCGAATGGTAAAATATTTCCTTTAAACTCACACGTCGTCCAACTGCTCCCTCGAGCTACCGCTCTGCTCTTGTACTGTTGGAATACTTTGCTGAAAATGACTCTGATACTGCTGGAAGCCGCCCCCGTGCGAACGACTTCGAGAGTGCTTGTAGGGATAAGCTGCGTTTGGGATCACGTTGAAACTCCCATTTTGACCGAGCTGATCCCTGGGCGGCACGGAGGGCTCCCGTTCTTCTAGTCGTTTTATCGCGGGATTGGAACAACTTCTATGCGGTCGGTAAAGATACGATTGTCCTACTGGAGACGCATGGGATGCCATTTGTTGGATACCGTTGTGTGCTATGTGGCCATTGACGAGAGGAGACGGAGATGGGGACGTTACCCTTCGAGGCATATCCATCATCGAATGAGATTCCGATACGCCTGCAAATGCATCGAGACAATAATTCCAGTGTCAAGTACGCCAGGTATCACGATATGTCTTCCATCGGCCCCGAGTCTGTAGATCTCGCAGGGCGACTCCGAGAGAGACTATGTGCACACTGGCCCACGCTCCTCTGCTCACCTCGTCCAAATCGACTCGGGCTGGCTGAACTCGATCTCTGTCGTAACCGGAGTACATCGATGGGTGTTCCATTGAAACGGGTCGCGTGCACTGGTAAGCCCTGTCCATGGCCTTGGAACGGTGTAACGTAAGGCACGTTTACGTAATTGTGTGAATACGCGGCGCGTGGTCCTCGCGAATACGTATGCACATCATCGTATATGTGATCGTAAAATCCGCCGTGCTGATGATAACAACATTTTCCTGCGAAATAACCAATATCGCCGCCTTATTTCCTCCGATCACTCGGATCATGCATTGAGGGGAGATCACCCTGATGAGGCTTCTAAGCAACAGCCTCCTCCTCCTGGAATCTTGAAGCCGCGACTAGACTCGAAAGGAAACGAACCATTGCAATGTTTGTTCAGATGCGAGTAGGAATTGGCTCGAGCCTGTTGCCTCATTATCGATTCGCACTCGAGTCGAACCATTTCGAGCTCCAATTTCAAGAGCGCCATTTCCCTTGCTAATGTCGAGTCAGCATTGTTCTCTTCCGACCCCGTCTCAGACGACTCGTTCGATAAGTAGGAGCTCCTGAAAGGGCGGAATAAATGATAGTAAAGCCCACCGCGATCCCAGCGGAATGATATAAGCCTTCAATGTTCTTCTAACAAGAATTTTACCTTCTCACGTGGTCTCTGTGGATTGGTATAGGCGGCTGAGAATTCAAAGCTCTCGGATCAAAACGTTGACTGCTGGATCTCTGGGGGGTCCCTTTCGGAGGGGCTATTTGGCTGGCGGAAGCTCGTCGCGGTACGCGACAGCCGATGGGTGAGGACGAAGCGCTCAGAGATAGTTGCTCTTGCAACGCCGGATGAAGAATCGACGGATACAACGGTTTCTGTTTGTGCACATTTGCGTACGTCAACTGATGTCGGGAGAAACTCTCATCACTCAACTCCCGACCAGAGCAGCGACCGATCCCGGAATCATTCGTATCCGATGACTGCGAAAGTAAAGGAGATTTTCAGCTTCAACCCGTGGAAAGTTCTCACGTGATAATGATATTGTCTCCGTTTCAGAGGGTCGACGTCCGCGTCACGTTGTCGTTGGGCGAGCTTTTGTAGACGATTCTCGGAGCCGAGAAGCGTACGCAGGTAGCACCAGTTCAGCGACCGGTCCGGGGGTCCCTCAACTTTTGATATCTTTCCCTCGCCGCAGCGGGAACCAATTGAAGGTTCCATGGTCAGCTTCGAGTGTTTCGGGCACGGAACATCGATCGCTGAAGAGCTGTCTCGGATTCATTTATCGAACGGCCTTATCGAGCTCGGAGCGACTTCGCCCTGCCCCACGATCAAGATTTCGAGACAGTCGAGCCACAAAGAGGCGGGCTTAGAGAACACCCGTCGGTCGAAATTTCACGGACAATGGTTTGCTTTGAATCGATAATGTCGAGTGGGAAATCTACACCGGATACCTGGGGATACTTACTCTTTGAACGTAGAGCATCGAACGCTTTCGATCCACGATTGCCCGCCGGCTCATTTCCGATGCCTGATCGATGCTGACATATTGAGGACTACTGGCTCCCGTGTCCGTCAGCGGTGGACTTGACTTGAAGCGTGCCGTTTCTATACAGTGTGGTCTCGGTCCCGCCGTGATGGCTCCATTCGCACTCTGACCATTGACAGCGAGGTACTTGAATCCATTGGTGCCATAATAGCCGCTGGAGATGTAAGAACGGGCCGTTCGCTGAAACAATGCAGAGAAGAACCGTGTCTGAGTTTCATTGAAGAGATTTGAGCTTCCGAACATAGATGAGGACCCATGGTCTGGAGCTGCTCAGAGTACTCTTCGCTGTACCCCCGAAATTTCGACATTCCCCATCGCAAACATGCTATCCAAGAACAGCGGAGCGATTCATACGTCGTCTCAATCAGAGAGGAAACATATTCCGCTCCAGTCTACGGTTCGACTCCTTTAAGGAAGTAGTCATTTATGGGTCCAAGTGACGATTCCGGATGCTAACGAAGATGAATCGCGGTGTCTCGGGCTGGAACTCAGGGCGTCAAGTTGTTCCCAGGATGATGCGGAGTCGGGGCCATATTGCTCGGATTATACCGACCCCTACACTTCGTGCTGCCGCCATCACCGTTCGACCTTGGAAAAGTTTCTGCTATGGCATATGTAGTGCATGATTTTTTTAGCCCGTGTCAAACAAAGTTACGGATATCTTCCGCGGGTGCAAGGCGAGCTAGTCCCAAAATGAGGTTGCCGGTTGGCTGCTCAACTCGGGGCCGCTGTGGTCGGCTGCTTCTCGTCAAATCTCGCAATTTGTTCCTCTACGATAGGTGTCAGAGCTGGGCCTAAACTCCGAGTTGATAATCGGATTACTCGCCTCTCTTCCGCACATGATTTCAAATAGCTACTTTGATCTGACAGACCACTCGGGCTACAGGCTGCGAACCGCGAGATGGATGAAAACGAATGAATTCCAATGGCTCACCGATCGCTGAGACATGCCGAGTCCCGCGCTTGTCGGTTGCGGGCGAGGAAAATCTCGAGTATTGAGCCTTGCTGGAACTTACTCCGCTCTACCATCTGCTGCACCTGAGAACGCGTGAGAACGTGAGCAACGAGAAATGGATCGCACGTGCGTCTTCGAGCACCCGGTTTCACGCACTTCGGAACCACCACAACCGCTTGCGGCGTCCGGTCTAAGTGGTATAGCCGTAGTCGCCACTCCCGGGCAGCTCCTTTCCCGGAGTCTTTCCTCGAAAGGGAGAAACTTCTCTCCAGATCCGAGGAGACGACGATCCTACGAGTTTTGGGGGCTTCGCGTAGTTGAGCGACGGAACGGAAACCCCGACTCAATCCCTGTTGACTCCGATATTCTCGAGAGCAATCGGAATAGACGAAGTTCGAACCCTGGATTCCGCGGCCCGTGTACATCAACCAACACAAAGGGGGCTCGGACTCGACCGGTGTTGGTATTTACTCTCAAACTCTGGAGGGCTCCGCTCCTCCGAGACGGGGAGCTCTGACGTGATTCGAGAACGATCGATGTTTGCAACACGGATCCCTACCAGCGAAACCCGAGTTTCACTCAGAATCTCGCCGCCAGCGCCGAGTCGTAGGTAGTTGCGAAGTTGACACCTGCCGCTCATTTTCCGCTGACGGTCATCAGGCTCCGAATTCGAGCAAGTGTCAGAATTCTCTCGGAGAGCAGAACTAATTTCGGTCGTCGAGTAAGTATGCCCCAAATTACGTCTTTTGAGCGCTTTCCCGCAGAGCGTGTTGGCAACTTTGAAAAGCCTCAACATCTCAAAGCACTCAAACACGCCTCCCGAGCTGACGCGTTTCTCCGTTGCGCCACGACTCTAGCTCCTGCCGCTGCAGCGAGCGACATTTCTCACTCTCAGTCAGAGTTGTTTCACCCTGCGGGAGACTCGTCTCCGGGAATCAAATTGTTCTGGTGAGATACCGGACAGCATCCTTGAGAACTCGGTGCAGATTGAAGTCTCTTTGAGGGAAACCCCCACCATATTTCGAACGGGTATGCTAGGATTCCTGGGGCTGAGTTCCATTCCACTCGTCGGGAGAACAATTTCAACGCAGGGTCTTGAATTCGTCTCAAGAGTCCCATATGACAAGCTGACTAATATGTTGTTCCTTCTTCGTGGCAAATGTGGCAGCTTGCCGTGGCAGCCTACTCCTGGGCCTCCGTGAAGTTTCAACAGCGGAACCATTTTGTCATAAACTCGCAGACTGAACTCGACCGGCAGGCTTGCTGGTTAGCTCGGGTGCTAACTCTGCCATAACCATCCGCAATCATGCTCAGCTGAACCCTTAGCGCTCGTTCCTCTTCTGATCCCCCGCTTATTTCCAAAAAACTTTTATTTGGCTCTCGCTTCGGGGTCGAAATGACACGTCCTCTGCCTGCTCAGAGTCCACAAGACCTAACGGGAAGCGACGCGGAAAAACACGTAAAGCTCCAACATATCTTGGTAGCTTTTCGGGGGAGCGAAGAAGCTCGCCGCAACGACACCGGCGACACGAATGACGCTATAGCTCCTTCCTCGTTCCTCTCTGCGCTCGTTGCCCACCCTCTACGACCAGATCTCTAATCCCGGAATCGTCTGATGGCGCCTCGTTTTTATTGCCACCGCAACTATTGTCCAACTTGTCGCGAAGAAGGCGATCTTTCTCCTCCTTGTCGCATCGGAAACTCGAGTCCATCGTAGTCTGGAAATCCTCGGGCGACAGGGGTGCATCCGGATTTGATGGCCAGATATGAAAGTACGACAATAGAGAAAGTGGAGAGAACCAGGGGGGAATTCCCAAGAAATGATTCAAGATCTCGAAAACGCTCGGATCACGTTGACATGCCGCTGAACAGCCTGTCGGAGGGAATTCAGAGTTCTCGCTCGCGTGATTTGCGTGCCTTCGAATTTTCAGTCGCTGCTCGGAACGGTGCTCCATTCTCGAAGACACTCCCCGACCTACAATTGCAGCTTGCTACGATGCGCTCCGAAGTGATTTTTTTTTGTATTTGCTCACTGTGTTCCTTTGTTTCATCGGAAACCATACCGGGCCCGCCAGTGGGCAGAGAGAAAGCTCCTGTGCTCTCGAAAGCCTCTCAGAACTCTGGTACCGACGAAGGAAACTTCGAACAAGAGGAGAACAATCATCCTCCCCATCAAAGCGGAGCCTACAGCCAGTATCCGAGCCCGCAGACCAACTATCCCAAGCCGGTCAACTACAACAACCAGGGACATAACCAACAGAACTCAAACAATCAAAACAATCACTTCAACAACGGTAACCAGAATAATCGGGTTCATTTCTATCTGCGAGTGCCTCCCCCCGAGTTGAGAGATTCTTCGAGCTGCGAGGTCTACGAGGACGTCGTCATCGACGAAGATTCCTGTCTGGTGCATTGCATGCTTAACGGTCGACTGGGCGCCGTCTTCTTGAGAGATCAAGTGCGTCGCACTTTACAGCGTTGTCTCGGACCCAGTCATGCGTGTGGTTTGTGCAGAATCAATACGACTAATACCATGGTCTCAAGTTTGGGTAAGCTCCATATTCTGAACTTTGGGCCTCGTGAGGCTATACGGTCGTAAACTTGTTGGCAGCTTTCATCGCTCGGATATTTATCAGAATCATCCTCGGGAATGCGTCGACATCATTCCGGCGAAGGCTCCCGTCGCTGTCCGAATTCTAGAGTTTTGCTCGAATGTCAAACGCTAATCCTAATCGCTATGCCTCCCTGCGGATTCCAATATAAGGTCGATGTCACGAGGGGTGTCAATGCCGTCCATTTCAACAACTCGAGCTCCATCGGATCGACGACGACATGAAAGAATGCGCCACGATCAAGCACTTCAAGTACCTCCCGCTACGGAAACCTATTCCCGATAACGCGGGACAAGATATCGAAGTCTTCTTCCCGCCGGAACAGTCTCGCAACCCGCAGCTCTGCGAGCCTTACGAGAGTCTCAGCCTCACTGTGAGCCCCGGAGATGAGCTTGTGACGCTGTACCAATGTCAGTGAGTATGAGCGCCCGCAGTTTTACATACTCGTAGTCGACCGCGAGGAACCGACTTTCGCAGAACGGGAATAGCCATCATGATCCAACAGCGAATTTCTCGTTTTCCGTACGACCGCACGGAATTTTCGTCTCCTTCGCACAGTAACCGTGTGAGTGTCTCTCCCTCTCGCGCATTCCAGATCGTTCTGTGTGATCCAAGGTTCGATTGGACTCCTGAACTTCCGGTCCAGTCCCAGGATTATCGGGCCGAATAATAATTTCCGCTGCATTGGAATTTATGACCGACCGTACTCGAGAAACGCTCAGCTCGTTGGAGCTTACGAGGTATGAATACGAACCCCAGTCAGAGCATACTGCTTTGTGTACTCAGATTTCTCGTTTTTAATTAAATGGATCCCCAGTCCCTGCAAGGAACATGCGGAGGTGGCTTTTGCACGACCGAGGCAGGCCCGTACCCCAGCTCTCAGAACAATGTGTTCAATCCTGCTCTTCTGACTCGAAATAGCACCAAATCTCAAGTCGTCGTCTCGAATCATCGGTGAGCGAGGAGCTGCGATATGCTCCCAGGAATATACGTCGAATCAGATTCCAACTTTTCGTCTCTCCCGAAGTTCCCCCGCGACGCAGTTTCCTGTCCCGTGAACGATCGAACGAATGCTCCATTTATATGGTTTGCAGGTCGTCCCTCCCCCCGGCAACGATGTCATTGCAGTCGCAGACCTCACGCCGCACAAACGTGAAAAGCGGCTGAGCTCCAAAGGATTCAACGTGGAGCAGAAACATGGGAGGATGTCTGGTAGTTGTTCCCGTGCAATAAACAAGTTGAGATCCGAGCCGAGCCTACATTCCTTGATCTTCGGAAACATGAACTCGATCGAGACCGGGGCCAAAATTTCCTTTAGTCGTGTTCCTCGACAAGGAGCAGTGCGGAAGCCGAAAGAAGCGGCTTGGTCAAGTCCGAAACGGATGTCCGAGCGTCTGAAACTTGGAACAGAAGCGCCCTGTTGAAGTTATCGTCACACACGATTCCGTCCTGCAGCAGCAAGCAGATCCGTCTGTCTGCGGAGGATTCTGAGGCCGCCAAATTGGCCCCGTGAACCCCGAGCGGAAGTTCAACCGCTGATTACTTCCGTTGAAGCCTTCTACTTTGTCTGACTCGGCTACCCTCTGTCCCGAGAGACTTGGAAATTTCAGACGAGCCGACAAGAGAGTCTGAATCGTTCGTGACATCTCCGCATGGCGTGGCTGGAAACGTCACGCGATTTCTGAAGTCGCAAATGTGAGTCGCAGTTATGATCAATGCGTTTCGACTTGTTGCATTTCCCAGAAGCAAAACTGCCCATTCCAAGATCCTGACCTGATTTCTGCGTGAATCATTGTCACCTGTCAACGAAACGCAAGCGGCTCAGTGAAGCGAATCGTCTTCTTTCTGAGCGGATCAAGGGGATTTCAATCGTGATGGCTATCTGACTTTTCGTCTGAGGACATGGAAGGGAGCGTTTCGCGGCCGCTCGCGTCCGAAAAGGATAAATACCGGTGCCTGTCCGAAGACAGAGCGCATTGTCGCATCTGCGTTTTCCTGAGACGAGCGAACCATGAACGCCCTCAGCTGGCTCGTTTCATTCACCGTCATCGGCCTGCTCCTCTTGAATTCCGAAGTCGATGCCTGGCATAAGCACAAGCACATCAAAAAGCACATCAAGCTCTACAAGGGATACAAGTTCTTCAAAAAAGCCAAATTCGTCCCCATCATCGTCCCTGTCCCTATAAAACATAAGGGATACTGGTAGGCGACGCCACCATTCGGAGAAACCGCTGGATGGGAGGAAAGATTCTCCTTATATCATACTAGGTGCCCAGAGCTGAAATTAAGATAATAAATCTTTTGAAAAGCCTCCGGTGTCCTAATTAAGGGTAGAGTAGAAATAACTCTCGACGAGACTCGCCCGGCGACGATCTCACAATCTTCCGATCGAGTGGTTTTCCTAGCGACCGACTTGACAGGCAGTCGGATCCAGAATTTCGCCCAGTCTCCTTCCCTTGTGGCGTTCCGTCGTCTCCACCCATCTCAAACAGCCTACCTCGAGTTTCGGTTATGCCCAAACACCTCACGGCCGATGTCTCCCGCAGTTACGCCTGAGCGGGTCTGAGTGAGAGGTGGGCGCACCGTTCGACTACGACGGTGCTGGCGGCGGCGGAGTTTCTCCGACTTGTATGAAAGTCTCTGACTTCGATAGGACGATATGGAAACAGCTGTGAGTGGTGCGGCGCGGTGCGATGTGGCTTGTGGGGAGCTAGCGAGTCAACGAGTCAACCGAGCCTGCGCACCTCGGCGGAGAGACGTGCTCGCGGACGGAGCGAGTCTCATTCCAAATTGGGAACCACTCAATGGAATTTTAAAGCCCTCACCAAATAAGCCGGCAGAGCCATTCAAGGACCGCAACAGTCGAATGGAGCTCAACTTTTCGCCGCGGAGTTTGCGCGCAGCGGTGGAAACCGTATACCGTTCGGAGCGGGCGAGAGACGAAGCGATGACCGAAGAAAAAATATTACGAGAGATCGATGGCTGGAAAATCGTCGCCTAGCCGGGCACCGCAGAGGTTCGCTCCATCGCGGGATTTCTCTCAAGGAGTGATCTCGGTATGCAGAGCAATCATTAAACTGTTCTCGGCACTCGTCTTTCACCATTAGCTGGCCGTGCTGCTGATGGAGCAGCTGAAATTCAACTCCAACTTTTCCCCTGTCCGAGTTTGTCTTTCTCACTTTTCAGCGAATCATTTATTCCGTTCTCCCTCGGCAAACTCCCCCTCGGTCTCTTGCGACCAGCGGGTATCGGAGTTCAGGATATCGATAGTTTCTCGCGGAACCTACGCGGGTTGCCACTTGGATTACGACGTTCCCTGCCTAGTTTCGATCCCGTGAATTTTCTCCCTTCGCAATCTAGCGCTGAAGATGTTTCCACATGGCGATCGATTCTTCCCGCGCCGGCCCATCGGGATCGAAGCCCCTCGTGCCCCTCCCCCGCTTTTCACGTGAGATTCATGAATATCCGCTTGATAGAGTTCCGGGCAGAGCAGTTTCCATACTCCGGCTGAGAGCATCAATTTAGCGCGCTGGAGAAACGAGGTCGTCGGCTATGCTTCTTCCACAGAGACTTCGATCGCGTCGACGGTGGCGACCGTGGAGCTTGGTAGGGCGATACGTCGGAGCCAATGGCGCGGAAATCCTATTGGTTAACCGCGAGCATAGGCTGCCGATATGGGTTTTCGTCCGGAAATAAGACGGAGAAATGAAGCCCTAACAGCCAACCCGAAAGCCCCACAAATATTAGACCAAGAGCTTCTATTCAGATCAAATCAAGAGACACTGTCTTCCGATTTATACGGAGCGAAACGAGCGGTAGGAGGAAGAGAACGACCTAGATAATGGCGAATACTGTTTTGGGGTCGATTCCATTTCCATGAATGGCAACACCGTTCCTCGAACAAGCGCCAGGTTTCTCGAAGAATCGGGCTCTGTCCTCGAGAGGCTGCTCGCAGAAAGGCGATGTCAGCTGCGTGGGAGCCGGACCTCGAGCCGGACGAATTCTTTCCAGACGTTGTCTCTTCAACGTCTCTTCGCATTGGCCTCGAGAATTCTGCACGCGACGAAATTCGAGAGAAAGCCGCGGACTCCCTGACTGAATGATCGGCGGGTAGACCAGACGGGCTTGCGGATAGACGCTGGCTGGCTCCCGAAGTAAAGTCATTTCCTCTCCTCGGATGTCGGCAGCCCAGGGAACATTCCAATAAGAAGTCCCTCGCGGAACGACTGGTCCCCAGCCAGCCTCCGTGGCCGTTCCCTTACTTCGTACCTCACACGGTCTGAATCCCACATCGCGCGCCCCGACCGATGCTTCGCTTTGAATGAATCCACTGAATCTTTCCAGGCGCCGCCGGTGTCAAGTCGAACATCATTGGCTCTTGGAGTTATTTCTGACATTCCTGTCTCTTCGAGTCGGTTACAATCTCGATCCAATTTCAGGCTTCTGAAGTCAGTGTCTGGCTGCGGTAATCCCTCTGCGTCCTAACGACGTTCTCTCTCCTTTCCTTCGTGGAGTTCCCGACCGTGTTCCTTTCCAGATATAAATTTTCGAGGCCTAATAAATTACTGGGAATTCTTTCCGTTCGGCGGGGCGCTCGTTCCGATCGAAAAAAAAACATAAAAGTCTGCACTAAGAGAGCAAGCGGGGACCTATCCGAAGGTTTCCCAGACGTTCGGAGAAATAAGAATCGACGTACGGCTGAACAATCACAGTCAGGTGGAGAGAATGATTTAATTTCCAATAGCGAAGAAATTCCTCTCTATGAGTCCCTGTATCCCCGCCGCGTGCTCCCCAAACCACGAAACCGCTCGAGATTGCTCCTCTCTTGTGGTTTTTCTCCGCGTTCCGGAGCGTGCGTGGCAGTTGCCCAGGACAACGACAACGATTCAGAGCAAATAGTGCACAATCTCGGTATACGACCGCCACCAGCGGCAGCATCAGCGAAACAACTCGAGGTCTCCGTATTCTCAGAAAGAGGAGTCCGTCTCGCCCCCGAAACGATTCTCCTCCTCGCAGGCAGCGGTGGCTTGAGCATTCTTTGAATGGCTCTTCTTCCGGTAGAGACGAAAACGATGATGAAAAATTCTTCTTGTTTCGTCCCGCTCGAAAATTGGTCTGTTGAAGTATCGTTCACCGCTAGCCCAGAGTCTGGGACGACTTGCCAAATTCGCCGATCCCTAAGGATAGTGCCTTCTCAAGAGTATTCATGCGGTTGCTGGGGGCATTTTCTCGCTATCCGCGCCGAGATGGAACACGCCCCGGGTTGCCTCTGTGGATGTCGATCAAGAGACAATCCGACTTCGGGCCAGCTCAGAGAAAATAAACGTGTGCGGGCGGCAACGAGGGCATGAAGAAGCTACAGACGTCTGGGTGAGTTTTTGTTGTTGATACACGGACCGAACTGCCACAAACAAGTCCAGCTACAAGCTGTCTCGCCATGGCAACATCTGCCGGTGTCTGAGTGACTGAGTGAATCGCTCGCTCGCTATTTCGCTCGGAGAATGAAGCGAACAAGACACATCTTGGCCGTCCCGGCCTCCCGGCAGTCCCGGGAGAATTCGTTTGAAGTCATTATTGGTACTCTTCAATCTGTGCTCAACCTCGACCCTACTTGAGGGCCGTGTCGGTCTAGGGGCTCCAGACTTCCGCATCGACGCGATTGGCTCAATCAGCGCTCTGATTCAACCAGTTGTGGATGAGAGATGTTCCCACAAAGGGAGACTGCTTGCCTTTGCTGTTGCCATGATTGGGCGAAACTTTATTTTGTACAAATCGATTCATTATTCTCTTGATTGATCACAGGAGCCATTCCCTCGGGGAGGAATCCGCTTTATTGGTCGGCTGCTCACCTCGAATCGCTAAAATATATTTTGGCTTCCCCCGGAGTTTCCCTGGTCGATACCGTGATATCTTAGGAGAATGTGAGCTTGCAGAAGAAGCCGAAACAGAAATTACCTTTCGCGCATATTCGGCTTCTGTGCTGTCTTCGCTTGCCTGACCATAAAGATAATCCGAAGCAGAATCAAGCGGCGAGGCGCTTTCGTTTTGACGGGTTGTGTAATGTCAACATAACCTTTTCCGTCAGAATGACAAGCGTCAAGGCGCTCTTGACACTTGGTCGTCATCGGTCCCGTAATCCATGGGGCAATCTTCAGCAATTTGGGTCTTTTCTGTGATAGCTTCCATCGTTGGCGATCTGGGCGAAAATGAACGAAAGCATAGAGGCATAAGAAAGTGACGTTTTCCCCATGGGAACGAAAAGAGAAAAAATACAAACGAGAGTGCAAATATCCGATATAAGCACTCTTGGTTGGCAATGGAGCCCAAGAGTACAGCGGATCTAGAGCGGCATTGAAAGCAAACGGAGGAATGTTTCTTCCTCAAGGACGAGCCGAACTCTGAACGCGGTTCCGACGCTGACGTCGTTGCTGATATCGACGACGGCTTAGTCTCAATCGTTCACGTCTCCGTAACCGCTTCGAAACTTCGAGATGTTGTCACTTCACTCGATTCTCGTGTCCAGTATGCTCGTTTTTCTCGTCATTGGTTGGGTGTGCGTCCCTGAGATGGCGGGCAAATGGCATCACAAGTACATTTATAAACATAAATTGAAAGAGTTTTTCAAAAAACACAAGCTCATTCGTCTTGTGTTCCCCATCATCATCAAGAAGAGCCATCATCATCATAATCACCAAAAAATGTCCAGCTTCAAGGTCGCCAAATGGTGAAGATTATTCCCAAGAAGTCCGATGCGATCTCGCTTCATTGAGAGCGTCGAGCCTGCTGCTTTCGGAGCGATGCACTTCGGTGGACTTTACGTATCAACCCTGGTCTTCGAAGGTTTCATAGAAACTTTAAGGGGGCAGGTGGGAGGGACGGACGAGCCGGGCTCCCTCCCGGTTCCTTGCGCTTTCGGTGTCACGTATGCATTTGTTCACATTTTTATTGCGAGCTGAATAATAAAATCTCGGGTCTGTTCCGCGGGAGCTCTTCATGAGGGTTGTAGGGGTGGGAGTCTGGGGGAGCCTTTAAAGCAGAAGAAAGACCACTCCCTAAGGACAGACACGTAGATGTGATGGCTCGTGTCTCGGATATGAAGAGGAGTTCTTGGTCGTCGTCCTCGCCGCCGCCGTCGACGGCGGAGCCGCGCCACTGCCCAGCAGAATAGGCAGCCAGGAGCGAACTAGCCTCACAAGCCCCCCAACAAGAGAGCAGAGCAGGACTGCTTGTCCTTCCGACCATCATAAAGAGAATGACCTCTAGTTTCCTCCATTTTTCGCCCCGATGCCGACGCTCCGCCACGGTAGACACGGTCGCTGTATCTCGACAGTGCATTGTACTCGGATTCCCGGGGATTTCCCGACTCATCTCCGCGTCACGAACATACAGCGTGCGAAATTCCGTTCCGGAAATATTCCTGGAACGACCGTGTAATTGGCTTCCACGAGGAATGAATGTTCTTCGTTAAGCTTTTTGTGCATTTGCTAACCGGGCGGGGAAATGCGATTCATTCTGGAAACATCCTTGGATCTCGGAGAAATCAAGCGTGGTGCAGATTATCCCCGGTGGGCTGATTCGTGTAGCTTATCGTGATATCTCGGACGTGGGTCCTCCTTTCCAGGCGGCCAGTGGCCAAGAAGGGGGAAGGCCGATTGCGACGAGTATAGTCTCGCCAAGCGATGGGTCTGCGTAAGATTATGGTCTCGCATCAGGCACAGGGAACATCTATCTCGGTCCTAGAAATCATTCAGTTTGTTTAGCGAACGAGCTCCTCGTGTCAATTCTCATTTACGAACTCGGTCTCCTGGGTCACATCAAGCGCCACCGCTGATCTCGCAGTATACACAACGGGGATCTATTTGGATTCGTTTTTGGCAATGATAAGCGATGTGTGTGAAGGGTATCCCGCGTACTGGGGGATGTCGACCGAAAGTCGATCGGGGGAAACTCGCGGGGAAGGAGAGCTAAGCACCTGCTGTCCGCGGGACTTCCTTAGATCAACATTACGTCTGCGGACCGCAACGACTCCCATGGCACTCGCTGATCACTACAGGAACGACTTTGCAACCATAGGTTGTGGCCATGTCACAATGTATTGATTATAATCCAGCAACGACGCGACGAAAAGGACCAAGGCAGGTACCATTCAGTCTTTCCCTATGGAGTTGTTCACTGACGCTATCCGTATTTTCTCGTCGTTCGCTCGCTTCAAGGGATGTGAACGAGAATACATAATTTCGGGAGGAACTCCATCGACAGCAAATCGAGATGGGTCCAATGCGAGAGTATGTTCCTCTGTACGATGGCACGAATTGAATGCTTGCCCTATAATGAATAGTAATCGTAAAGTGTATGCTCGCAAGGATCTCAGTAGCGGACGGTCCCGACGATCGGAAAGCGGTCATTTCCATAAAATTTCAAAGTTGTGGTGCTCTTCTCGCGGAGCGCACTAAAACCTTGAACTCATCAAAGTATCGTTACGCTATCTGGGGCTCGTCGAACATGCGGGGCTCAGGCTTTTCCGCCGAGCGGACACGAGCGAGCGAACGAGCGGTTTGCTTCTGCAACCGTCCGCCGGCTGACTGCTCCGCGCGCTGTGCTGATAGCCTTAACCACGATCGAGCGAGCGGAAGAATGCCTTCATATGCCCGAAGGATCCTCAATTTCCGGCCTGGCGCTCCTCCATCTTTCGTTTGGCTTTTCTGACTCGACGTCGAAAAATATTCACCTGGAAAGAAAATGAGGAACATGTGGTACAAGGATCGAGAACGCATATCTCACGATTTTCAGAGAAATCTCAATAACGTATCGAGCTGGTCTCGCCAGGAACTCAATCGCGTAATAGGCTCTGCGCGTCCCAGACTTGAACAGGACGTCAGCCTCACGGTAAAGGCTCGGGCATCGCTCTGAGCAGCGGTAAGATTTCCGTACGCGATCCTCATACCGAAAAATCCAGACGAGAGCTGCAGGAAAATTTGGTATTCCATCTGAGCCAGAGATCTCATTTGGATCTCTCCTCTCGCCGAACGTACGCAAATCAGTCGCTGCCGACATCAGACCGCGGAATGAAAGTGGGATGGCTTAATTTCATGTCGGCGTGCTTCCGCATGAGAGCGTGTCTTGTAGATTGTAGATAATGGTCACCTGTGGGAGACAGCACACAGCGAAAGCAGGAGAGAGCGATGGGCGAAACGCCATGTATCCGAGCCAAGAAACAGTTTGCGTGAAGGGAACCCGTCATTACAGGACAATGGCAACGCAGCAGCATCCTTGACCCGAGCCAATAACCAATAATGACTGACAATGGGTGAGACTGCCACGAGGAACGCAGCGCAATCCGATCTATGATAGTCGCCCGACTTCGGTAGTCGCGACGCGGTAATTCGAGCCCTGATGGAGATTCAGTCAGCGTTCAACCGATCGTTTCTTTCGGATCCGCGATATATTCATGGAATTTCTCCGCGTGTCCCGAGAGTCGACCTCAATCCGTAACTCATGGACGCCTTAGTGGTTCAGAAGGAAATCGGAAGTCTTCACTACCGTCACTCATCCTATCAGACTCGAGTCGACTGGGGAAAGAGCTCGGTCGCGATTAGGTCTAGAGAGCTCAGTACCGGTGGGCTGTGGTGGCGAAGTTTGTATGAAGGTTTTAGTTGCTTAGCGAAGTGGCCGTTTATCTCTCATTTATTCCCCCCACCCCAGCGGCAACGGGAAACTCTCCGTGCCGATTTCCTTATTCCTCGACTGAGCATCGACGAGGGTATATCGCGCAGCGCTCAGATTCGCACGGAGCTGGATCTTAGAAACGATATCAATGACGCAGCTTTGGGAATTTATGACGGTGATTTTTCCTCGATCATATTAGTTCGATGCTCACAGACACAAATCGGTTGAGCCATAAATTCCGTATATTGCGAAGACCATGGGTTGGTAGGCAACACGGCTAGGAGTCAGAAAAACGCAGCTAATCAGTATAGCTTTTTATGCACATCAAGCACTGCTATGGAAGCAGGTGCCACAGTCGCAGACTTACGACCGCTTCTGCACTTTGGTGCGTGCACTACTGGCTGCTTCGCTCGCTTCCCTGCTCACAACAACTGCATATGAGCCTCTCAAGCGTGTGAAGCTAAAAACTCGGATGCAAGTCAAGCAGTCGGTGGGAACAGCGGGCCGAATTTTCTCCTTTGCCTGGATTGAGCTCCTGCTCGTTGGTCGCTCACCGTCGAGGCAAGTTCCTCTTCGCTTCAGGCAGCCCCAGGATTAAGTTCGAGCCATGTCATGTGTACACACCTTGAAAGCTGTCGTCTCAAACGTTTTTCAAGAGATCGAAGGGCTTCAGGGGTTCCCCATGGTGAGTTATCCTTCGCCGACACCCACGAATTCCATGGGAGGGACATTCGATCGTTGTTCGTGTCCGAAAATGCTGTTGCCTGCTTAGCGGGAACCCCGGGGAGATCGTTCTATTGCGCCACGACTCCAGAGTCTCAAGTGCAATCGACAACGGGGTATTGCTGACTCGGATTCTGAGTGTTCCTGACTCGAATCTCGAGTGTTCCTAACTGTTGAGATTTTCAACTAGCGCTCCGGGGGAGGGAGAGACCGCTTTGGCTTCGTGGAGCGGGTCAGTGACATGAGCAACGGAGACCAGCGAGGAACAGGAATCGGCCCCCTCTCAGGACGGGACCGATAGAACAGGAAAGATGCGCAAATGAATTCTCGGAGGTTCTGGAGGAGTCGCCGCACTATGTCGAGTCGAGAACGAACTGGATAGAGAGTCGGCGGGGAAAGCCGGATCCGAAGATCTGAACCGACTGATAGACGAGGCTTCTGTCGTCCTGGAAGCTGAAGATCGGGCCCCGGTCATGCCGACGCGTCATTCCATTGGTCTCAGCTGCGGGAATCGACTTTGAGCAATTGCGTCCGAGGAAGACGTTGGGATTGAGGAATGGGCTGAATCGCATCCGTATTGTGCTTTGACTCCTCCGCATGAACGCCATCTCAGCTCGATACGGAGACGGATGATAATTATTCTTCTTCTTCTTCTTCTCTCAGGGCACTTTCTTCAATTCATGCATAACGAGACGTAGTCGCGTGCTTTCGATTCGCGTCGCTTGTCGCTTGCTTGTCCCGAGTGCATGAGTTGCGAGCGCACACGCTTCTGGATGTCCTTCGAAAGTACGTCTCACACGGCTCGTTCCTAATTCAGTGTTGAAATTGTGCCAACGGCGCTCTCAGGTCCCATTCATCAGCGACTTTGAGTCGGAAGAAGGAGCACCGAGCCCCCGAGTCTGTGTGAGCGAGCCGCGACGATGTCGAAATCCGCCCGCTGCGCCCGACCGAGGAGGGTCCTCAACGATTGTCGTTCACTGCTCTTCGAATGAGCTTTGAGAGCGGTATTTATTTCTGCTATTCCACAGCGTCAATTTATGCGGTGTTTCCCGACGAGTAATTTATCCATTCGGTTCGCATTCAAGACACGGGAACATCTGACAACTTCCCGTTCCTCATAAACACTCCAGTTTAATGGCAGCTCGGGGACGGCAAGCTCCTTCGCGGAGCCCAGCTGGCAGGAGCATCAGCGCGTGGAAGAGTCCTCTGGAATTGCCTCGTCTTTCTCGTTTTAGCCTCTCCGTCTCTCGCTCCCCTACTGAGCGGCGGAATTCGCCCTCTCTTTTTCTGCGCTCCCGCGTGCGATCACGTTATTGGAAACTTCTAATGAAGCGCGTCGAATGGCGTTCTTGTAGCTCCCGCTCGCGGGAGGAACTCCTGAGGCCTACGCGACGGGTTCGAGATTTTCCAAGCTTCTTCTCTGCTGACCGTTCTTCGTTAACGCTCTCGGCCTTCACGCACTCGCGACGATTCAGATTCAAAAGAGCGGAGTTTGCTGTTTCGGACACCGGGCCCGATCTCCATCGCCTCCCCCTGATCTTGCTAGCCTACGTTTCGGGGTATATACATATGTCTCCCTTCGATGTCCCCGAAAGAATTTTGAGTCTCCGAAAGAGAAACCAACTCTTATTTTAAGCGTGATTCACGGGTGTCATGGCGACATTTTTTTGTCGAAAGATAGACATTCTGTCGCTCCGATTATTATTCATCGCTCCCTGTTCCGAACTATGCGTGCTTCTTCTCCCCGGTCGACAGAGGAAGATGATATCGCGAATCGCGAATGATTTCTGGAGCTTTTTGTGACCTGTCCATTGTGGAGCGTCGACCAGGTCGTCGTCGCGAGATTCGATAGTGCGGACAGGACTCCGTCTCACAATGTCAGCTGCAGAGCGTCTCCTTCCCTTGAGCACTGGACGATGCTTCGGGCATCGCTATTCCTACTCATAAGTCATTATTATCGGCATATGCATGTGTGTGCTGCCGTGTTTGTGTTATCGGTTGTAGATGATGATGGAGTCGTGGTGGGGTCACTCGCTAGCTCGCTTGACAGAAGAGAAGCACAATTCACCGCCAGGAAACTAGTCAGCTTGCAGTGTCAACATCTGCCGAGCTCTGCACTTGTTCAACATGCAGCGCAAATCGGCTTGACGGCGATGCCGCCGCCACGGCAGCCGCTGCTTCTTGTTGCATAATGCACGGCTGAGTGCGCGGATGCTCCTCGCGGGGAACTGACCAGCTTACTCAGGAGGAAACTCCACGCCGGCTAGGTACACCTAGCTTATCGACACGACATAATTACTTGCAAACAATAATTCCAAACACACGCTCGGCCGAGCTGGACCGTGAGGACGTGTTTTCATTCTCCACGTAATTTTTTTGTTTTCATTTTATTTTACTGTACACTTGCGACAAGTGCTCGATCATCCGCATATTCAATTCGAAGATATCCTCACTGCTTCATGGAGTGCCCATATCATGATTGCATGCTTGAAGGAGGAATGCTAGACCATGAGCGCTGGAGACGACGACGACGCCGCGCCGGATGCGGGGTTTGTCTCCAAGTTGCCAACTCATCAACGCGCGGAGGAAGCGCAAGCATCGCCACAGAGACAAAGCAAGTTCCTTTGATTGGGGTAGGAACGAGCGGAGGCAGATACACCGATATACATATATAGACGGAGAGAGACGTCGAACACAAGAACGCCATAGGCTCCGAGCAAACGGCCGCGTACCGAGGAATGCTGACCAAGACGAAGCGAGCGACCCTATTGGCGCCGAATGCTTTAGGCCAAGCGCAAAGCTATATTGAGCCCTGTTGCTGGGATGCTTCGATTGGACACGGGAAAAAGCGGTGGTGGATTTGGCGGCATTCAGACCGATGGGAGGGTGTGCCCTCGAGCTTTTCGCTCTGGTGTGAGGCACACGTCGTGGAGTAAAACAGAGCCGAGTCCCCATCAAACTCGCAAACACCGCTTGAGAGGGGGCGTTGAACGACTCGTCTCGGATGCGTCGCGTCGTCAGCGTACTCCGGCGTCGTGATGAGTCCGTGAAGGGAAAATGAGGCTCTCGAGGCTGAGAATACGCCAGGCTTGAGATTGCTTGTTTTTTTTTCTAGTTGGAGCTTTTGAGATATTTTTAACGGATCCTCGCAGCCGAATTCCAGTGTTAAACCGGTCCAGACGTTGCCGTTTTCAGTCTGGGGAAGCATCATCATTTCTTACCCAGCTCCATGCAATTTCTCATGGCCGCTCAATTGAAGGAGTTCTCTACATACTGTAGGTCAGAGGGAGACTTTTCCCTGAATCCCCGAATTCGTCTAATGCGCCGGCCGCTATTCTTGTCCGCGTGACCAGCGCTTTCCGGTGGACATGAGAGCATGAGTAAAGATATATAATATCACGAAACGAAGTTTAAGTGACGTAGTCCACCGAATGACAAGCACGGTTCGTACATGGAGTACAGGACGCGCTCGGGCTAACCCTCCGACCGTTCATCAGTCCGACACTCCGAGTCTCCTCGGGGTGCGGTTGTGTCTCTGATTGCAAAGCAATTGATCCGATCAATCATTCATCCATCCATCGGCTGTGCCCTTAGCTCCTCATATTGAGCGATCCTTCTCGTCACCGGAGAAACCATCTGCTCACGTGATCTTGTTGGGTGCAAGGTCTGAGGTCATTTCCCTCCACGGCGGCTGATGGAATGAATTGGATCCGGCGCCCCGGAAAGGGACCTAGATCGAGGCGAATTCGGTCGCCCCGCATTCATTCAGAAGACTTTCGAGCTACGTTGCCGATCTCCGTTCGTGGAACCTTCCCTGATTCCTGCTCCGAATCTTTCTTCCGCGTCGAGAGCTCCCTGCGAGTGCGGGTTTTCAACTCGGATCTATCGTTGTAGCTCTAGGATGAGCAGGCAGTATGGCGTTGGACTGGAGGCTTACTTTTCGGAACCACTCAATCGGTGCATCGAGAATAGCCTAATGAATGAGGTCTCCCGCGACGGAGCTCCGTGTTGAGTTCTCAATGAGGAGTCCCCCTGACGACAGCTCGAAGACGGAACCTCGATGTCACGAAAACACCCAATGAGCAATCTCTCGGACTCGATAAGCCTGTAATCCCCCGGTCTTCGCTTCACTCGAAATTTTCAAGCCTGTCAGCCTGGTTTTCCAGAGTTCTCGATTGCAAGGTGTTCCCTTGGCTGTTTCGAACATGGCGGATCGCTTCATTCCGTGTTCCATCACGATCGGCTCAATATGGAAATTGCTTTATAATAGTCGGTGTCCTATTGTTATCGACGAGGAGCTCGACGGCCATCCATCTTGTCTCCGTTTCTCTCATACCTCAATTGGCCCCAAGTCTTATCAGCTGACTTCAGAAGATTACCTCGCTCCCCACTATAGATTCTCGGCGTCGTATCGGGGAGCGAAACTTTGCTTAAAGCAAGGAAGAGCGATCAAATAAGAGATCTTCCGGCTGGTCGGCGTATTCGGTTCACCGGGTCCTCGCCGAGGAGATCACGTATTATTCTCACCTCGAGTCAACTCTCGTTCACCTAGAGACCAGTCTGAGGTTCGCGGTGTACCGAATCTCGTTTCCATCTGTCTCCTCCTGAGAGGTCGAATCATCCATTCCACGGAACCATTCCAATAAGGGTGAATATTCGGAAAATGAGGACCGCAAGAGTTTGCAATAATCATGACGGTCCGGTAGATTCTATAACTGGATATTTTACGGCGCGAAAAGCTGCTGCCACGCCTCATCCAATGGGTGCGTTGGTTGATTCTCGCGGGAGTGTTTTCACTCCCCCCCTTCCCCCACCAGCCGGTTGAGATTCTACCAACGAAAAGGAAAGAGCCCCATCGAGAGTCGTTGGCATTCTGAGAGCGATCTGGCGCTGATATGTTTATGTACCTAGTTGCTCCAAGCCGTCGCTCGTAGTATGTATGTACAGTCAGCACCTACAGCGCGCGATAGCTTGAAGATTGCTGTCCTCGCATCCGAAGATATTCATTAGTTCAGGGCGAAGCCTGGCTTCCTGTGAGTGGAAAGACAGATGGAGCCGCAGACAATCCGCAGACTTGATATGCTCCGGATCCACTCCTCTGCCGAAGAGTCGATGTTATTGCTACGTGCACGTTCGTGTATGCATGAACTGTCCCGAAGCGGGATGACTCCTTACAGGAACAACTTTCCCCGTCCGCCCTGTCGACAAACTCACTCGTCCATGCTTCCTGGGTCCCATTCTTCGATTTCGCCTTCTGAAACTCTCTGGCCCATCTTCCGCGGAAAGTTACCCAATTCCAACGGAGGCAATCTGAGCCGTGACATAACTGCAGGCTGTTTACAATATTCGGACCACTTCGGATGCAGGCAGAGACGGAGCTCGGGATGCAGTCGCTTCCACGGTGGAGACGGTGCTCTTCTATTGGATATATATATTCCCGCTCTCTCGTTTCCCGAGGAACAGATAGATCTATAGCCCTAGGTGTAGAATATGAGAACGCGAAACTATTATCGATAGCTCCGGGAATCCCCAGAGCGAGTGGGGATTCGGCGTATCCCACAAGGTCGATGTTCACAGGATTTAATCCTGTAGAAGAAACCGGTTCGCCTCGAGGGGCAGACGAATTCACATATATTTTGAATCTGATGCCCTCTTTTGCACGTCACGAAGGTTGATTTTTGTCCTTGTCTTGCTACCTCGAATATAAGGTTGACTTCGCCTGCCCTTGACGCACGGCTCAAGGTTTTCTCCGCATTGAAATAATGGATTCGCTCACGGCCCTGATGAGTCTCCGGTCGCTCTCCGGGAAAAAATTCGCGGCTCTGAAAGAAGCCGCCGACGGGGATAGTGTCTTCGATGTTACCTCGTTCCGTGACGTCAACGTCCTTCTTCTTCTTGATTCCACCGCAATGCACCTGCTCTCTCCACTCTCACTCATACAGGTATACTTGTGGAACCTTATCACTGAAATATTCACAAGCCTACTCCAGCGTCTCACAAATCCCCAAGGACGCAGCGACTCGTATTTGGTAACGTAGCGACTTCGGTCTCCACGTTCAAGCCAACGAACCAGAGAGCTGAGCGGCTTCGCACCCCATAACGAACAGCTCGCGTAGGTTGCGAGGCAAGATAATATATAAGCTCTCTACAGACGAGCCGAATATCCACAGCGGGAATCTAGAGGTACACAGCACGAGTTCGGATGGGAAACCCGGCGATCTTCCCATCGAATTTGAGAGCAATCGTGCCGAATCCGCGAGACTCGTCTGGGAGGAATTAGTACTTATTCCTCGAATGAGAAACACAGTACCAGTCGCAAATCGACCCTGCAAACACTAGCCTTCCAAACCTCTCCTCCACCACTCGAGTTCCGCATCCGATCGACTTCGTAGCGTCTTGACCCAGAATGCGCCGCTTTCCCCGGACCGCTCACGGTTCCCACCCTGTGACAGGGAGTTCATCAATCTTCGTCCGTACGAGCTCAACAACAAAGATCCCCGAGCACGCGTTTGGACACGCAGGCGCATACAAGGTACACCACCTCCTTCCGTCTACCACCTCCATCGACTTAACTGGTTTCAAGCTCGAGCTGAGTTGCGTTCCGGCCCGTAATCACCGGTTACTGCGTAAGTACATGCGTTTCAGCCGCAACTTTCGACACGCGACCCGTTGAGCGGCTCGAGTCGCGTTTCCACAATAATGAGCTCTATGATCCGGCTGCCCGGCCGTCGGTCGGATCCATCGTCGCCAAGGACTCCGGACGCGTAGACTTTCGACTTTATGGAGGAAATGGCGAGCGACATGTCGCGCCTCTAGCAAACGTCGTACTCGATTAGATGGAAGGAAGAAAAGCCTATCCCACTGTCTTGAGGCAGAATGGCAGGCGGATGGGCCGTTCGGCAAGCAGGCTGGATTGCTTGAAGGCTGCTCGGGAACAGGCGGCTCACGAAGGAAGCACACCAACGCGCTCTAATGGATCTCGAAGGGTGTTGACAGGGTCTCTTCTTCTCGTTCCTTCCCCCCAGACGAAGACGAAGCGTAGGAGCTGCCTGCCAGCTAAGGAGAACTTGTTATGGCTCCCGACCCGGTCGGCGACGACACCGCACGGCCTTTACTCGCTCGACGAAGGAGGGAGAATGTCGTTCGCTTATTATTATGCTGCTTCCCCACGCCAGTCAGCTGAAGGCCGTATTGAGTTACATGACCAATGAAGACTTCATTCGGTACTGAAAATCCGGTCGGTCGGTCAGTCAAGCGGTCCCAGGCTTCCTCGCCTAAAAACTCGGAGTCTGAGGGCAAGCTACGAAGTCGTGCCGTATTTACCGCGTGCGAATGTATTCAGAGCGAAAACTCCGCATCGTTCCATCTCTGAGTAAATGAACGGATGAATAAAAGCGACGGATGGTGCAATGGGTCGACCAACGCGCTTGGTCAGATGAGCCCCGTGGACGATCGTTCGAAAAAGGACATCAGACGAAAATTCGACCGCTTCCTGGACTTGCCCTGCTTTCGGCTTCTCCCCATCGTACCGGTGGGCCGAGTGCTCTGTATTCAGGCCGTTGCCATCACCTGCTCGGAGGAATCACACGATTCAAATCCAGATACGACGATTCGTATGCAAATACCTCCACGCAATCAGCCTAATGCCATCGGTCTGCTGGCGCCATCATTCTCACGAAGAGTCGGGTTGCTTTGTGCGTTCGTTTGGTGTATTAGGATAGTCGTGATGATCATCGTCGCCAACGAGTCGATTCCAGCAGTCGGGGTAATAGTGCATCATCCACGTCTCGTGGGTGGGTGAGTGTGTGTGAGTGATGCTCTTTCGCTTTTCGCTGATTAGAGCTGTCATTAACGTCGTCGCGGAGGATGTCTGTCAAGAGGGTAAGAGAGAAATTTGTGTCGTCAATTCAATTATCGAAGACAAACTCCCCTGGGACACTGTTTGTCACTTTCAATAAGTTGCTGTTGATGATACGCTTTTCGAGAAGAACATCATCAGACGACGGGAACTGTTTCTGGCCTTCGCGGCTGAACTCCAAGAGAGCCTGACGTATGGTCAGCGGCGGCGATAATATCTTATTGGCTCGCCGGAGTCCATGTCGCTGAACTCTGGAGTTCAGAGGGAAAAGTCCGACGAGCTCCCATGACGGTCTTGACGGGCGGGCGCTTCAGAGTCGGACTGGCGTCGTTGAAAGAAACTGCGGGACGCTTCGTCGTGGCCGAGGCGGGGTCGAAAGCTGTTTGCGCTAACGAGATGCAAGAGGTGAACACAACTGTTCCGAAGAGAGCCGTTGTCGTATTCCAAACGGTCTGTCAAACGTAATAACATACACACGAGCAGAAGTAGCAGCTGCGGTCGCAACTTACATACATAGTTGCAGCCTTCCAGTGCTCCGTCACTTGCCGTAGGATCTGCGACGGCCTCAACAAGAGACGGCGATGGTACATTACTAGCTTAAGTGACGGATAATTGCGTGACTGCTACATGGACAGGACACAAAGGCACGACAGAGTGCGTGCCCCATGCCATAGCTGACGACAGAGAGGAGTCGGGGCTTTCAAAGAACACCACCGTCGTCAATGCTACCGAGTTCGCCGAGGGCTGAGCTTTCACAGGAGAAGGAAAAAACTAGGTCTCACGAAAAAAGAATCCACGGATTGTATAGGATACCGGTGGCGTATGGAACTGATCAGGAAACGGGTAGGCGGGCGAACGGAACTGGGAAGGCCGACAGGCAGCTCACAAAAAAGCATTCCTCTTGGGCGTAGCAGTAGCTTTTACGATAAGGACAGCACGTCCTCCGAGAAGTCAACCGTATGCGGGACACCTCCGATGCTCCGGACGACGGCCTCAGGTCTGACGCAATAGAATAAGCAAGGTCCATCGACGCCTTCACGATGTTGGCATTGGAGCTGGATCCTTCTACCGAGTGAATTTCCCCTTTCCATTGGGTTCCCTCGAGCCGAGGTACCGATTATTCCTTGTCCACATGAACAGGGGAAGAATCCAGATCTCATCTGTCTCCGTTTCATGACTCGAGGCTCGTGGTCTTCGAGCTCCGAGTTTGGGTAACTGAACGGGGAGAATGGTTTCCTCCTGATTCATCCTCGGCGCTGAACTTGTTTAGAACCTATTCTGTGGAGAAACGTGAAGAACGTCGCTACCAGCAGGTGGGATCTCGGTGTTTGGGAGGAAGGGACGTCGGCGGAACCCCGAGCGAATTCATGACATGTCCGCTTTCTTCACATATATGTATGTGTATGTATGTAGTTACGTACCTACCCTCCTAGCGGGCTCGGTATTTGCGGTGCATTTTGAATTCCGTAGACGTCTGCGGCAGCAGCGACGCGGCCGCGGCGTGGACGGCAGCGCTGTTAGGCTCTGTTTGTGGGTTTTAGAGGCTTTTCAGCCTGCGGAGCCCGAGCCGCAGACTTCGAAATAGCGTCGACAAAATATAGCCCATTTTCTCGCTGAAGCAAATTTGATTCTCTCTTAGAGCCGAAGACTTTTCGGCTCAGAACTCTATTTCAAGAGAACTTTTTTCCGTGGCCTTTGTAGCCACCCAGACGAGCAGCCAGCGAAGCGGTCAGACCCAGCGCTCAATATGCTGAATTGAACTTCGTTTGTTTCCCGCTCCGTCCGAAAGCCCTCTAAGTGCGCAAAGTCTTGAACGAGAATTATGGAATGAGATTCTCAAAACGTCGCCCGGGGACCGCGACTCCGGCTGCAGGCTTTTCGAATCACGAGAAGATATGAACGGCGAGTTGTGGATTCATGGCAGGGAGAAAATGAGCCTCCGAAGCTTGGAGGGACAGTGAAGCCTCGAGGGCTCTTCGACGGATATCTCTTGGACGATCGAACGTTTAATCGTAGACCTGCCGAGGAGCAGATATGTACATTCGGTATATGGAGTTGCGGGAATCCGTCATGCGTTCGCTCCTCGGTCGCGGTCCGGACGCCGCGCCGTTGAAAATGGGATTTTTCGGTGCGTCGAAGACACTTTGAGCTTGCCATCCGTCAACTCTACTCCTACCAGCGAGTCGGCAAACCTGCGCTCTACGTCGGTGCCCTGCCGTTCCCCCGTTCTGCGTTGTTTCTCTTCGCCGTTGCCCTCGTCATCATCTCTACGACGACTTGAAGAGTTTTGTAAACACTTGCTCTCCTCCTTGCAAAGCCTTGTTACAGGCAACGACATTCGTTCCGCTTACGTTTCTCCCCACCGCATTTCGATCACCGCGACGGAGAAGCTCGTGGCGAGTACTTGACAACTCGGACACAAACCCATATTTCAAAACCTGTACCAGCTGACACAGCTGTTGGCTTGTCGAGGGGAGCCAACTCCCAGCCTACCTTCGGCGTTCAGGGCGCACTGGCTCGCTGGATGGGTGGCTCGTTTGGAAAGTAGGCGTTCAAACTCGTATGGAGCCTCGCTCATTTGCGATGCCGCAGAGCTTAACGCCATCGTCTACGCTTCACTGGCTGCTCATTCCGAAAGCATAGGCTTAGCAGCCGTCAGCGCAGACGAATTGTATGGACAGAAAATGAATATTCGAATCAAGGAACAATGTCCATACGGCTTTTCAATAGGAAAGGTTCTATCGAGGCCTATGGAGATTTGAAGTGAGAGGCGCCTCGCTGATTTCCTTCGCGGTCGGAAGTTCAATCACTTCTCAGTTCCGTGAGAGATTGATTCCCCCGGAGAAGGCAGGAAAAGCTCTAATCGAGTCTCCATTGATTGAGAATCGAAATGGAGCGGTACGTTCCAATGCGAATTTCCTCGATGAATTCGGTGCTTGCCTTCGCGGAACGACTCGAACACAAACTATCAAACGAGAACTCGAGCCTCCGAGAGAGAAAGGAAGGCTCGGTCTATGACCATCGTGGCGACGTCTCATGGACGAATATTCTCGCCTGAATTATTATTTAGCAGTTCGCCAGAAAGATTCAGCTGACCAGCATCGCAACCTGAGCAAACGATTTCGGGGTGTTCTCGGTGAGCGCGCTCTCAAGTCCCGGACTCAGACAAGGGAGCTCACGGCCCGCTATGGTGGAGCTGCATGTCTGCCTGTACGCACGCTCCCGAACACCGATGCGGAGCCGACGTGGCAAGCTTCCTCCTCCATTGATGGTGTCCGGCGCCGGCCTCTAATAAACTGTCCTTGTGCCGATTTCATTCTCTTGCCGCGTTCCGCTTATAAACCGAGAACACCGTGGGCCTGAGTTCTTTTCTTCCCTTGAGGGAAAAGCGGACGAATGCGCGGACGGGCGGTCCGGCCGCTCAGGCGTTCCCGGGAGCAACGGTCTGCAGGACTGCGCCAAATATTCCATTATCAGCAAACTAGGCCGAGCGGAGCCGGAGACTTGTTCCGCGACGCGGACACAAGCCGGTAGACGTTTTCTGTTTACAAGCTCCGAAACCCGAGATGGGTAAGGTTTCAAATTTACGTGGTCCCTTCAAAGAGACGCAATATGTTCAGATCGGTTGCCGAGAAAAATGAGTGCCGCGAGTGCGCTATTGAAAGATCTAGTCGTCTGCATCGAGCGAAAGGTTTCGCTCGGCAGGACGATTGAGCTTCCGGTAGGAAGACTGCTCTCTCGATTACCTCGGCGGCAGCAGCGGCAACAAAGCGCCGAGGAGTCGGAAGAACGCCGAGGTCTTGCAGTCTGAAGGCGAGTTTTTGCGCTTCATCCTGAGCGCTTCCTCCGATGGGCGTAGCGCGCAGTCAGCGGACGAAGTCGTTTCCGTCGTGTTTCCAGATGTGGCAGTCATCAGAACTTCATTGTGCTCAAGTGTGATGGCTTGTCGAAGACAGCCGGCCGGCCGGCCGTTCGTTCGTTCTTTCGTTCAGTCACTCGTGCGCTCGCTTGCTCGCTTGCTCGGTCGACCGGTCGGTCGGTCGTTCGTTCGTCGGCAACAGCAACGTAGCGCTGTTCGAATTATCTGACAGTTGTTGATAGGCCCTTAGAAGCCCATGGCTCGGAAGAGCTGTAGATGAGGTAGTTGCTCTGCTGCTCCAAATGAGCTTGTCCAGATGTGCGGAGCAGTCGTCGAATTAGCCGGCAATTTGCTGATATGAACGACCTACAAAACGAGGATGCGCCCAACAGAGGGAAGACGCACAGCTGTCCTCGAACGTTTGCGAGCGTCTTCAACGTTCCCGACCGTCGGATCCCCGGTTCGGTCAGACGGAGAGCGCTCCAATATGTTCCCGCTTGAAGGTCGATCTGTCCCGGAGCTATGCCTTCGGATTTCCTCCAGGAGCCGAGAGATACTTACGCGCGTGTGAACACGCTGCGGACCGATCATCGACAACGTAACTTTTTCCCTGAGAATTACGCAGGTGATCCGTCTTCGATGTTCGTCCATTGATACCGGTGTGACTCGAGTCCGCCCGTGAGGCAGAACCTTGAGTCAACACAGGTGGGCAAATAGAGGAGCTGCATGTCAGATTGCTAACGAGATTATGGCAATCTGTGGGTGGCTGTCCGTCCGCTCCGTTTCTAGGCGATGAGCTTACACCGGCCTGACCGCAAATACAATATTTTCAGTTGTCCGTAGCGACGTAGACATATGACACTATGTACACGGCTGTGTTCGCGCTTTGATAGGGTGGTGGCTAGGGAGATACGAAGGTTATGATCGGAGCCAAAGATAGAGTGCGCCACCATGAGGGTGCGTTATCGATGCTGCCAACATCGTTTCGTACTTGCCCGCGTTATCTTTGTCTACTCCGTGAATTGCGCGTTCGGTCGGCTCTGTTCCTCCGCTGTTCGTGGGTCTGACGTGAAAAAGGCACACGACACGAGCTCGTCGCCTAACGTACGGAATTCCGACACCGGACTGCCTCCTCGGACAACGGATGAGGAGAACAAGACCGAGAAGAGAGGCTCGGCCTAGTGGAAAGATACGATACACTCGACGTACGCTAAGCAGCATTGACGCCAATCACGGCGATCGCTCGCTTCCGTAGACGAGAAGAGGCCGCATGGGAGTCCCTTCTCGGCAACACTGACTTTATCGAAGCATACGTTAATCGACGGCTCAGAGGAAGCCACGTCAAATGATACGGAACTCTTCGCTCAACGTGAAATAGCTTGATGCAGGGACTCTGTGAGGTTGAGACGCGACGGGGGAACCGTCCGACGCCGAATCTTGTCGAGAAGAGCGCGAAAAGAACCCATCCCGCATCCTCTCCGACGATCGATCGCGCCTCCTTTTATTAGTCGTCCGTTCTGTGCTCCATACGAACCAGCCTGTCGTCGCACCTTCTGCGGAACAACTAATTAAAGCTTAGTTAGCGGCCATAGGGGGGGGGGGGAAGCGGCTGGGGACGAGAAGAGTGGAAACGTTTCTGCCGCCACCGTCGCTGCAAAGTCACGTCCCCGAAGAGCGCGCAAATTCATTTGCTGTTTTCCGGTGCCAGCTGTTGCCGCAGAGCCTCGCCTAAGGCGAGTCGTCCGAGCAGAAGTTAGTGCTTCTCTCTGGAAGACACGACTTCCGAGAAGATCCTATCGGAAACTTGGCCAATACAGAGATTTAGAGCGGGGAACCGAATTCACCTCCCCAGGTTGGGCGACCGACGGCACTCCAATTTGCCACTAGCTACTTTATAAAGGACCTAATAAGCCACTCTCTGTGATGAGGGTACTAAGGTTGTGTCGCATTCAGATGGCTCATTTCCACGAATGTTTCCGACCGGTATACGGAACAGCAGTGGGTCGCGCGACCGACGTCCAGATAAGTGACAGTCATCCTCGCGCGATCTTCAACGAAATCCTCAGTCCGCATGAACCTTCATTCACGAGCTCACCGTTCGAGCTCTCATCATACTCCTAGTAACATAGAAAGGTCGAGTTCTCTTTCTCTCCACACCGCTCCCAATGAGACAATTCCGGCGCGGAAACACGAATGGTGTTATCGGAATAATTCCCCCAACCAATCGTCGTGGCACGAGAATTATCGCGAGCTGCGAACACCGCTCTGACCTTTCGGCTCGCAATCGGGGCAATCTCTCCTGCCTAATTTCATTCCGAAAAGCGTTTGGCAATGCGATTCTTCACAGGCGCCTCAATTCGCGACTTCCTTCCCCTAAGAGCCGACCCCTCATAAGGGAGATGAGAATCACATCTGATCCGTGGGTCGAAGCATTACCTGAAACAGAGACGGTAGGGTCCTTATTTCTCTATCCGTTCTCCCAGTACCCAATACTGTGATTCAATTCGACATACAGGTAATAACTACGGCTCCCGCCAGGGTTTATTTACGAACGAAGAAGACTTCTGATTCTTCGCTGCTCAGCGGACAAGACGAGTTAACAACAAATCCGAGATATCAGCTTGTATGGTTAATTATTCACTGCTCTGAGTTTTTATCGGGGGCCAATTGTTCCGAGAATTCCCGGTCCTCCGTTAATACAGCGGATTGCTTCATGGGCTCGGAGTTTTCAATGTCAAGCCACATCGATGTGCCCCCGAAATTTAGAGACAAAACAGGTTGGGAAGTAGTGAGCAGCTTTTTATGGCGATCTCCCCTGCTTGCATACCGGGGCGGCCGCCGTGGGCAAGTTTTAATGAGGGGACGGCCATCAGGATAGACAGCGACACAGACCCCCGTCCTATTAGCAGACACAGAAAGGCCAAGCGAGCGGCTGAGTGAACGTTGTAAACCTGGTACCAACGAAAGGCTTTGTTTGTAAACTTGAGTAGTCGCTATGCAAATGACTCGTCCTGTCTCCTTAAATAACCGCTCACGAGTCGGCCTGGCAGTAAATCGGAAACAACGCTATATGCGATCGCGAGGAAGAGAAGCGAAATAGTTACTTGTGAGTCCGTGTGTCCGAACTCCCGCACGGGAGCAACGCGTCGGGGAGAGCGAATCGGAGCGGCCTCGTTCAAACAGGCAGCCATTGGTAGGAATTGTTTCCCTCACAGGACCGGAAAGACATCTCGCGAGTTGCGGAACATGATCATAATTGCGATGCTGAGCTGAGCATCGAACAGTTGCGTCACAATTACCATCGAGGAGAGGGAGACCGGAACCCAGCGGACCCATTGTCCGCGACGGATATTTATGGCGAACGGCCGAGTTCGTCCGCGTTGAGAACACCTCTGGGAATCCTCCGAGAAGCAAGGGGATCGGCCAACTGACCCGGGAATCACTCTTCTCCGATTCGGCGGCGGCGAGTTCTCCGAACGAAGAAGAAAGGATTATAATTTCGCTCAATTCCCCACGGAACCTCTGACGGGGCATTCACTCCCCTGATTTTTTTTCTTGAAACGAACGGTTCCTGCGTCACAGAAGTTTTGTTGATTCCCACGCAATTCTGCGTCAGATTGTTCGAAAGCGTGGGTTCCGTCGATATATGCTCCGAAACTTTTTTATTTATGCGTAATACTCCGGCCCGGCTGGGAGCCAGCTCAATATTCTCCATTTAGATTCATTAGGTAGTGAGCTGTCAAGAAAAGACGGGCCCAACGCCGGTGCTACAGTGTAACAAGGTCGCGGGGAGGACGTGGGCGCCGGGGTCATGGATAATTTTCATGTGATTTTCCGCGAGTTACGCATGAGCCCCGGCCGACGTCGTTCTAGTAGCGGCGACAGAAAATACCTAGATTCAGATGGGAATCCACTCCGAGATTGAGGCTCCTCCCCGATTATTTGCGGATTCGGGAAGCGCAGGTGTGACTGCGCTGTCGGGACATCGTGAAAAATTAGTGATCTCGTTCCATATGGGTCTCGAGCTCGACAGACCTCCTCGCGCCCCGCCGATTCCCATTGACGAATCCTGCAAGAGTTCCAGAGACCTCCGAAACTGAGACGGCAAAGTTTAAATTGGGGTTTCTCTTTCTCCCTTGCCCAAACTACTAAGAACTAAGAAGCGAGCGGAGCCTAGTGAGCCGGAGGTCCGCCTGACCATTCCCCCGCTCCGCTGAAATCGCGTCTTGGCTTATCTTCGCTCCGAAGACGTCCGAAGAGCTTGCGGCGCCCTGGATTCTTTTCGTTTCCCTCATTGCGAACTCCGGGAGACATTGCCGATAAATTCGGGTGAAGGGTCCCGTAAAAACGGGACTGGTACAGTGTCAGCCGGCTGGAGCCGATAAACTTTCCGGAACGTCTGCCAAATGGCTTCCTTGGAGGTCCTCCTCGGCAACCAAGTGCAAGGTTTCAGATTCTTCTTTTCGCAGTCTAATCGAGCAATTGATCCGCCACTATTTCAGCACAATGGAACTTCTGGAGACCTTTGGAGCAGCCCCCGATCCGGCCACGTCTCAGCAGCCGCTCCCCTGAGTTGGATCGAGCGTATCCAATCATATCATCCCGTGTTCCGCGATCTCATTATTCTTCGCTGATTGTACCACCTTAGGAACGACTTAGGCTTGAAGGCATAACGGATCGGGTGGCTGGTAGGCAGGTACTTCAATGCCATCCGAAATGAGACGATGAACGTGCTCGGTCGGGTCGCACGAAGGCCGGGAAGATTGATGGAAGTCACGCCACATTTACGTAATTGTGGTTTTCAGCTCGCGGAACAACTCCATTATTTTGCAATCAGATTCCAGAGCGTCGGGGCACTCACGACCTACACATGGATTGAATTCCCGTTCTCTTCCCACCTCTAGTCACGTCTCGGACCAGGCAGAGGAACGACGGCCTTTCTCGGATAAGGAGACTCCGGTCAGAATGAGCTTCCGAGCAGAAAAGAGAACAGCAGAAAGAAAACGTGTTCGCCGGAAATTGCCCACCGCGTTCAGCCGAAGCGCATTTGCCCCGATGCAGCCGAGTGTATGTTGGAATCAAGCGAGGCATCGAACCAATCACGATAGAGTAATGTGCCCCGAGATTTGGTGGCTGAGGGAATCGCCGATTCCGTCATTGTTGATACTCCAGCGTTTCGTGATCGACTCGGAGTCACGAAGGGCTTCTCGGAGCGCCGATTTATCACGGTCCGCGCACCCAAGTCGGAGAAATTCATGGGTACTCGGGCCAATGGAATCTCGTCCTTTCATCGGCCGATCGCGACCACGCATTACCGAGAATCGATGATGCATACGATACGCGATTGTGCGTACTAACGTACGTACGTTCGTACGTTCAAGATGTCAAAGGACAGCAGAACAACCTCCTCCTCTGTCCTCCCAGAGATTTGATCCTTTTCCCCAGAGCGATGACAGAAATCGAGAAGCCGGGGTTTAACCGACATCCGGTCAAGAATCCTCCGATCGAGTACTATGTACCTTTTTCAGAAGGAGCCTCAGGAACATCGATGGCCCGCATTCGTTGTCTCGTTGATGCGCCAGACGCTGATGGTTTCCTCGTTTGGTACCTATCGAGCTTTTTTTTGAGCCACTCAACGCTCGAGCGATTTACCCTCTCTAAGCTCCAGTTGGCGAACGATACTCAGTTGCACTGACTGAGAACGAGGTCACCCCACCCCGTGTGGCTTTAATTAAGATGTCTCAGCCCTAGAGCCTTCGACTCGGTGCTGTTGAGCATCAATCTCTCGCTCTACTGCGAAGACATTAGGAGCTTTCCACTGAGGGGCTCATACAGTCTATCGCTGAAGAGACCCGAGAGCTTCCACAGTTTGGGCATTCGGAGCGAGCGGCTGGTATGTATTCGGCTCGATTTTCCTCGAGAAATTGGGCTTCTGAGTCCTCATGTCCACCTGCACGAGGAGGACTCACGAATGCGCGTGAATTATTGAAATTCGAATGATGTCCCATCATGTCCACGGACCCGATTTTGTCGCGGGGCTGCGACCAGATCCCAATGCGCCTCCAGCTCAACCCTGGGAAACATTGCTCTGGGGCATCCAGGACGACCTCCTTGGCCAACGGGAAAGTTCTCGAAGCTCGCACACGTTCCTCGTCCTCGATGTGGGCGACCATTACTACACGCTCGGTGCACCGATGTAACGACACAACGAAGGGGCTGAATCTTTGCCTTGCCGACCCGCGGGGGGAAACCCCATCTCAAGCTGTGCTCTTGTTCATGGTTCAATGCTTGCCATTGCAAGTTTGTTGACCTGACCTCTCGACTTCATTTCTGTCCATCGTGTAAGGTTGGTCAGCTTGTCCTTTGTTGACCTTTGTGGCATCGGGTGTAGGAGGTTCAGAAAGAGCCGGGGCAGCGGAGGCAGCTCATTCTCATCACAGGGGGGTCGGTAGGCTGGGGGGAAGGGGGGGTAAACATCACACAGCCGACCGCGACGATCGAGACGAGTTGGCTCCTTTCCTTAGGAGGAAATCCTCGGTAGAGTTGCTTGTGGCCAGAAGCTGCGCGATATTCGAGCGAACCCCGTCAGTTTCCATGCGTTTCCACCAACACCGTGAGACGGAGCAGGGATCGCCAGATATCCATAGGTAGTGTGCTACGCTCGATGTTCCTCCGCCAGTTCCTCTGGGCGGCAACGAGAGAGCACCGAGTGGGTCTAGATTGGCTGTTTTTAGGTGCGCTGGTCAGTCGACTCCTCGGGGAAAAGTCGGCCGCTCGCTCGTTCACCCGCGCGCCCGGTCAGCTATGTAGTGCGCCCCTTCCATAAACAAAAAAAGAAATCTATCCCAGCTTTCATCAATCGGTCCGTGCAATCCTCTGAGGAGGCCATGCATTCTCAGCCTGAGGTGAAAAAGGCACTCCCCCAAGTGGCGACTCCAGCGACGTCACGACCGTCAGCCACCACATTGGAGAATTCAACAAGGCTGGCGGATGAGGAGTTCGTCTCTTCATGATGAAGTGGAAGCTTTCGAATCGCCTCGACCAAGATATTCATGGGGAAATTCATACTTCCGGCAGCCTTCTAGGCTTCATAGACAACAGGTCGGCGATGGAGCGGCGCGGTCACGGGACTCGACAGTTCCTCCTCAAAACCGAACTGTCTCACGAGACCGAGGGGCCATGTGGCTCTAGCACGGTCGGGGCTCACAGATATATCCTTTGTTCGTTTCTTCCTTGCTCCCATCCATCATTCATGATCTCATTGATTAAACATTACTGAGGCGGAGTGCTCGAAGATGTCGCCGTCGTCGTCGTCGTGATCAATGGCTACGGGGGCAGCAGCACCAACAACAACGACGGCGACAACGATGAGAGGTCGGATGCCTCGAGGAGCACAGGGAGGCAAAGTGTAACTTCCCGTCTGCTCCAATGGCTATATGGATCTCTAGAGGCAGCAAACGGGCGGGCCAACGTTCGCAACAATCTTTCATACGATTCCGCCAAACTCTGACGCTGGAATCAATTGACACTCAGCTGGCAACAGCTTGTTAATCTCCCAGTCAGATATAGAAACTTTTCTCAGTGTGGTGAGACTCCTACCGGCTTGCTTCGAGCTGTCCAGTGCCCTCATCGATGATGTTCCGAATGTATAAAAAAAAGGGGGAATACTTAAAAATGCATCGAGTCCACGCCAGGGTTTAATAATCCTCCACTCCGACCCACTTGTTTATTCCGGTCACACTTACTCCACTACACTGGGTCTCCCTTTCCGCATACCGCTGCCGGTCTTCCGTTGAACACTCGGTTGCTTCAGGGCCGAGCTCGAGCTCCTGCAGAACTTGAAGAAACTTTGATTGCTCTTTCAGGTGGAACCAGCACGTGTCGAATCAATCGCTCATGCCTTTGCGGCCGTGGCCGAAACACGCCTGCGTTCGAGAGCTCGCATCGAGTCGACAGTCACTTCAGCGGACTCGCTGCGCTCCCACCTCGAGCACGGTACTCCGGGTACGTCGCCGTGATGCGTTCGCGGCTCTCACCGACGTCGACGACAGTTTCATGAGAATTCGCCGCTACATCAATCTTCTCTCGAGAGGCGTTTGCAGTGTTGACCGATCAAACAGAGAGTCCACTCCGCTCAGCGGGAAATTCGCTGCTCGTCCTAATCCTTGAAGCCTTCAATTCTTAGCGTCCTTTCCTTAATCGCATGAGACCGCGGTTGGTTGGGGTAGAGGGTGAGCACCCGGCTCGAGGACAGGGGGACGGGAGGGGGAAGGGGGCGGGCGAGATTGCTTCTTCAGCATCGTTGAGCAGAACGAATGGTGATGATCGTCTTGCTTTATCACAAATCCACGTAGCCATGACGAGCGGCTGATGGCGACGGCACTAGCAGATAGTGAAGGTGCTGGCGGCTGTCACGGCGATAGTGGAGGTGGTGGTGGTGCTGCCGCCGGCGGCGGCGGGAGGACGAAGGATTAATTTGCGGAAATCATGAGATAGACGAGAGGGACGGGAAGTGCGCGATGAGCAAAGCCGGCGAATAGACGAATTAGCCAAAACGCTTAATCAGGCTCCAGCGCTGACAAGTCGCGGCGGGCGCTGCCTCAGCCGAGCTCACAGCCTCAGACCCCTCTCTACCTGCTTCGAATCCTCCAGATTTGTCGTTGCGTAAGCCTGACAGTGACGTTAGGGGGATGGAGGAGGGGGAAGGAAAGTAAGACTTTCTGTATGGAGCTTGTCTTGTTTCGCATAGCCACTGGTCTTTTTGCGTGAGGAGCTTCCACGGATGCATCTTAATTCCGCCTCCAACGGCGGCGCTTTTTTTCTCGTGCCACCGTCCCCGGTTCCGCTGACTCAGCTCGAGCTTCTTCAAAAACGCCCCTGCTTGCGTCGGAATGGACGCAATTAACAGGAGGAACAGCAGCAGCACCTCCGCCGCGCCGACGCCACCTCCTCCAGCACCTTAGCGAGTTCCCCGAAAAGTGCAAGCAAGCTGGGAGCGAGTCCCGAGGCGGAATCGAACGAGCCCTCGTCGGGTGAGCGGGGAGGGCGAAAGAACGAGCGAGAAACAGGAACCTCGGATCGATAATAGGCTCCTCGAAACGATGCGCCTCGACTTCCGTCCTTCTGGTGTCTAGTTTTTCGCGCAGCTCAGGATGAGCTGCTCATCCAATAAGGTGATCACATCATGGACATGTACGTATTATCTGCACTCTCGCCCCGGCTGCATTCTTTATCATTGGGGAATAACTCTATGGGACCTCTCCGGATCGAATATGCCGGTCGATCTCTTGCCCGGAGGCGTTGGAGCAGCAAATTCCGAGTCCGGGCGCAGATGAGGAACAGAATCCAAAACTCGAGAATCAGGGATAATTTGAGCTGTTGGAAGGTTCGCTTGGGGGGAAGTCAGCTCCTCTCCTGGGCGAAGGTCCGGAGTCTCGGCTCACTCGTCGAAGAAGCGGAAACGATATGCAGAATAGCCAGCTGGGCTCGTTATGGAAATCTGGCCGTGACCCTTTGTCGTTGATTCCGCTTCCGACGTCGTCGACGCTATCGACGACGGTGTAGCGGCTCTTCGTAGCGCTATGGATTCCTTCCTCGTCGCATTTTCGTTTCCCTGGGGGTTTAGTAATTTACTGACGGAATGGATGGGGCGCTGCTCTCCCAAGATACTTTCTGGGACCAAATCTCTTCCGGGACTCGACTGAAAGTCGACGAGTCCATGTAGCTCGTGCAACATTTTATTAAATTGTCCCTCGTCGGACGTCCTTGCTCGAGGACTTTGGAAAAAGCGCCCGACGAACGCGTGATGTGACTCGACAGAACTCGGACGATGCGGGGGAAAATCATCGGGCTCTCGAGAGTCATCTTCTGCTGAAGACTTCGGGACGAGGGGCGGTCCTCGTATATTTCGGACTCGCAATCGCTACTCCCCTGAGACATCAGCTGCCAGCAGGAGGCTCCATCCGTGACCTCACACGTATTTCAATTCCTCGATGCCGTCGCACGGAACCTGACAGAGCATGCCGATATCTCAGGCAATCATCGAAATGCGTCGCTCATGTCTTCGAGGACATTTTTGATGTGCACATAATCCATACAGATTGGAAGCGTAAAAATTTATGGCGTTGCCTTAGGGTCATTCGAAATCTAACGACCTTTGGGTTATTGGTTTGCCCGCTCGAGCGCTCATGTTTCTGATGTCGAAGTTCGAATGTCATCCCGGTCGTCGAATGAACGAGAATGGCTCGCCTGCAGCTCGAATCAGGTCACTCGTCGCCAGAGCCGATCCGCTGCTAGACGTAGCCCGACGCTATTACCGAGATCGGGTCGATTCTCAAGCATGCGATAAATCTCCCCCATCCCTCCTGAAAGTTGACGGGATTGTTCTGATAGGATTCCTGTCGAAAATCGGCAAGTCTACTCGCAATACCCGAATAGAATATCACGTTGGATCGACTTCCTTCGCATGAAGCATTGTGAAATGTTCTTCGAGCGCTGGTCCAGGATCGCCTGGGTCGTAATCGAGCGGGCTCTGTGTCGACGCGGAGCAAAGTTTGCCGGGGAGTGTGAATTTTCATCAATACTCCTTAGCCGCGCCTTGATCCTCTTAGAAGACGTAGTATCCTTTTTTTTCAATGGGACATTGATCAATTTCCGCGCTCTGTCAGTTTCTGCAACGCCGCTCAAATGAAATCCGGGGCTTTCGGTCTCTGCCTAAGGGGATGCTGCTCACCCGGACCCACGGCACACGTTCCCAGCAAGATGCTGGAGCTCAAGTCCTCCTGGAGGTCCCTCCGGGAGGGCGGAAGCGGACCGAGAAGTAGGGAGAACACGTCGATCGATGCAGCTAAGTCGTGAGTACGTCGTGATGGATATAATATTTTCGTCCTGAGTGCCTCAGAGAGAATGTCGACGTCGCGTCGTATGAGGTTGCGAGCTCCTGGGCGCCTCTCGGCCGTGCCGCCTGACCGCAGTACTCTCCCGCTTACGCAAGATCTTTTTCGCGGGCTTGGCTAGCGAACCATGTTTCAGATCAGAATCTCCTTCCCGGCGAACGTGGCAGCAGCGAAGCGAGGAACACCAGCCAGAATGTGCAATCGAATACTCCGAATCGTTCCACGTGCTTCCGCACTGTGATTTCTTCCGTGCACTCGGCGAGGCGAGCCAACCTCAACCGGCTAATAGAAAAAGTCTGTTGGAACCAATCAGCCTGTTTACGCAGGACGGCTCATACGAAGCCGCTCGAGAACGGGGCTTTCCACAATCCGAGCCCTGTTGCCATTTCAGCCCCCTGGGGAGAGGGGTCGTCGTGGAAGCGGTGGCGTCTCGAGATGGGATTTTCAATGGAATTGAGCTCCTCCTACAGGAAAATAGGGTGCGCTCATTCCGTATGAGGCAGGACGGAACGGAGGGGAAATAAGAGGAACGACTGACGCAACGAGCGGGGAAAAAAGTCCATACGTGTATCGAGGGTTCGAGCAATCCGAGAGGCGGAAAGAATCCGGCAGTCTTCCTACGTCAATTTTGCAAGACGGTGTCTCGCGACTATTCCTTGCGTCATCCCCGATTGCATAAGCTCATTTCGAGGTGGAGCGATCTCGCTTCTCCGCTCGAAAAATATAAGTCGAGATACAAATCGCGACCTTCCCCCGGACTCAAGATCCTGCGGCCGCTGCGCGATCTCGAGGACGAAAATTCGGGTTATGCGAGACCTTCATTTACAAAGCGAAGAAAGGGTCTTCTCTTGGGTTTATGGGAGCCATCATCTACAAGTTTCATCGCGGGGAATCTTTCAGCGGGACTGCCTCCGTTCTCTTCTGCTCTTCGTTTGCGATAGAAGAGCGTTTATTATTCTGTTTGAGCAAAATGTGTCCTGGGTCTGGCGACTCGAAGTCGCCCGCTTGTCGACAGCCACCGCAGGGGCAGACTGTATGGCGGCCTTTGCCGGGGGAGGAGGGAGGGTCGAAACAGTGCGTCTCGACGGCTCTAGATGGATAGCTGTTGCCGGACCGCAAATGGCATCGGAGGGTCGGCTCACGAAGCCTCGAATTAGACGCGGGTGAGCATGTGGCAAGACTGCGGAATCGCACGCGTCACCGCCCGTAATCGCTTCCCAATCCAATCGCAAAACACCGATGGGAGAAGGTAGCGGCTACCGCCTTCCTTGGCGCTCGAGAAAGGATCATCCATTTCGAGAAAATGTTATCTCTACGACAGCTGTCACCGGAGTTGAATTCCTCCATCGTCGCTCATGGCTTCGCCTCCAGCTGACAGAGACCGCCGCCGCCGCCGGTGAGAGGAGCGCGCTCTACGAATGCGTCTGGAGATCCTGGAAACGGGCAGAAGCCTCGTCTTGACAAGCGTTGCTCTCTGGCAAGCCATAGACTGGGCCCGACTGGCTGCGGCCGATAAGGAAAGCGTCTATCCATCACCGGGACTTCCGGTGATGACATCCGCATCCAACTTCGTAGTCTGAGCTGTCAAGTCCACAAGATCGACTTCGACGCTGCACGCCAACAGTCGGACGTCGAACCCGCAGAACAATGACTGTTCCGCTCGGAAACCACGCCTGATGGGGTATGGAATTCGCCTCTTGCTGTTCCGAAACACGACGGCGGTCACGCGGCCCGTGACTCCCGGCTCGACCCTCGTGGACAGATCTCCTCCTTGGGAAAGGGTACGTTCGGTGGTTTCAATATTCCGGTTCAGGCAATTCGATTTGAATTTCGTCGCGGAATAAGATTCAGCGAGAGACGGTTTTCCTTCGCCGGCATGAGCCGCTGCGCCGAGGGGGAGGGATGATGATCCGCATGAGAGAACCTTGTCCAGAGTCCGTCGACAAAGGGTGACCAACATGGAATGCGTGGCATTGACAGCGAGCCTCGCCTCGGGACCAGCGTAATGATGACACAGGTACAACAGGGCTCGTTCTCAGGCTCTGCCGGGTCGGTATCAATGCGGAGCGCGCATGACCGCTTCTACCTATTCAATAGAATACGTCGCGGTTTATGTTGTGGATCGTGAGATATCCACGGGCGCAGACTCCATTGGAATCTGTCAGTCATCGAGAGAACAATCGCAATTTGTCATTTCCAGCAGCTCGCGCAAGAATGCTGACACGTGCGAGCAGACGAGTCACGTTTCCGCCGAGTCACCGAGGGCGATATCCCAACACTTAACTCCACCCAACTGGCATTTACGGCTGCAGTTGTACATAGAAACCAGCATCCATATCAGAGACTTGCTCGTATGTCTCGCACCCCGGCAGGAACTCCCTCGAGGGCTCGAGGGGCCCGGGCGAGTGAGCTTCCTCGCCAAAATGGCTCAACATTTCCATAGGCTGACAGTCTGAATGGAAAAACTTCGCAGGAATCTAATTCAATGTTCACCAAACTCGACCATCAGTCACGGGGAACGAATAGAAAAAGGTGCGGGGAGAAAAAGGTGAAGAACACGTACTTAGCTAACTCAATAGTCTCCAAGGAGTCGAGATGGAGCTCAAACACACCGTCTCCGGGTCGCGCCGACGACGCCGACGGGTGGATGGACCAACTGACTGAGTGGAAGCGAAGGAAGAGAATAGAGAGCAGCAAGTCTCATCAAGTGTTCTGAATGAAGAATATTCAGCAGCCGATCCTAAATCAGCAGACTGGGTCCCGATACACGCTTTCTTCTTCTTTCGACCTCTGCCGCGATCATGACCTGAGCTTGCCAGGCCCGACGGTGGGAAGCGGTACCCGTTGCTCTCAATGTTCTGGAGATTTCAAGTATATCGAGTTGATGAGTCTAACCTGCGGGTGAATTCCCCGGGGGCATTCCCACGGTGAATCGAAAAAGAGCGGTTCAACCGATCGAATACAATTCACTCGCTCGATTCCCGGCTGTTATCAAATGGGTGCCATCGTCCCGAATCGAAGGATCGAATTTCTTGAAAACTTTTTTCTTCTTCTTCTTCTTGCCAAGTCGTGCGTCTGCCTACCGAAACGAAATTCCGGAAGAGAATCTCCGATACTACGTTCCACTAATACGTTGGAAGGGGGAGGAGGAAGAACTTCGATCAGGGCCTGATACCAGTCATAAGATAGAGCTCGACACAGTAGTCTTTGGTCGGATCTAAGCGGGAAACAAGCGCTCAATCTAGATGACATCGGATTCGCATTGCGTCAACCGAACGCCAGTTAGCAGTGAGCTTGGCGTGTAGGAATTCATTAGGCATCGTCTTTCATCGATGAACGGGAACGATGTTCGGATAGGAGGGAAGAAGTCCGTCGATGATCCCAATGAAGATTCCCGAAGCGAATCACTTCCGCAAATTACCGTCACGATCCAACAGTTTTAATGGCTTTCGACATGCCAAGCCCACATCGTGGCTCCGTGTCGGAGCCCGAACGTCGAACGCAAGAAGGCGAATCATGGATCGTTCGACTAATTTCCGGGGTCTTCATCGGCATTGAATGCTCAGATGGGAATTCGAATCTCGACATGTAAGGAGACACGTAGTAGAATACGATCGTAGATCAGCTCGATCCATGGTGCTGGGCAAAAACATTCACGCAGTTCTGATGGTTCTAAGCAGAACGAGGCTCTCGGTTGTTGTCGCTCAGAATATATATGTTCACGTACAGGTGCAATATCATTTTGGGCAGCGCCGTCTCCCATTCGAAGATGAGCTCTCGAGCCCTCGATCGAGAACACAATCCCCTGCTACTTCTTGAAGGAGGCCAGATGACAAAAGCCAGCGTGACAGTATCGTTAGGAGCAACGCTTGTGCAGGTAGCGGCATTCAATAAATCACTGACTTACAGCAAAAGGCTTTTTCGGAGAGCTGGATTCTCGCGAATGGAGGCTTCCGCAGCGAAAAAATAGGAGACCACCTCCGCGCGGTACTCACGCTACCATTAAGGTTCGCCTAGGTTTTGGCTAAGGTGCTGCGCCATTGCTGACAAGCTTCTGCTTCTCCCACTTTCGGTTCCGTTCGTTTTTGTTCTCCTGGTGCAGGAAAGGCAACGGTCCGAACTGTTACGATCGAATAAGCAAAGGTAATCTTGGACCTCAGAAGAACGTTTATTGCCGAGAGACGTCCTCGAGAAATTCGTCTTAGCTTATAGGTTTATACGAAGCAAATATCGTCGCAAGAAGAAAACCAACGAACCCCCGCACGCATCGATACAATGTGTCTCCTTCCCAGAGGGGGAGCCGGCAGACAGTCGGGAGCTGCCGGCACGCTGAATGGCTGTCGTAAACATCAAATGAATGCCTGATTCTCAAAAAGCCATGCTGGCCGAAGCCCGAGGATCGGAACACGCGATGCCATCCGCATCGAGGGTGTTGCTGCGTAGCCGAACTTCCCACTCGTTGAGGCAGAAAAACTGCCCATCCGTTCACTCAGCCATTAACGTACATTTCAGTGACTGAAGGGAACTTTTCGCCGGAAACTCGGCCCGCCCCACGTTCTGCTGTCGCGTCTGGATTTATTGCTCGGGATCCGGAAGCCTGCTCCCTAGTTTCTGTTTCCAGTCTCCTCCGACCGCGGGAATAATCAAATAAGGTGACGGAGTTACCGGAGCGGCAACACCTGGTATCCCTTCTCCGAGAGATGGCATCCGCAGACCCACTCCGGTAGTGACGTCGGTTCGCCTCCGAATCTTCCGCAGACATCGGTCGAGTGCCAATCCTTCCTCTTTTGTTTCCCGGACGACCTCTCGTGTTGCAAGAGCATACGCAACTCTTGTGAGCTTTCCGAGCTTGTTATACGGACAGATGCCCGAGGCTGAGGTTCGAGCTCCGTGGTCGTCTAGCGGATCGAGGGATCGATCGATCGATCCATTCATCCATCCTTCCGCCTCCGATCACGACTGGAGCGACGACGTCACGGACCGGATGTATCCTTCTTCCAATTTGTCTAACGAACACTTTCCAGATAGCTCCGGCGGAACACGTCTCCTGCGATAGAATTGAGTTTTTTCCGAGTTGCTCGCCCGGAATCTTCCCGGTAGCCACCGGTTCGTTTTTCCTCGCAGCCGACCGAAAATTCTTATCGAACAGGAAGGGTGGTCTGAATCGGCGGAAAAGCAGCCAGGTAGGGAAGTTGGCGCGCCCCTTAGAGCTCTTCAAGCGGTCGTGATCAAATTAGGCCGTCTAATTTGGAGATACAGCCCTCGTGATGACAGCAACAGGTTATTAACGCGGAATTGGAGCGACTGAACGCTCCGCTGTGACTAGCGAGTTCCTCTGATCCGACCAAATATCCCAAAAAGAGAAGCTCTCCCCACTCTGCGGGCGTCACTTTCGAAAACTTGAAATCCATCCTCCGCAGCCGCTTGACAGCGGAGATTAGGCCCGAAAGTATTCCCTGTCATGGAAACAACGTGCGAATGGAAAAATGAAAGAAATATGAAGTGGGGCAGGGCTGTTGATTCGCTCGGTCGTTTCTGAGAGAAAAAGTTCCAATTCGATAAGTGGCTCGATGACGGGAATTCTCTCCTCGAACGTCCCCGGGCCGCACTGCAGAGAATATCTTCCTGCGGGCCGATCCTGAGAGCCCACTGTCGACGTGCTTTGCGAGGCGCGTGCATTTTGAGTATCCGAGCTCTTTAGCGAAGCCGATGTTGCGCAACTTTCCACTTGGCAAATTACCCCGTTCGTTGGGTCGCTGCATGAACGCTCCGCCGTCCACCGCTATCGTGGACAGTTCTTCCTCTGTGGGAACGGAGGAGGGGACGACAATAATTATCCGATTGTTGTTATTTTACTCAGTTGGGACATCTGCTGGCTTCTCGCAACCGCATCTCAAACATTTTCCCACAGACGTCGCCTGATCTCCGTCGCCTTGCTTACCTTACCGATCGAGCTGACGATTGATCCGATGATTCCCCGCCCGCTTGATTGATTGATCTCTGCGGTTCTTGTCGAGAGGATATAAGTTTCGTTGCCATGCTGTGTCGCTCTCTCGCGAGCAGCCAAGCGGCGGAGCAAGGAACGACGCCAGATCATTAAAAGTTTTCCTGCCTGGTTACAAAACCACCCGAAACGATTCGGAGCAGGATTCTACAGCCTTCTGCTACACTCGCGAGTTCCACCATGACCACTAAGCGTCCTATTGGAACTCGGCTGCGACCGCATTTGTCTATAATAATCTATCGATCGAGAGACCGCCGTTTTTGACATCCATGGTGTACCGGAGGATGGCCGACCTGTCTTGGCCACCCGTGCATCACATGCACTTTTGGATTGCAACAACGACTCGACTTCCTCTCGGTGGGCCGATTCCGCTCTTAAGGGACCCGAAGGCAGCTCGAGGTTCTGAAGCGATCTTCATGGAGAGATGGGATTAGCATGAGTACGGGTAAGGAATATCCCAAAAACAAGAATGAGTTTTCGGGGCAACCCCTGTCTGCCTCTGGTGCGACTTCTCTACACAGACGGATCGGCGAGTTGGACGGGCAACGCGGCGGAAGCAGTTTGAAACGTCGGCGGCAAAATGGAACGAGAGGAATTTGAAATTGAAAAGAGGAAAATTCTCTCTCCTTGGCCTCGAGTGGCAAGGGGTCGCCCAGTATGTTAATATAGAGAAACAGCAAAAAAAATACCACCCCTCGGGCGTCGAGGGATTAATCAAACGCCCCCCTCCCCCTTCGCAGCTCGCTTCCCTCATCTCTTCTATTTGGCCTCAGCGCCTCATCTCGACGGATTTCTGACGTCCCAGGCGTGTCGGCGTTGACGCTGAGGGAACATCCAGCAGCCGAGGTTGCCCATGTCGCGGAATTCTTCATCTCGGAACGTCTGATGTCGTCGAAAGGAGCGAGAATTCGACTTGACCTCGTTCGGAACAACACGCTTGATTGGAATTCAGGGAGAGTCCTGAATTTACCTCTCTTCTCGGAGGATCGTCTTCCGTCATCTCAGATCGGGCTGACATTCACGGCACGTCTCCAGTTTGCATAATCCCATCAAGCTCAGGTGGGAGGACGGGCGAATGGAGATGTGTGTTTTTTCCGAGGATTAGAGTTTCTGACGCAGGGGACGGAAGGCCGATGCGGGGTCAACCTAACGCACGAAGCGGGCGTTCCTTTCACGTTTACGTCCCGGACGCTCCCGTGTCGTCCAGCCAGCGCTGATCCGTTGCGTTGCAGGGTCAGAACATCGGAGGGACATACAGGACGAGGTTATCTCTATTTCGAGGAGAGAGCTCCAGCACGGAAAGTCGTCTCGAGTGTTCGCACAGCTTTCTGATATCTGGGGAACTAGCAGAGGAAAAAAAGTTCAGAGCAGGAGATAGAGGGAAAGTAACCAGGTCAGGCCTCTCCCGATCCAAACCACCTTGTATATTTGTTGGAATCTCTCTCGAGGGCGATCTCAACTGCCTTTTCACTGTTGTGCTCCCTTGTATCTCGTTTCTCTTCGGGCCATTTGACTCACTCTGGCGGGGACGCAAACCCGCCCGCTCGCTTGCACGCATGCATGCATGCGTTTGACATCAACTCTCTGAACTGAATTCTTCTCAACCCCACCTGCACTCAAGTTGAATTGACTACCAAGCCAGACTTTTCACTTCGACCGAACCTGATAGAGGGCGGCAGCCAGCCAGATTGTGTCCCGCTCGAGGTATTTTCAGAGTCGGGTCTGTCTCGACAAATTCATATTTTTTAAAAGTCAGCTCGAGATTCGACGGGCACTCAGTCCTCCGGCGAGAGAATGGATCGAGGAACGAAGAGCTTCCCTCGCACTAATACGAAACAATTCCAAGGTGTCTCTTGAACGCAGCGTCTGCAAATATCAGCGTTCAATGACTCTCTCTCTCTTCCGACATTGAGGACAACGGGGAAGGAAATGAGGACTCGGTGAACCGCTGTCTTTTGAGGATTTTATTTAGCTGTCGAGGGACCCAGTGAAGCACAAAGGTCATTGATCCGACGTCCAAAGAGATTTGAAACGAGTTAGTAAGCAGATAGAACGCCAGGCTCGCTGAGGCGAGAGCGCCGGCCGAGCTTAGCCGAGTTTTCGATTCGTCAAGCCGGCGGGACGAGAACGGCAGACAAATACCCGCGGATCGAGAGCTGTCGATCACTCCGGACCACCCGATTCCGGCTGGGATTCGAGCTTCGACGAAGTCCCACAAAAAGCCCACCTCGAAATAGCTAAAAGCTGTGAGGGTATGCGGTCACGAGGCGGACCTACCTCACGGTGCGTAGTCTTGGACGTAATGCTCAAACTTGGCTCCCTAGCGATTCTGAGCCCTGGGGACTCATCAAGGTCTTCGCGGAAAACCTCATTCATTCACGGCAGAGGCCTCTGAGAGAAAACGCTTATTGCTTTGGACGAAAACGGCGTTTTTGTCGAGGCTTCTGGAATCTATGTAGCTGAGCGGTGCACAGGTTTCGCAGCGGAGAATTTCCTTTTGTCAACCGTTGCGGCGACCGGCTTTACTTCTGAACGCCCGTTGGGTGCAACAGGCGGGACAAGAAACGGAGGAACCTGCTCAGTCTGCGAGAAAAAAGATAGTCTTCCGAGGACCTATGCACAAGTAGTATATCTCTGTCTCGGGGTGAATTAGCCGCACCATTAACTTCATAAATGGCAGGCACACCCCACCTCCTCGCTCACCCATCTACCAACCTACCCCGCCATCAGCCGGTGGACCGTCTTGGAGTGAAGGGGGCGGGGGAGCGAGGAGAGAACTATACGGCATCGGCACCCCAGGCAAAAGATGTTCGAACATGAGACTGGACGGAGGAGCGCGAAGTCGACCGGGTCTTCCCAACGGGAACGATATGTTTTCCCTTCCTCTACCCGGATGCGGGTGGGGCCGTCGACGCGGCCACAAAAACTATATGGCCTCTGATCAATCATCGGTCTCAGGCGGAGCAGAAGGGCCCATTTTGGTTTCGGAGGGCCGAGGGATGTGTTTCCTTGTGAACGTATCGGACATTATGACGGGTAGGTCTCATCGCTCCGCTCGGTACCAATATACCGCGAACCATAGGCCGATGATGATGAACTCGCCAGATCCGCAGAATCGCAGGAGCCCTACCGTCTCGTTAGGTCTCCGCAGGAAGAAAGAGAGACACAGGGATCCGCGACGTCGGAAATGAAAAAAAGTCATTCAAATCACGGAGTCAAAAGGAATCGCACTGTGACGTTCCTCCTCTCAATATGGAGAGGACGTTGGCGTCACAGCTACGAGCGAAGTTAATTTTCCCTCTGGCGAGCTTCAAAGAGAAAGTGGGATGCCATCTCGTCGCATTCGGAGCTCATCTAACGACAGGCAGTGAAAGCCGAAGTCGCACTTCCTGAAAGCAGCTGGTAGCACCACCGGCACCGCTACAAGCGGCACCCGCCAATAATAAATCATTCCGGTAAGGACTGCAATAAATCCACTTTGGCTGATATGCTCTCATTTGCCCTACCGCCGTCTGCGAGAGATCGTTCACGAGTGGGAAAACTTGCGGAAAGACCCAAATGTGCAGACTGACGGCCGGATAGATGTCTGCGCCACCGCTCCGGGATATCCACGGGGTACCATAAAATTTGCAACATAAACAAACGTCTGGCTCCTTTAGAGTCGCTGTATGTTTATACATAAAGATATATATGTATATGGTCATCCCTTGTTCTGCCGGGACAAGCAACCCGTCTTTGTTTCATTCCCTAGTCATGAGACACAGCGGTCGCCGGCCGGCCCGCAAAGATCTATTCGGCCAACCCCCTCCGAAAAGCATTCCCTGGTAGACAGAGTATTTCCCTTATGTCTCGATGAGCTGTCGCGAAGTACCGCAGGGAGCCACACGAAAAAATAAAGCCGAATCCCCACCCAGCAGTATCGATTCGCTGTCAATGAAGAAAACTGCAGACATCCCGATCATGTGAACGCCTCAAATGACCATTACCGATAAGGGTCATCAATAAGAGGGTAAATCTGCTCGAGCTCTCAATGAGAACAAACTTCTCTCACTACGCTCATCCATTTGTTCCGACTTCCGGTGCCCGGGAGAATTGTTGGGGAGCCAGAGCTCTATAATTTCCGTAATCCAGTGGCTCAAGGTCCTTGACTTTATTGATGAGGTATTGCGTCTGCAGGCGCATCGAGATCTCTCGAAACCTTCGTCCATCCCGTCAATGCACAAGAACTGGATCGTGGCCCACGGGATCGGACCCGAGTCTTTCCGGATCCGTCCCGCATTGGCGCTCGGACCGGGGACGGTCCAGCCAATCTACTAATCTATATTAGTGATTAGAGCGCCGCATCCGAATCGTGGGTCAAAGTCCGCTGCGTTTGCGCCACGTTCGACGACGGGCTGACTCATCCGTGGCGACACAGCTCGAAAACGCTCACATCGTGCCGAGTTGGTGAAATACGCTCGTGGACGGTGTCCGACTCGGCATTGCGTCATACAAATAATTTCGTCGGAACGGTGGCTCGAGGTAAATGTCGCGTTGGAGTCGCTCGATGGCCGGTCAGGCTCTGCGAAAACGCGAGGAGATGCGATGTAGCTCATTCAGGCGTTCGTTCGAGTGTGAATCTCTTTGCCGAGGAGCTCCCGCACTGCAATTACGACTGGAGGACGACCGACGGATGAACGGACGGTCGGACGGACGGACCGAGAGGCGGAAGCAAAAGACGGAGGACTCCTAATCGGGTTAGCGGTAGAAATACGCCGCGCGACGCCCGTCGTCGAGTTGCCGTTCTACTCGGTTCGTTCGCTGCTCTCGCTCCTCTGGTGGGGTGGATGGACGAGTAGCGGGCTCGCCCAAGTGAAGCAAAAGAAGGGGAGCTGCGTGTCCCCCTATCCGACTCGAACGACACCCCTGTATTCTCTCCACTGAGCTCGCATCCGTCCGCCTATACATATGAGTCGGGCCCAAACGAATGTCCCGTGTTCTACGGGGAAGGGGGTGACGGAGGAGGGGGCAGTGGTGGAGTAGTCGGAGTGAGGGGGTGGTGTTCGGTAGAGCAGCAGACGGATGCCGTACCGTGTGGGCGTCGTCGTCGTCTGGATATGAAGCGAATATTTGCTTTCGGAGAAGGTTTTTTTCTCGAATATGGGAATGTTTATTCGGCGGGGGAGAGCGGCAGCCGTACGGCACATAAACAATTGGAACTTCAGGAGAAGGATGTGGCACAACACGATTCCTCACTTGGCTCGATCGGTCGCTCTCTATTGACTGAACTGCATATTTCCCTCGAGCGGTCGTCGAATCGTCTCCCAGGAGCAAGAATTGCGGGCCCTTTCGGCTGGGGAATGTCTAGTCGTCCCGACGACTGAATCACGCCATCATATGTTTTGTTTCTTTTTGCGTTTGTTCGCTACGTCGGTCGAGCGACCGGTCGACTGAACTCATCCGGTCCGTGATGGCCTCAATCTTGTTTGGCCCGCACTCAGCCGCGATCGTACCACTCTTGATTAACGGCACTCAAGGGAGCCGTGCTCGCAACGCTCAAACAGAGTGAGCGAACCGGGTGTTAGTTGCACAGCCGACGGCTGCGGCTGCAGTCAGTAGCGCAAGTATCAACAACAACGGCTACAGATGTGAAAGCAATTCCTCTTGAAGGTCGTTACTTTCGTCGTTCTCGGCTGGAACAACAATCGATAAATCGATACGAGTCAAAGTTTCTGACAAGTTCCGTCCAACGCGTTTGATCTGTCGAGTAAGAGGCCGATGAGAAGTCCCGATTCTGGATCCTGCGCTCCGGGTCCGATCCTTATTCTTCCGGACGACGACGCCGACGCGTTTCCGCACGTCGATTTGCGAGCGGGCGACCGATCAAAGCGGTGACGGTGGGTAATTCTGGATTTCGAGGCTCACCTGGAACAATGAGCAACTTGATGAACCTCTCATTCGATTCAGATCGTCGATTCATTAAGGAGATAAATTGCTACGGTGCCGAGTGATGTTGATAACTTGGTCAAGGTGCTTGCGAGAGGAAGATAAATGAGGAGAACCGACAACTGGTTACATTGAATAGGATAGCGAACAGGGCATTCCGGTTGGAACAGAGCGCAAAGGGAACGTGGATCGGAGACAATGCGAAACGGAGGAACGAAAGCGAAGTTTTTATTGTAATCGAAAAGTGCGGAAGTGTGTTTGAGATAACTTGTACGAGTTTCCTTCTCAAGTACATACTCGGAGCGCCCTGGGCAACATAAAAATCCTTTCGACATTGTTAGAGATTTTCCCCAGCGGCAGGTTTCGTCAAAATCAACTTCGATGGCACAACTTTTCCCCTCGACGCTGGGAGCGATACGCGAGAGAAAAACTAGGTGAGGGCAAAACATCGGCGGATCGAAGAACTCCATGTTTGGCACATCGAGCGCGCTCTCCGGTGCTCAGAACAGGGCTCCGTTTATCTGCGGGGAAATCTGCTACGCGAGCATGCGGTCGATTTACGGTCGGGAGGGACGCTCCACTGCGATCGCTCGGTAATCGCTCGATGATGGTCATAGAGTTTCAAGCTAATTTGTTAAACGCGCAGTTTCCAATCGCAGGGTGCGTCGCACAATTCCGACTCGAGATGTTGGAATCTTTCAAAGCATCACCCTGGTCCGACAGCCCCTCATCCTCCCAGAGCAATGACATTTCAACATCGAAACTCCCGTTGTTCGCGAATTCGGATTTGGCGCTCAGGACTTCAGATTCGGGCCAAGGGGAACGCCGCTCTCGGTCCGCTTATTGTGTCCTTCAGGCAACGACGGTCCCCACATAAATCGGGTTTTTGGATAAGCTTCGGCTATCTCAGGTCGGACACCGCCGGGGCTTGAATTCCGGCTCGGCGATCTTAGTGTCTTCGCCGCTCGAAACAGCTGAGGTAGGGAAGAAAAAAAGTTTCTTCGTTTTTCTTTTCGATTGTATTGAGCCGGAAACGGATGTTGGACTCATGAGGCCCCGTGCTCAGAGTGGTGAGCTCTGAAAAGTTTAGTGGTGGAGCCCGGCAACCATCGGCTGTCATTGGACCCGCCAATACTGAAAGAGCTGTCTGCCATCCCTGCTTGGGTGGTTTGTGAAATAGCGGAACCTTAAGGGAATCTCCATAAACAAAGACCAGCGCGGGCTCTATGCCTTATTTCGGTCGGTGGGTCGGAGAGCGAAGACGGCCCGAACGACCGACCGACCGATCGGCAAGCCAGCCAGCCAGCCCTGCGAACCGCGTGCTCAAGCCTCAATTCCCCCGAGCCTTCTACCTATTTATCAGTTTTTTGCCTACGCCACCGCCGCACAAGACCTAATCCGTATTATTCGCAAGGCAGCCAAGTCAAACTCTCAAGTAGGGAGGGAAGGAAAAAGCCTCAAGCCACTGGCGCCGCCTAAATTATCCTTTGGAGTCCAGAAAGTCGACAGAGCATGCGATCATTTTTCCGGCGAGCTCTCGACGCAGCGGTTCTCGACTCGTGAGAGCACCTCTGAGGTCTCGACCGACTCAAAGGATCACGACTGCGACTAGATGATCATTATTTTGAGTATCAGATAGCTCCCGAAGATGATTGCCGTAGAAAGCTGGAGTGGCCGATTACTCCGAGTATATGCTCGGGGCAATTCATAAAACCACGTCCCTCGAAGGATAAAAAAGTGTTTGGAGGAGAGCGATCCGTTATCTGACGCGCTGTTATCAGACGAAAGTTTTTTTTTCTCATCCGCCTTCGGAAAGTTCGCTCTCGTCTTTCTCCCAGATAGGCCGACTGCTCGTTCGCACGGCTCGTCAACAGAGACCGATTAAGACACACTTCGCTGCCGACGGACGCAAGTCTCGGGCTCGCTCATCTTTCATGAGGCTCGATTTAGGGTCTGATGGAATTTCGAGGCTCTTCCCTAAATAGGCTATTTCTGAACGCGGCATAAACGGCTGGTTTCGTCAGGAGATGAGCCCGAGCGACGTCCACGAGTGAGTTTCCTCTTTGCGTCTATTCCCCCTGCTCAACGAAGATCGCTTCTCGATCCGACGCAAAGAGAAAGTCGGTATCTAATTGGAGCAGGAAACTTCCGAAATATATCGCGATGTTCTGGTCTGGGCTACCCGGGAACACAGCGATTGAATTTCACAAAACGATTCCACCTCGAACGAATTCCTCCTCTGGCTTTCTTTGCAGAAACTGTAAAGCAGGTGGAACGTACCGAGCGAACGGAATCTGCTGTCGGAATGATGGAACGGCCATGAGTCAAGGCAGGTTATTGCCGAGGGTCACGCACTCCTCCGCGGCGAGAGATGGCAAGCTGCCCAAACGGTTTGTCGAAATGTCGTCATCCAGATCCCATTGGGAAAGAAGAGGTAGATGTGTTCAGTTGAATGGGAGGATGTCGGGCTGAATTCGCTACAAGTACGACGAAGAGAAGTCGGGAAACTTTGAGTCAACCGATGTAATACATTGAGCGATCCTCGAACCGGAGAGAAGAACTTTGATCTGGGCTCAGTTTTCGAAACTCGCATCCGGAATCCAGCGCACCGAGACGTCGGCGTCGAAAGGACTTATTTAGCGAGAGGAAGAGCCGCGCATTCGAATAAATTCGATCACTTCAACCAGCATCTCGGGCGGCGACCCTAACAGAATTATAAACGAGGTCACCGAGGTTTCAGAGTCGCTTGGTATTTCCGAAGCTTTGGGGATTAGCCGTCGATGCGGGGAACTTTTTATTATGTACTTTTTCCGCGATGTACAGCGGCGATCGCTCGACGCTTGGGAAACTTCGTCAACGATAACTAACGCGGGACAAGCTCCCAGGTGTCGCATTGGTCGATCGCGCAAGGCGGAACTTTCATCCTGTTGTTTTGTTTGTGGAGAGTTTACGAACAAGGCAGTCGACCCGGCAAGTGTCCGTCTGACACCAGCCATTTTCATAATGGTCGCTGTCCGCCTGAGCTCCCTCGATCCTCTCGCTTGTCTTGACCGAAGCTCGCGAGGCACTTTCATCTTACGATCAGCCGAACTTTCGTCCCTCGCTGTCTGGATAAGCGGACTCGGATGATGCCTCCCGCAGGGTCCGATGTGGGGAGCATTCTCGAGTTCCTAAGGCTGCGGTGTGACCACGATTCCATCTTGTTCTGACTATTTCATTCGACCACCCGGATACCAGGGTGAATATCGCCGCTCAAAGCGTTTGACCTCGACCCCGGGCTGATAGAGTCGCAAGAGCTGACCTCAGCATACTCTGTCGCCTATTCATCCGCGTACGCTACATGAACTTCAATTTCCGTTGTATGTCTGTCGTGCTACGAATTCCTCGACGATAGCGATTCAGGAGTTGGAAATCACATTCCTTTCCGCTTCCGTTACTCTTATATTCTCCTAGGTACATGTTTTTCCCTCTACAAGTGCCCATCTCGGTTTAAAAAGCAAACGTGTATATGAGCGCTCCCAAGGGTATGACATTGCTCGCATGATTCTTAATCTGACGTTTCCTGGAATTTTCAGGAATCCTCGGGAGGCCTGTCCCGAGAATTTGAATCGTAGCGAAATCCCCCAGTCTTCAGTCTACGATTCACGCGGACTATCACGCGAGCAGGGCAGCCCGATCAAGTCTGGAATGCATGACCTTCCTCAGAAGTGTTGCGAGTCCCCAGCGCATGAGGCTCCGAACGCGTCGGCATTTGCGAGGACGATCCTCGTGGATTCATATTTAGAATGCTCTCTTCCGGTGTGTAGACTCGTCAGGACGAGCTATAGAGGGCTCATGAGTCTACCCACACTATCTCCCTAAGCCTATGCCATCCGGCCCGACATCGATGAGCGAATTTTCCCATGAACAGCAGATTACATAATATTTAGGTAGATGTCTCGATTGGCCTGAGAGTGAGTTCTCCTCAACGATTGGCTGGGGAAATTTCCACTGCTCGCGAATCTTGACCGACCTTGGCACATTATCGGAGGGAAGAATGATTCAGTATTTGACAGTTAGTTGCTTCTCTTCAAATTCATGATTCGGGATTATTCGGGCTCCCAAGTCTCGCGGTATACGTTTTTATTTTCCTCGCGGAGGCTACGGGCCGTCCATTCGTATCTCTTGTATCACCTTGTCGATTTTTATCCGAGGCGAACCTGGACCACGCACGAGAGCTACGGAAGCGAAGAAGAATCGCCGGCGTTTTTTTTCGGCACCGAACAACAGGGTTTTTATCTGCGAGGCCTCCCTGTGCACGATGGGGTCTTTCCTCATTTCTGTCTCTGTTCTTCCATCCGGAGCCGAATTCTCGGGGTCGTCTGCCTGCGTCTGTCTCCTTCCCGAGTATTCGCTTCATGTCACCAAGGACCTTCGTAGCATAGGGCGAACACCATGGGAGAGCTCTGTCCTCCGTTGCATGGATAGCTCCTCGAGCGTTTTCTGCTCACTCGCATTCTTGGAGGAAGTCTCTGCCGGGCTCAATCCCTAAAAAGGATTCTTCTTTGCCTCGGAGGCGGAGCCGATTCTATCGTCGTGTTACGGTACATTTTCGACTTGTGAGACGAAAATGATTGCCGAGTCTACGTAAGCGAGGTTCGCTGAATGTCCGCCGTGATTTTCTAGCGAGTCATTTGTTCGCATAAGACTATGTAATTGCCGTCCTGCGAACGGGAGCGTCTATTTGTGTCTTAATTGACATTTTCATTAACTCCATGTTCGCCTGACAAATTAATGTTTGAGCCGTTGCACCTCCTCTGCCCTAGTTTCTCGTTTCGTTCCGGATCATCGCGTGCTGTACCAAAGATAATCAAAGAGATAGGAAGCAATGCTGCAGCTCATCAGAGGCTCTGACCTTAGCCAACCTGGCCCCGAGAAGACGCGAAGATCGACGATCGTTTCCTCTGTCGATTTGACTCCGAGTGTATAAGGTTTGATCGATTCGATTCCGATTTTTTCCGAGATACAACGTTCGCTGCACCGTAATACAGATAATCACTTTATGTGTCTACCACTCGCAAGGAGTCTCAGGGCTGGAACTCTCTGGAGTATCGCATCAGCGCCGCCTCCCAATGGACGACAGGAGTCGCGTTCTGGAGAAATCATCTCCACCGTCCGGCTCCGAATCATCTGCCACGGACCGAACATAGAAACACGCGGGGAATTTCTCACTCATGTATCTGAAGGGTTCAGAGGAGACTTCCGGTATACCGAAATTCCGCGACGGAACCAGGCCAGCTCCCAGCTCCGCTCCGGGCTGGAGGTACAGAGATAGCGGATTACTATCCACCATGGCTCAGCTTGAGTCAATTCATCCATTCATAGGAAAATAAAATGCATCCGAGTGAGGCTGCCGGTGTTTGTCGAGTCTCTCCGACGCCTGCAAGCCGACGCTGCGTCGCCGCGTCGTTTTCAGTTCCTTCCGGGAGAACCCGTGCACTTCCTGAGTCCACGTCACTGCTGAAACCCTCGCCGTATTCTCTACTGCTCTCTCGTCCGACGCTTGCAGTGCACCCTATTCTTCGTGTCTTCTCGTTGTCGTCGCCCGTGTCGCCGTTGTTGTCCAAATAGCGGAGCGGCTCTGCACACGGGAACTCGAGGCAGTTGAGGACGCCAACGGATCGCTCCTAGCGGCAAACCCATTGTTCTCCATGGTCTGGGAGACTGAAACAAAGTGCAGGACGAAGGTCCTGCGAAAGATATCCGCTCTGCCGGAGGGCGGGCAGCACGGGACAAGGCGCCCAGCCTGAACCTTCTCGCAGTTGGTGCTCGTCCGAATCATTTATTTGAGGAAACGTTCACGAGGTGTTGTTTGCATTGGGTCCGATATGAATATTAGCTCATTATCACGTGGCTCTCTCGAGTGCGGAGTCACGATCGAGAGCATCCACCCAGCTCCTCGCCCGCGATCAAGATTCAAGTCCCAATCCAGATATCGGGGTTGCTGTGATCGTTCAAGACGGACAAGATCCATTCGGTCAAGGATTCTGTGCCCCTGAGCTCAAATTGCCCACATCGCATCGTGTGGAGAAGCGAGAGGTTCCCTTCAAGATTCAGGCGACTTCCCCCGGCCCGATCCTCCCTAACATTAGCGAAGATTGGGTTTTCAAAATATTGGCATCGCGTGAGACTTGGATGTGAAGCAGCACTTTTCCTCCAATTAATCATCCTTTCTCCAGCTGGACATTGTCTGAGCTCCTGGCGGGAGCGTTGTCTGAGCCCGTCGGATATCTCCTGTTCTGAAACTCTCGATTCAAAAGGCGGATGAGAAAACCTCCAAAAAGGCCGTTTGCTGGCAATCCGTGCTGACGCGGAGTTCGTTGGCTGACACCGATCGATTTCACGGAGACTTTTCGAAGCGCCGAGAGAATCCGTAAGGAAGCGAATCAGTCGCAAGTCGCAACCCTTGTGATAGCGCGGGAGCTCGTGCATGGAAAATGAGCTGCCGTAATTCAAAGCTAGGTGTGCTTTCTGCGTCACTACGCATAATAAACATATGTGCGTTACAGAGAGCCTGGGGAGTGAGAGCTCGAGTCGGCCAGGGATCAGCGTCAGCTCGCATCCAGATATATGATGGTATCAGCCGGATAAAGAGCATCCTCGCCGACCGGCAGTCAAAGGCAAGAGGAACTCGTCGGCCTGTCTTTCTATATACGAGCTTCAAGCACAACTCCGGCGAGTCAAGCTCACGGTCTCATAGGCAGAATCAGCAAAAATGCATCGCTCGCTGAACTTCCATCGCGTAGACAAGATAAGAGACCGCCATACGATGCAATTCCGATTGTGGTCTCGTTTCCCAATCTCCTCGCTGGTTGCCGAGGGGAGCTCCCCGTGCGGAGAGACGATCGTAAGCCTAGGGCAAACTTGCCGAGCGAGTTTTCGCTCCAACCAGCCGCCTCGACAGTCGGCTGCGAGTTTTGAGTCTGAACTCCTAAAATTCGAAAATTCTATCGGGAAGCTTCTCCGGGCCGCGGGAAAATTCTCCCGGGCGACTGCTCGAATCAAAGCTTGCATACCATTCTTTCAAGGACAACCCCCACGCTTGCGTCAGATTCATTAGGACGGATCTAGCGTTCATTCCTGTCTTTGGGAGGCAATAACCGAGACCCACAAGTGTTCTGTCTTCTTTTTCCTCTTCTCGCACCGTGGCGAGCTTTTGGCATGGTTTTTCCTGCGTCGCGTCGTTTGCGACGCCGACTCCGCCATCTAGAACTACTGCTTCCCCCGACCGACTGAGTCCCGCCCGACGACGGCTCCTCAATGGGCTTGCTCCCATTGTGGTGATGGATGAGAGATGTTCCGAATGGACGGTGTCCCCAACTTCGAGCTCAGGGACACAAGGACGTCATCGTCGTCATCGTTGACGTCGTCCCTTTCGACGGAACAGAGAGAACGAGGAAAAAATAAAAAGTCCCAAGATGTCCCCTCGGAGCCAAAGGCGTTTCGCAAAGGGTCGCCGCCGAATGGAGACAAAGCTTGTAGCTGGAACGGGGCTTCCGTCGTGGTTGTTTGGCTCACTGACCGACTGACTGACTGACTTTGTAAGTAACTCGATCCTTTACTTGCGGCCCATTGTGCCTGGGAATCGTCTGTTCCGGGAAAGAAAAAACCGCACAACTATCCGGAACTCAGGGAAGCCCATCGAGGGTGCAGATCGACAGTCATGATATCGTTCCTGAGCATGAAAGATCGTACGAGAAACGTCGGCCTGGGAAACTCGTCCGGAACTCGCAGCCCTTGACCTTGTCGTCGGAACGCGTCTGTTCTTTGCTCTTCTCATTCTCGCCGATGATTCGCTCGACTTTTGAGTCGGACGAAAGCGCACGGAGGGAAGTCGAGTGGCGGCGCTATTGTTCCACGGCGTTGAGTTCACCGACGACACCGACAGCGGCGCACCCTTTGTCGAGCCAAATCAAGCAAATTGGCTGCGTCGTGATCCGCCGAAGGCCTGGCGCAGAGCAACGACAACCGTCAACTAAGCTATCCGTATCCTCGGACTGTCAGGAACGGTGTCGACAGCAGACAATTACAAGAGGCTTCATTTAGCGACGCAATTGGATGATGAGCGCGGGCTTTTGACGCTCGCGTGTTGCTGTCGGATGTAACGCGTGCGAGTATTCTCCGTCCAAAGCAGCTTTCGGACGAATCGGATTCTTCTGCTCCAACAACATTCCGACACGAATGTGAGCGACTTAATTAATGTATAGCCCCGGAATCCAGAATGTCATTTGCCCGAATTAGTGCATACGATGCCTCATCCACTCTCGATTGAGCTGGTCTTGGGTGGTCTACCGTAGAGCGGACTCACCCCAGATGAATGTACGTATATTGTAGGGCGTTGGAAGCGCTGAGGAAAATCATCACGAGGGTCTTTCGGAAGTCGTTCTCAACCTTGATCCTTGCGGGAAATTTTCGACCCAGCACACGTCACACAGTCGCGAACCTCGAGAGGTGATAGGTGTCAGCAGTCGCGGTCGCATGAGTCACAGTGATGCCTGGGTCTCGCTCGCGGAGGACGACAACGTCCGACTCCGCTCGTTCGCTCACTCCCGATATCTCTCTCCGCCGAGTCGAATGGCCGGAGGAATAGCCGTCGACGTACGTTCGTCCTCTCCGTGGGGCTGTTGAATCGGCTCAACAACCTGAGGCTTCCTCGGATCCAAACAGCGTTATGCGTGCGACTGCGACGCATCTGTGTACATGCGGCTTTGTATCTCGTCGTCAAGGAGGATTGTTATATATTTCCTCTCCTCTACCCTTGGCGCTTCAATGAGGGAGCATCGGCGGGTGGCACAAAGGACCGAGCTTACAGACACCGCGAGGGGAATACCAAAACCCAAAAGCCATAAACGAGAATCGTGTTCGATTTAGACTCCACGCTTGCACGCTTCCGGTTCAAGGAGCTGGTGTTGTAAAGCCACTCATCCTCGATAACCTCCATACGTACAGACCACGACAAAGCGAGGAGGACCGAATGGGAGTCCACCGGGGAGTGTCGAGCCAACGCGAGGAACAGAACCCTCTGCCGCCCAGCAGGACTCCCAACGAGTTTGGATGAGAGAAAATGAAATCCGAAGGACTACGTACGCTCGGCCGAAACGGAAAACGATTCGGTCGTTGGGGAATCCATCAATGAGCAGTTTGATCTTCGGCTTTCTTCATTCGAGCTCTTATTGCGGATCGCTCCGGAGCGGGACCGAATCACAGAGTCACTCCCCCGTTTCTTTGGAGGATAGTCCTCGATGATTTTATCTCTTTCGGTGCACACCACACGGAATATTCCGCCGACGGACTACGCAGCGGATGGCCTCTCCTGTAGAGCGACTCATCTGCGAACGAGTACGTCCACAGCATGAGGATGTGCTTGTTTTCTACGGCTGTCACTCCCAATACCTTCCTCCTCCAGCGTCTAATCCGAGAAAGACGAATTCCAGCCGCTGTTGGAGCGATGGAGACCACGCGCGGTCGAGAGTTTTTTTCTCATTTCTTCCTCGGAGAGCCGTGTTCGGCATCGAACCGCGCAGACTCTGCAAGGAGTCTGTGGAGAGACCGACGGACGGAGGGACACAGGAGAAGAGACCGGGAACAAGAAAACAGGAAGCGAGCGGCAAACACAAGGGAAACCAAGATGGCGTAGCTCACATTGTGCCGGAGCGGCATGCTATCAACTTCGACGACCGAGGCCATGGCTGCGAGCTCTGACGCAACTCGCACATTTTGTGTCGGTGGGACTGGCTGACACGGAAAGAGTTCATGGCGATGTGGAATCAGGAATGACTTCAATAGAATTTCGTTTGGAGCCGCTCCAACGGTTCCCGGATGCAAATACGAGGAACGAGACTCACATATCCTGCGTGAGAGATCAAAATGAGCTCCGCCCACTATACGCTGGATTCACTTTCGCGCTTACCTGGAAAAGAGGAATCGGGGTTATAGAGCAGGGATGGCAGAGTTCTCCGCATACGACTAAACAGCGCTAGTTCGGGTTATTCCAAATCGAACGAAACGAGAAAGCTATCCTAGATTCAATCAACTTGTTCCGACCCAGCGGCGTAGAGAGAGGCTTTGTCTCCAAGGACCTAGGAGGCGAAACCCCTCAGAGCAAAACGTTCGCGGTCGAACACATATTAATCCTCGGTGTCCCGGGAGAGATGAGCCAGCCTTTCGTGTCATTCTCACGGGACTCACAAACGTATCCATGGATCATCCAGGGGCAAAGTTGACAGCCCACTTTGGATTCTCACCGAGCGCTCCCCTCGACTCGGTAACAGGCCGAACCGAGGCGCCAAGTCAGCGTATGGACGTCTATACTATACAACCCGTTCCGGAACGACGCTCAACTGCGAGCGGACGTTGTACACAATTCTCCGATCCACGATTATTTTCAGAAGAATGTGCCGCTTCAGTTAGCAATTCTTCAATCTCGTCGGGAGGTAATTCGAGACCGCCAATTATCCACTGATGAAGTCTTCTCGCTGGACTCACTTCCAAAACTTGACAACGATCTGAGAAGAAACTCTCCGAAGCTCTCGAATTGCCAGATTCTGTCATCGCAGAGCCGCAGGCCCAGGATTACGCTCTCAAAAAGACCCTCACGCAAGTGAACATCCGGAGACGCTCTGCAAACATTTCAGAATACCTTTCCGCAGACACGTATCAAGATGATTTGCTGGAGTTCCTCTGAGCAGCGGCTCTCGGATCTATAAATCATTGCTATCCACGGACACTCCGAAATTCTGAGCGCAGGTTGCTCGCTGCATGATGGCGTCTTCTTCGCAGCTACGACCACCGTACACTTCTCTTGTTCCGAGCAGCCCTACCCGATGTCCATTAAAAGAACGTAACTTAAATCCTACTTCAATTATCCCTCCTAATAGTGGGCTTCAGATGAATGATGAAACACAGACAAGACATCTTTCGACCCCGGACTACTCTGTTAATCCCGCGTCGGTATTCCCGGCTTACGATCAGGATTCGGCTTGATTCCAGCAGTATGTGTCCGAGTTTCGGAGACGGTCAGAATACTTCTTTCGGTTCCAGATACGGCTCGAAGATACTAATGCAATGAGCCGCCAAGAGAAGTAAAACGAAATCTCGCCCTTGTCTCGGATAGCTGCGGAGTGCCGCGGGCGAGCAAGCGGTGTCGGGCTTAGCACTCTATCTGCACTCGCGCCGCATAAATATGTGCGCGACGTCATGTCACGATGTAATTTCTTATGCGTGTCTGCTCCTGTCTGATGCGTCTGCGGCCATTCTCCGTATCGTCCGTCGACTCGTCTGTCGGTGAATGCCCCCCACCCCCCTTGGAGGCGGTTGGTGCAGAGATATTCGTTGATATTCAGGTGCTTGTCGCGATAGTTCTCTAATCACCATTCTTGCTGGCGACCGCGGTGAATAACAACATCCGGATGGGACAGCTCCACCTGTAGAACCGAGAGGACCCGGGCCTCGCGGAGATTGCGTTTGCCGGAACGAGGAGGAACGCGACGTCATATCCGTCAGAAATGACTTCTTTCCTGTTGATTTTTTTTCCGCACATCGATTCCATTGTTTTCCGACGCGAGTCGCCTTCGCAAGCGTTCGGAAGCAGTTTGATTGAGCAGGTATTCCCCGAGGGCTCTGCCATCGCGACAGACCGAGAGTGAGTGTGTGTCCGAGAGGTGTCGGAGCTCTGAAGCGAATAGCTGCCTATCCCTCGATCAGCGCTATTGGCACCTTCAGCCAGCTATAACTTGTGGCTTTATCTCGGCCATATATCTCCGGACGGACCGACAGCGTAGGCGATGGCTCTATCTCCCGAACGGACCCGAGTAATCCCGACCGCAATCGCTACACTCGAAGTCTCGCTGAGGGATTACAGGCCACTGAAACTCCTCAGATTATTTCAACGGGGAGCCAGCTTTTCGGAGTGCAAAACACCGCCCGAACGATTCCTTCCGTCCATTTCGCTCGGGAAAACCCCATCAGCTGCACATAGCAGCACCGGCGCCTTCCTCTGTTGGAGGAGATCTCATGCCTTCCAGCGAGTCTTGAGAAATTGCCCGAGCAGGGAGCATCCGTCTCTATAAGCTCGATCACTCACACGCCGCTCCGCCTGAAGGTCAAAGCGTGTATAAGAGGCTCCTTCTGCGAGAACGCTTCCTCCGCCATTATTCGGCGTCCTGAAATTCAAATATTTTCTTCGGGCAACGGAGGGCTGTGCGACTTCCGAGACCTTGTTGATTCATGCAGCGAAGCCAAGCTCGAAAACGGATCGCAATACTCAAGTCTCCATTAGTGCTTAATGTGTCTCGTCTAGATGAGTCTCGTTGATACCATGACATTGTCTCGCGGTTTCACAGCCGGGAGTCATCTCCGTGGATGTCGGCGATCCCAGAGCTCGATACTCGCGTTCATGTGTATCGAGGAATATTCAGATTCCCTTCCGTGAGCATCGACTGCTTCTTGAAGAGTCTTCATATTCGAGCGCTTAAGCTAGTGCCATGAACGTGGATATCGGCCTTCCCGATACCCGACAGGACTTAGCCGGGGCCTTGGAGTAGTGACAAGCACGCAGTGCATAATTCCAAAATGCGGCGCATGATGCTGCGCAGCGTGGGGCGAAATTTTCAAACAGAGTTCGTCCACGGTGTCGCGTGCGCCTCCGGCACTCCGGCAACGATCGATTGCTTCGCCGCGTGGTTCGCCTCGTTGAGGATAAAAGCATGTGCGACGGTAGCGAACGGGTCCCGATGAGCGGCTCGCGTCTCCGCTGCGCTGCCTGCTCCGTCGAACGGAGAAAATCGGACGGGGTCGGTGAGCGAGGGAAACCAAGGAAGAGGAAAAGCCGCTCCTTCTGGTTAGGCCTAACGAGGCTCGGTTTGAGGGCTTGCAGCCGTTCGGAATCGAAGCCTCCGCATCGAATCTCTGTCTTTCGCTCGGAAAATCACGATCTTTGTTTGGAGACTTCGAAAAATCTCTACTTCAATCTCGATTTATCTCGTTTTTTTTCCTCGCCAATCCAGTACGGATTCTCGCGGTCGGATTCGTTGATTATTCCATCGATCGTACCACTACGACTGTGTGTGGCTCCTTGCCTCGAAAAATAGTTTCTTTCCGGGCTCATCGATGGGAGAAAGCTCCCGAGACGCGAGCCAACAGAGTACAAACATGAGGAACGAGAGGAGGACAACGAGAGCGACTATACGACGAACGATCCAAGAGAATCCTCTAGCGGAAATTGCCAAAAAACCTACCTAATGCTTGTTGTTTCATCTTCCATTCTCTACCTCCCCGGATGAGGAGAAACGGTCAAGCACGATTCCGTGAGTGCACCTACACTGGGAAGACGAAGACAGCATCTTTCTATTTCCGTGTGGCATTATTTCTCTTCGCATCAAAAACGACGCGTTCCAGCATTATCCCTCTCCTTTTGCACCTCTCGAGTCTCATTTGTCATGCTTTCCTCCTCCCCCTCTCAGTCAGAGAGGTCTCCCGTCTGCATGCCCCGATCGGTCACGTAGCTTCATCGATGCTCGGTGTCTCCGATCTGCTCCTCAGTATCCCTAAATGTTCCCCTTAGTCTCAATGATTCGCCAACATAGATTCGTCGCAATCAGCGAAGTCGTGGAGCTGAATCCCTGATGCCCGTGAAGTTCCTCGACTCCTCACTCATTCCTCCGCTACCAATCCGTGAGCCGCGAGTGGGGTTCGCCTCCTTGGCTGTCCATGTGTAGAGGTCTGAACCAGAGCCTCATCCGTGAACGTGAGAGAATATATCGAGATGACTTGTATTCCGGGTATGGGGGAAGTCATGGTGAATATTCAGCGATGTTTGGCGACATGCTGTCGGAAGCGTCGTCGTCGGACTTTCAATCCCTTCCCTTTTCGGACGGATTTCAGAGATCCGACCAGAGGAGCGATCGTTCCGCCGGAAAATACGCAGTTCTCGCCCATCCAGGACGCTCAAGCAACTGAATGCATGCCACGCGAGCTGTGCCAATCTACCTAGAGCAACAAATGCTTAGTCGAGACTTTTGCGAGCGGTCAAGCAGCAGCTTGAGCCGCCAGCAGTGTCTGTACCTCCTCGGGGTAGCAGCCACTCGACATTAATTGGCCTGAAGCACTCTTGTATCTATGTTGCTGTTCGAACGAGCAGCGAAGTGAAACGTGACTCTCGTGAATGCGGCAGGCACGCACCTATGCATCGAGCGGGCTGGTTATGCTACTCTCGCGAATTCCACTTGTTTGTCCACCACAGTATCAAGCTCTTCCTCGCGAGCGCATTCAGGAACAGGCGTGGACTGGAGGCGGGGAAAAACGCTGACTCAGAAATGCGAAGCTTATGCAACCGCGCGTATCAGGAGTTTGTTCGAAGGTTTCGCTCGCGGAAAGTCGGCGAACTATGCGTGCAAGGGCCTAGCCTGGACCGGTTCTCTGTAACGGTGTCGCTCTGTGCGTTCTTTGACGAACAGGACCGATAATCAATAAGAGGGTAATGGACATCGATCGCGGGGGCTCGAGCAACGGATCCGTTCGGAAGTCTCAGGAGGAAGCCGGCAGACACGCTAACGGCGAAGGGTAAGAGGATCTTGGGTAGATTTACAACGGGTCCGGGTGCACGCGCTCTGGAGAGAAAAATGGCCGTGAAATCGGACTGAAAAAAATCCTTCTCATCGCCCGCATTTGTTAGGAGAAGCTTCGGATGTATTCTCCAAATGGGTGAAACGAATGGACGTGGAACTCGCGCGCGGAATACGGGGAACGATAACGAATCACTACGTGTAGTCTCAGCATCCATATATTCTCTGGGTTGCTTCCACTACCATTGATGCCAGCCTCGTTTCCCCGCGACTGGCTCGCTATCGGCATATGGTACACAGTCACGTAGGGGCCAGTGACGCGCCATCGACTGCTCTGGCTTGTGCACACGGAAGCTATCAGAGTCGGTCGGTGAAAGGGAACCAATAGTGTAGCACCGGGAGCGGAGGCCTATAAGGACTTCGCGGTGATGGCTCTCGCCCTCGCTTTTTAGGCTCCACTCGTTTGTGAAGTGATTTCTCAATTTGCTCACGCATTTTTGCTTCTCGAGGATTCCCGCCGATAAGAGGGAAGCACTCAACATGCAGAGGGCTTCGCTTCCCGACAATTACTCTCAGCCGCATTTTTTTTTATTCCCGATCGCTACTGTTGCCTCATAAACCTAATACGGGTTTCGCAAGCGAACCCTTGCGGATGAATATGTGATCGGAAACCACAGCGATCTATCGTTTCTCATCCAAGGAAACTCTGAGAAGTCGATGTATTCTACGACAATATGATACTATCGAGTGAATGTGAGGAACAGGAACCGCGTCAGTCCAGGATGGGGAGCGATGCTACCGAGAACGACGACGATGAACAGCAGGGAATCGCCTGGGTGGGGAGTGAGCGCGGCTATTCAAATGGAGATGCTATTCCCTGCTTGCACCAGTCGGTCCTCCCTAAGCGGCGGCGGCGGCGGTGCTAGCGCAACCGCCCTGCAATCGTCCTGCCTCGGTCCTCCCCACGCTGTTCTCAAGTGGCTTTTGTTTGAGGATTGATCGCTCTTTATAAACGTCTGAGCTCACAATGTGTTTGCTCGCAATGAGATTGATATTGACGCAGCATATGATGAACATTGTCGATAGCCTTTTAACGCAGTCCTCTTGTTCCTTGTGATACCGTCAACGAGGGTCCAAAGTAGATGCAACTTGCGGTTTTTCCTTCCACTTCGATCGTCTCCACAACCACCATGATCTCCAATATGATCGTCCCATTGCTGTATCGGAGAAAATATTCATCGATTCTTGCGCAGATTCATGGGAATGCGATTCCTCGAGTCCATCAATACACGAGCTTGTGCACAGAAGAGTGCAGTTTCGCCGAAGAGTAGAAGGGCCATCTCATTTCCTATCCGATCTGTCGGTGAAGGTTCGAGCTTCTTCAATGTCGAGTAGAAGATGATGTGTGCTCATGTCTACCGATGACAGAGCCCGCCGGGGCCACAAACAGTGAATGTCATGTATTTTGATGAGTCGTTTCTGCCGCTTCTCATTTTGATTCTGAAGAAGCTCCGATGCCTTTCCCCGTCGCCATCCCTGCTCCCCACGCAGACGGAAGGAAGGGGGGAATCTGAAAGACATGAGGCCAAAGCCGACGGACGAAGGCCCACGGAGCGGCGCCTGGCTCTGTCTCGGGGGTCGGTGACCTCTTGTCGCCGAGAGAAATGGGGCGCGCGGTATTGCTTCAAGAACGACTCGGCAGCTTCAGAATTCCGAGATGACTACAGCAGAGGATTCCATCTGTCGCGCGCGTCCCGATCGGGGAACCATCGATAGACGTTAATGAGGCCTTTCTTGAGATTTTCCGGTGCGTAACGCGCAACATCACCGCATTGTTCTGATCCAGGACTGGAGCGAAAATCTCGAGAGCCCGATCGAGTCATGGGACAGGAGTCTTTATCTCGTTCGGTGCACTCTGATGTTGCGTCTCTTTCACTCCATCTTCTCTTTCTGTAGAAGAGTTAAAAAAACCGACAGACGAGCGGTCCGGCAGTCATGCAAAGAGTCTCTGAGACAATAGTCGTCTGTTTCACAATGAAGGTTCCTTCATTTGAATAATATTGCCTCCAGCCATTAATGGCGGAGGGCAATAGACGAACCGCTTCATTACAGCGGTGGGGTGGCGCTCCTTATCTGTGCGCGGAAAAGAGTCTGTCGCAGTAAAAGTCGACGATGGCGGCTTTTCCTTCCTCAACTGCCGAACGAAGAAAGGAGGTTGCTTGTTCACTCACTTCTCCTCCTCAAACACTCGCCAGCACTTTAGATAAGGATACTGAAAGGACGGAGTTGATTGTGAGTGGCAGGTTCCCGCACCAGAATTCTCTCCTACCCTATGTCGGAGACGGGGGATTCCGCGGGTGAACTCGGAGCGCGCCGGACGGATAGAGTCGAATCAGTGAGGGAAGCAGTTTCGGTCAAGTCCAGGGATTCTCATTCTAGGTTTCGTCCATTCGTCAAAGGAAAACATATTAGATGTTGAGCTTCCGAGTGACTGCGGAGAATGCAATGCACCGACGAGCCCATTTCGTGCTGATAACGTTCACTGTATACTACACTCCCCACTAGACAACAATGCCGAAAGCCGTCTCACATATAAGCTTCCGGTCCAGCGGAAACTCGAGATCCTAAGTCAATGACTGCCTTCGACGATGGATTGGTCGCTCTTCGGTCTGCTCCGCGGGGAGCTAGGTCAGCCACACTTGATTCTACGCAAGCTCGAGATTCATATCAGATTACCCAGACTTCAAGAATCATAGAGGATAGAGAAGCCTCTCACTTTCCGTACAGTTTGTATCCCTCTCTGTCAGATTCGTCTCAGATTCTCCACTTCTTTATTTTCGCTGCTGGGCGTGGAGTACGCTTCGTGGCAATGAGGGCCGAGATACGGCGCAATCTCCTCATTAGTTTACGCTCTCGGTGAAGTGCTCCCGGGTCGCAGAGACTCCCCCGACGATAATTTTCGGCGAGGGTCTTAGTATGAGCTGAAAGGGTCGGGCGGACAGATATTCTGAAAGTTTCACGGGCGATTCTTGCCGCACCCCGACGGAGTTTTGAGTCAGCGGTTCCCAACCGATTTCATAGCGCTCCCGTAGTCCGCATTCCGTATCGCGGAGGCTCGCGCGATAAATAGGCTCGAACGTATCGTGAAGTCAAGGTGGAGCAAAGCGATAGCACGATTGATGAAGGACTTCGACGATATCTCAGCGAAATTGAACTTTGAACTCCGAAATCACAGCTCAGGTGGTCTATTGTGGAGCCAATTCAGGCAATCATCGAAAAACCACTTTTTTGCTCCGGAATGATCTGGAGTGAAGATCCCTGAACATCAGCTGATCCCTACAGAAATTCAGTCGTTGTGGAGATGCTGCTCTGAAAATATCTACCATAGTCTCCGAGGCCACCGCGACACCGTACGCTCTCCGCTCTCATGCCCCGAGACCAAGGCCAGACGTTGTGGAGCCGCTGATCTTGATGTCTACTACGCATGCAGGAGGACCTCAAGAATCCGCAGAGAGAGAGAGCCCAGCTTGAGCCTCGAGCACACACACACACTTCCGAATGCAACGTCGGAGCGAAGCTTGTCGAAGTGTTTCGAGAGTCGGATGCTGGGCTTTCACGAGACCTCGCGCACTGCGTAGGTAATTTTGGGGCTCCAGCGACCGATATCGAAGTCGCCTAATCCAATAGTCTCTGATCAGATTGACTGGAAGACCGGCCCGGCCCAGGATTTCTAGAGATTTACAGATACTCTAAAATGAGAATCCGTCGATTCAGAATCTAAACTACGAGTCGAGCTTCAGAATCATGCTTTCCAAAGCAAATTACGCTGGCACCGCTTTTACGCGCTAGGAGGTTGGATAAACAGGTTTCTGCCTTCTGTCTTTCAGCCACGGCACAGAACGCTCCGTCAAGGTTCGACGCGGACTCAGGTATCCATCCTAAGGGCCGACGCATCGCGACGGATATCACACGTTGGCTCTAGGGCGCCCGGGAGCAGCTCTGATTCCAGCAAACGTATCGCCGAAACGATACAGCTCGGCGATGGGCATGGAATAAGTTGATGAACTGAGCAATTCTCGGCTAGATTGATACGGGCGGGGAAAAAATCGAAGGAAAGTGCAGCCTGGAAAACGTTCTCTGTATATCTATTTCCCAGAACCCAATCAGTGAGTAAGCTCAAGGGTTCTGCGCAAAAACTGTCCTCTGCCCCGGTTGTATCGAGGCACTCAGGCAGGGTCTTTATGCTAATCGAGTCGGAGCCCCGAAGCGAGAGGCTCGCCTGGAGAGCGTTAAGCCTTTGCTCTTCATAGAAGCCCCCTAAACTGTACTTCGAATTCAAAAGGCTTGATCAACAACTTGAGTCGCGCCTTTGAACGGCGCTACATATGAGGCTTTCAATGGGTGTTGCGAGTAAGAGCAAGTCGACAAGTCGCCGTGCTTTCCGGCCAGATTTATTCAACTCTATAATGAACCGCGTCGGTAGGGATCGTTTCCACACGGCCTCTGGACCCGGGACGGAGGCAACTTCCCCGATCCAGCGTAGATTTGCATGCTGGTTTGCGCTTTTCTCTGTTTCGTAGCCAAGCCCGCGAACAGTATGCAATCCTCTGCGGCACGAAGACCAGCCATCGACTCAAATGAATCCGTTTCGAATTTGTGCTCGGATATCACTCGATCGCGGAGCTGGCAGCACGTTATGACCAAGACATGGTGATATCTTGGCATAGGGACCCTTTGCCCCCTGAGCCCCATGCATGGTAGAGGTTCCAAATGTAAAACCGAGTCATCTCCCGGAGTTCCTGGGATGCTTTTCTTCCGAAAAAGCCTCCGTTCGCATTCCAATCTATAGTTTCCTTTGAGGGGCTGAGGCGCTGAGCTGCGTCGTTTCGAAATTACATTCTCTCGGACCGAACGCGAATCGACGGTTGATTGTCCGCAATCGGACTCGGCTCCGATGCGGGACCTGACATTTTTTTCCGAGGCTCGACCAGACAGATATGATTTCCGTCAGGCGGTCGGGCAGGCGAGCAGTCTTCTGAATAGCTCCTTATCTCGTCAAAGAGCCGTCACGCCCATGTTGATACGAGGGGTCATCGTATATATAATATATCGGCTGCCTCGTCATTTGCATATCTGATACTAGGAAAAAGCGTCTCAGAACATCGGATCTTCTCCTCAGGGCAAAAGTCGACGCGGCACACGACACGATTTGGAGCTTTTGTCTCGTCGGGCTGAACAACCGAACAACGTACTCCAGCGCGCTGAGAGAGTTCGGAGTGAAAATCTCACGGCCCTCGCAGAAGTGATCCAGCAGTTCGAGCAGGTGCGAACTCGGGGGGCTATATTTGGATCAGCTGTTGAACAAAACAATGAGATAGGGACTCAAATAGAGTCGCAATCGATCTGCCAGTGACCAACAGAGTCTAAAGATCGTCGTTATCGCTAACGAATCCCACTTGACCACATCGGCCCACCTGACCCGAATGGGAATGAGTTTTTTTTCGGTACAAGCTAACACGAATACCTCCACGGGGAATTCAGAAACGTGCCAGCAGCGGCCAAATGGTCCGCGCGAGGACGCGGAATCTCCGAGTCGTCGGAGGGAGTTTTCGGACTCTGACGGGCAGCCTCCAGAAGAAGTGAGATGGCACTGTGATACCTACTTCCCCTTCTCTCCAGCCATTTGGCCGACCCCCAAGCTTGTTCCATTGTGGGAATAAGAATGGGATAGGCTTTCGCTGGAGTTTTGGAACTCCGGGTCTTTGCACGGGGAAAGTACGAACATTCAAACCGCGCGGTGCTCGCAGAACAGAAGAGTGGTGGGGTGTTAGGCTGATATCAGCTAGCGCCATTTATTTGGCTAATGACGCGGAATAATTCACCCCGTAATATATTAAGCATACGACGCTTCGCCTCGTGGGCGAAGCCTTTTAATAAGACGAGAACAAACGGGGGATGGGAATGGATTCTCTATCGATTGTTCCCTTCATTTCATAGTCGTATTCAGAAATCGATAACGCAGCCGGCAGCTAGCAGGTCCATCACTTGCCAGTACCGAGTGGTTCTCGAAGGAGCCAGGACCCGATGTGACACCAGTAGACCTGACTCAGGTTGATGAATAAGGAAGGTTTTCCACAGGGACCTTTCTGTCAATAAGTAGATCCGGGGAAGCGGAAAATTAAGGGCTCGCCTAATGAAGACGAGGCTCTGCTTCCAATACATTTTCGTCAGCATCTCGCAAGGCCAGCCGTAGCGAATGATGACGGAGTTACGTTAACGAAGCCCATAAACTAGGCAGACCACTTCTTTTACGCCGCGCTTGCTTTCTTCAGGGCTGCGTGCACTGAAATGGTAAGACCATAAAAAAGGTCGTTCTCACTTAACATCGAAGCCGAGCCTCGAGCAGCCAGCTCCATTCACTTGGTCGGCCTCCAGATTTTAGGTAGAAGAGTGAAATCCGTCGAAAAACACTGGAATTATGCTAGGTTTGTATGCATGCTCTTCGCTCCCTCCATAATGCTGCCTACTCTGTCTGGACCGACGATAGTTCAGATACGCGATTCTTCAGCGGTTATTCACTGCGCAGCTTCCAACGTGATTGCCGGTCGAGAGGAGGAAATTCCACAGCTCACTCGAGATATACCAAGAAATTTCCTGTTGGCATTTTGTGTGAATGGTGGGCCCCCTGTCCGCGCTTTGAGCTGTCTGTGATGAAATATAGCCAGAACCTTGAATTTTCGTAAGCTTGATTCTTATTTCGCGTCAAGTTAACCTCGCCAACGCGGAGTTCTAGGGGACTGACTGTGTGGATAGCAAACCGCGAGAACGCCCAGCATGCTGGCGGAAGAGCCCCGATTCTTTCCGTCTCTAACGCTTTAAAAATCGGTAGTCTTCCGGGATCATTTCACAAGCAGGGTTGTAGGCGTTGACGTCAGTTCGTCTATTCCAAGCCTCGTATACCGCAAACTCAATCGTCAACGAGACTAGAGACAAGGTGTGCGTTGCCCTCGATAGCAAGGGAGAGGAATGAGGCACGTCAGCTGCGTCTGGTTGTTTACGCACGAGTCAATGATATTCGTTCAGATGTGGCATGAAACTTTCCTGGTGGAAAAGTTCGGTCTCCGTTTCTGTATCCGCTCTCAGATTTAGGGCTCTGAAATTCTGCTGACTTTTAGGGACACCTGTGGCCAAGGTCATTTGTCTTTTGAGCTCTTTTTTTCCTCTTGCCTGGCTCCGACGAAGCTCGCGTTCACCGACGTCTCGGATGAAGAAAATCTTAGCGCAAACTCAGCAGAGAGAGCGCCGGCTGGCTTCTTGATACTTTCAGCTCAATTCTATGCTTATCGCAGCAGCCTTCAAGGTTCATCATGAAAATTCGTCACACAAAGAACATTATCGGAGACTTCTGGATACGCTCTGGACCAGATCACGCCTTCCGCCCGAGCTTCGGTACCTGACCTCCGAAGACGTCGAACCCGAGAGTTTTCCTTCCCTAATCCATTGCCTTATTCTCAGGACAGAGTGTCTTGTCAATGTCGAGTTTTCCTGATATGATCACATTCGTGATTCGAAAATCCGATTCATTGTCTCGTCGTCCCGAGTGTCTGAGTGAAGGATCGGTCTCCAGGGAACGAGCATGATAAAGCCCCATCAAACTGTCTGAAAGAGACTCAGAGCGTATAGAGGCAAGCGCGCATGCCTTCCTGGCAACTCTGTCACACAAGTGTCTCGGACGCGGGAGAGATCGACGGACGCACGGACAGTCCAGACACGGGACGAAAGCTGACTGGCCATCCTTCAATTGTCAATCAACGCGGAGGGCTTTTTCTGAAAGGACGAGCAACGAGGCTTGCTGAGCAACCGTGCGTCGGTGGTAACAACCAAAGTAGCAACCGGACGAACGAGCGGTCCTCCGGCGCACAGAACACACACTGACGACAGGAACTCGAGCTCCACAGTCGAGGGCAGCGCAGCAAAATGACGACACAAGGAATAAATTTCAATTTCCGCCCGAGAAGAATCGAGCGGCTTGTTTGAAGACGAGGTGAGCTACCGAGGAACGGAGCCGGTTGAGCCAGAAGCACGTGAATGGTCGAATTTACGGCATTGCATTTTAGTTTCGTTCGTCGTTGGTCGGCGCTTCTCGAGCTGAAAGCGTGACAAAGTAGAAGAATCTGTCACGCTCTCCCCGATTCCGGCCTGTTCGGTGGATTCGCCGTCGGCGGGTCGCCGAAATTTGAGGCTAGGTAGCTCGAGCGGTATGCGAGCCGTCAAGGTGGTTGCGTGGGGACTCGCGTCTCTGCATTCAATTCAGTCCGCGGAGGGGAAAACTTCCGCCTATAGGGGAAGGGACACTTGTCATCCCCTCTGATGGCAGAGGTACGAGGTAGAAAGCCCGCTGCGCGGGGCAAGTGCGGAAATCCACCAGGGAAACCACATTGTAACAAATATCCATCGCCTTCGAAAAGTCTGTTACGCTTGGAAGTGAAGGAAAGTGAATAAGATTTCATGCGAGAGAGACGCGCACAACCAGTATGAAGATAGGGATGACTGATGCCCGCCGCAGGAACGAAACGAATGAAAACGCATAGAAGAAATATTTCTCCGATTTCACTGCGAGCGGAAGACAAATGGTTCCGGTCTCCATTTTCCGAGAGCTCCTTCCTGCGGCCCTTGTGCTGCCGCTGCGTCGGAAAAGTCGAAAACGCTGATACCGCAGAAGGTTAATCTGTCGACTCCCAAACTTCCGAAAGAGGAGGTCATCGGTCAAAATAAAGAAACTCCTCCGAAGAAGGGGGAATTAGAGGCCTTTGATCGAGACGCCAAGGATCTGCAGCTCCCCGTTGGTGGGAGTCTTGGGGCGTGCCGCTTTCCCCCCGGGCACCCGGGAGATTCGATCTCATATGGTCTTTGTCGAGTTGCCGATTTCTCCGCCATTTTCCTCCGTACCTTCCTACGCGTCCATCACGACTAGAGAAGTACATGTCCCTACTCAGAGACCGAATCGTCATGATGAACTCCACAGAGAAGCGGAGAGAGCCCCTGGCTTTGAGAGTCCTCTATAGGCCACCGAGGCGGATGTTGGAAGCGACCCCATTTTCTCTACAAAGACATCCACGGCGGCGTCGCGTCGTCACAAGAATGTTGTTTTGGGTTCTATTCATCCTCTCAAACATGGAGCTATCGTTTGCAATTTACCGCGTTGAGGATGGGATCTCTGCGTCTGGTTTCTCCCCCATAGAGTAATCCACTGAAGCCTTTGACAACACTTTCGGACTTGATGACATGCTTCTCTCCATCTGAGCGAGCTCGCAAACATAGTTTCGCTTCCGAGGTGTCTGCATCTAGGAATCCGCACGCGCGGGGAAAATCTATACGCCGGGCGATGAGACGATTTCTCGCTTTCGGACGTGACCACGAGGAGCATCCGCGAGGTTTCACCTTTCGCAGCGGAGATGTTATTCTATCGACTCCATCGATCGATCATTAGAAAGAGAGTTCCTTTTTCGTCTCCGTTTCCGAAACTGGGACAATTCAGGTCTCGCGGGAGTTCAAGCTAATTCTCTTGTTAGAGGGCCGCAGTTAGGCATACGTTGTTCCCCGAGTTCGCCCCAGCTCGAGCTGTGGAGATTACAACCTCGGAGAGGGACACCAGCCGTCGATGTCTTCCGCTGCTTTTTGAGGCAGAGCTTTTGCGGTTCATTTGGCTTTAAAAGTCAGAGGTGGTTCTTCCTCCTTATCGGAAGGATGCAGGGAAGGGCTCTATGAGTCTTCAAAGAGTTTTCTCGAACGAGAACAGGACGGACCCAGTCTTGACGACCGACCTTGACACAGACCGAGAGTAAAGAGTAGTTTCATTCCACCGTGCGTCCGCTTTTATAGTCGACTGTCATCCTTCCTTGGATCCCGGAGGGAAGCAGTCGAAGTTTGACAGCACATTGGTGATACTCGCGGTCTTTCCTCCTTCCTGTGACTTTCATGTAGGCATGGGCCGAGCTTAGATAGGTAATCTCAAAGTCTGGAGCGTTCCGATGTCGAGCCGACCCGGGTCTCCGTCCAAACGTCAACAGGTGAGAGCTCCAACATCGCACCCGGCCCATGACAGCTACATTCAACGATCCGTACAGACCTGATTGACTTTGCGGAAGCATCCGAAGCATCCCATAGTTGACGTTGGTGACGAATCCATGTTGATGATATCTCCGGTGTTCGGCACCAATAATAATATCCACTTCCGAAGTGTTCGTAAACAACAAACGGCGGAACTCACAACCACAAAAGAGGCTTAACCCGGTAGGCGACGGGGATTCCGAGAAATCACCGGAGCCGCGCGGCACTCTGTCGTTCAACACATGTTGACATTCTCGCTGCACATTGCGAGAGCGAGCATACTGACTCCACACGGAGGCGCACTGGGGTTCCGAGCTCCGCTGCCCACGAAGGCCCGCGCTCAACTGTGCTCCGGCTCGGAGAAAGGGCCCCCGAGCTAGTGCGCATGCGTCGCCATGCTCCTCGACGACCATAGCCCGGTCCTCAGTCCTTCCTCCACCTCCCTTGAAACACACAGTCCCGGCTTCTTCATGTAAGGGAGATGTCACCCCTTCTCTCGAACGTCCGTCTGTCGGTCGGTCGGTCAATCGAGCGGTCGATCGGCCGGTAGATCGGCTCCCCTCCCCCCAGGGCCCCCGGAGAGGGAGGCTCCCCCTCGACCGCCTGCCCGTTCTCCTAGTGGGCTTGATGGCTGACTCGGCTCACCTGGTTTCCGTGTGGCAAAAGAAAAATGACAGCTCTAAGCGGAATAGGCAAGTGAACGCTTGCGGGGATTCCAGATGGAAAATCCGGCGTGGGACGCAACGACGCGCATCGAGACCGAGCGCAATCCTTCATCTTGGGGCGCGCCGCTTTCCCCTCAGGCACCGACTCGAATTCAAATCAGACCGTATGGAGAACTCGGACCACAGGAAAAAACGTTGGACATTTCCTACGGTGGAACGTTTTCGGAATGTACCACGTGTTCGTTCGGAGGAGGGAAGTCTCGAACGTCATGACGCGTAGGCAGCAATAATCATCAGCGACGGCACTGTGCGCGGAGCCTCGAGAACTTTCCAAGATCCCAAGGCTGGATCGGAAGGTTGTTGCCAGATCGAAGGCATTTGTCCGCATTTGGCGAGCCCCCATTCATTTCTCGGACGAGTCTCCAGGGAAAGCAAACGGAATCTGGCTGAAGATAACCTCACAATTTATTGGCGACATCAGTGCTGCGGGGATTACGTGAGCCTACGAAAAAGCGCTAGGCTCGTCCGTCCAGCTGCCCGTTCGGGCTACAAGGATCGCCCACCAAGAAGCCTAATGTTAAAGGCCGAACATAAGCGACGACTACACGCTTAGGACAGCAAGATGCCCTTTACGTTCCATGGTCTGGCGACGAATCGGCAAGCAGGCGAACTCTCAATCATCGCATGAAACATACGAAAGCCTATCTTCCATTCCGGAGAATATTCTCCATCTTTAGCTTGTATCCGTCTCAGGCCATCCCACGAGTGCTGCCGGCGTCGAGCAGAGGGTAGTGATTATAATTTTTTTCTTGTCCCAGAATTCGCGGGGAATAATCGGGGAATTCCGCTCCGTCATTTCTGCCCTAGGGGGGAGCACTCGTTTCGCGTCAAAATCCCAAGATCTGGTGCTAATTCAAAGATGTAGATTCTTTTGTATCAAGAAAATTCTCATACCGACCATTGGGCGCTGAACTAGCAAGGAAATTGCTCGGTGGTTGGGCTAGTCACCCCAGAAGCTCCCGATTCTTTCGAGACGGTCCGCAAAGCCTGCTTCGTATGACTGAAGCCTCGTTGGGTGACGAAGACAGGTCATTGGGACGTCGGTTTCGGAGAAACGAGGAGCCCGGGGATCGATGAAAGTGAGGTGGGGAATACGAAGGCCTGACCCGAGCCGCGCAGAATTAAGGGAGCAAGGTGGAAGATCTCATCGCGCTCGAAAAGGAACTCGCCCGCGTACGTCGAGAAACAAATCGATGGTCGGATCGATGAGCGAGCTTCCCAAGTTTCTTTAAATACACGGCGCGAATTCGTGACAACTGTCACGTCAATAGACGATGTTTCAGAGGAGCTTCGCGTATGTGGTAGGCAGCATCGGAGCTGGAAGCCTGTCCTCTGGCTCTCAATCAGACCGAAAAAAATACCAAAGCTGCTCTCGACTCGTTAGGGGGAATGTGAACCTCCTCGTACGTGAAACCAGATCTCTCGGCGAAGCACAGGATATTTTCCCGACTCTTTCGCATTTTCCTGTAATTGCAATCTCTCGATCGAGGAAACGCGCCGCGAGTCGACTCGGTGTCGTGTTGGTGGCACGATGTTTCTGTTGCTCGGGGTGAAGTCCGCGTTCGCTTCCATTTCCCCCGGTCGTTTCTTCTTTCTTTGTATGCAGTCGGCCATGAAAAGTGCTGAGCTGACGCCCAAACCGATTCGACCAGATCCGGACTGGCAAGGCAGCTCCGGAGTCTACCCGGGACTTTTTTCCTCATCGTCGAAGTCCTCGCTCTCGTCTCTCCCTCTTCGTTCTCTTCTCCCTCCGCCCGGCCTTCTATCCCCTCGTTTTTACTTGGACTTCCTTCTTTCCCACATAATATCCATAGACTTAAGTGACTTCCAAATTCTCCCTTCGACTGACACTTTCCTCCCCCCCCCCCCGACCGAATGAGACCCCGCTCCAGCGCTGCTTCGAGACAAGTTGAGACCTCTCTCAGACTCACCAGCTCCGCACGTTCCAGGTTTGCGTCTGAATTTCTCTTCCCATCCCCTTTCGTCTCTGTCCATAGGAAAAGGAGCCGACCCTGTCCAAGAGTCATTTTCCCTGAGGCTTCCCATACCTCGTCCTCGACATATACTCGTCCTCCATACCTCGTTTCTGAATCAGCAAAATAGCACTTTCCAGAACCGAGGTCAAGGATATCCGTAGGCTATGCACTCGGAATGATCACGGGTAAGAGAAGGCATCAATAATGGAGTGTATTGCCGAGAAGATGGAGGAGCAAGAACAATCTAGGCCAATAGGGAAGCGCGAAGTATCGGGCACTCGCTTCTCGGACAAAACATACGATCCTTATAGTCCTCCCCTCTGGAAGGATAATCCTCAAGCCTTCAGAATGTTTCGACCGCCCCTCTCCGCGAGTTTTCCAAATAGGCAGCTGCTCCGACTGGCGTAAATAGCAGCCGACACGAATCGGCTGCGACAGGATTGTCATCTGTGTTGGAAGCGCCGCGGGCATCAGTTTTCAGGCGATGACGCCATCGAAGAAATTCGAATCGACAGTACAGGAGCTCCTCTCTCGACCGATCGCGGAGCCGTGGTCCCCTCGTTCGGGATTACCGACGAAATGAGAATGCGACACTGAAGAAGCAAAGCGTCCTCGTAATGGAAGGTGGGGTGGCAATGGTAGCGTTTGTGGTCACATAGACCCTCATGGCGATCGTTAGGCAGACGGTCGTTCTCCTGACGGTGACGACCCGGCCGTCCAGTCACTTAGCGCAGCCGAAGCGAAATGAAACTGACGACCGGTCACATCATTCCGGTATGATATAATACCGAGCTCCTGATGAACAGACCGAAAATACTCGGACATCATTTTTTTTCACATCGACGGCGATTCGAGAGCTCAGATAAGCGTCCAATTGCTCGAACTGTCGAGCTCTCAACTGTCAACGATCTACTGATAACAGGGACGCTCCGTGCGATGAGGGGCAGCTTCTGATATCGCGCGCTCGTGCAGATTCCCTTCGGAAAAATCATTCGTTGATGACTCGAGGGGAAGAGTCTAAGGATCGCTCATTGGAGCGAGCTCGAGACAGCTCTCCTCGTCGGACGCAATCTCGCGTCGATTCCTAGACTCCTCAGAAAGTTAGCAACCACCCGTTTTCTCGGGGGAGCTTCAACTTCCCATTTTATTGGGGCCACCGAATGATCTGACCGTCACAAAGCGAAAAGGAGAGGGGCAACCATTTGGAGAACGTTTCGTTTCTTCCCCGTTTGATCCGGATTTCCGATTTCGGTTCCGGTTCCATGCGCGGTCCCGCATTCTGATCACGTCAGAGAACTGTAGGTACTACGAGAGAGGCGGCGATCGGGCGATGGGGAGCTATGGCGTGGGACCGGGGGAAATAAGAAAGCAGGACGCAAGAAAACGAGACGGTGGGAAGAGAGTCGGTAAATTACGACTTCGCGAGCTTAACAGTCCCTCGAGGAAGCACGGGAATGCTGCCGATTCCCTTACTTGCTTTCTTCGAGAGATGGAATCATTCTTCTCCGCACGCGATCCGGGAGAAAAGCGAGGATGTCAACGTTTCCCGGCACGATGTCCATTATATCCGCCGGAGCTGCGGCTACCGCATCGAGTCGCTGAAATCCTGGATCCTCAACAGAGATGGGTGGCCTCGATTTCGCTGAAAGCTCGGGTGACGGAGATTGTTGCGTCTCAACAAAAACCATAACCATTCCCCTGGCAACTGGCTTTGGGTTCAAGTTTTTACTATATTTGCAACTAGGCGTGGTTTGCTGGGCGCTCGCTCCTCCGGCCTACTCCACCCGATTAGAAACCCAAGTTCTACGCTGGCTTGTATCAACATCTACGCCGTCGCCGTGTCGCAGACGATCCATGGATCGACAAGTGTCACAGAATGCTGTCGCTCCCGCCATAGATACAAAAGTGTTTAATTTTGAATGAGACGGTTTTTTTTTATTTACGAGACTGCATCGCGAATCCTCGGTCCCGAAGTGAAATTAGTGATTGATGCTCATTGTTCGTGCTCGGAGAAGAGCTGAATGAGATTCTCCGCTCCATGCACCGAGCTCGAACGGTGTTGATACAGTGCTTCAAACACGGGCCGAGAGAGACCGGCACATTAGCATTGCGCGTCTCCTCTGTGTACGCTAAAACAGTCAATGGCGCGGCACGATTGTATTGACAGCAAATCTCAAAACAAAGACCGCCGCTTCCAGAGCAGGAAAAACGAGCGAACAAAAAGTTTGACGTTCGTCTCGTCTGGGCTCTGAGTCTGTGTGTGTTTGCTTCTGGGTTGGTTGGTCGGTCGCTCGCTTGCTTGGTAGGTTGCTTGGTGAGCCTCCTAGCTCTAGCGAGACCGGCTCCTATAGAGGGCGCGAGGCAACTTTTTATTAGAGGGCCGACTTCGTGGTCTCGCTGGTTAGGTGGGGAGGGAGTGGACCTGGTTTCGCGCCACTGTTCGAAGTGAGGGATCGACGAGGCGGTGGCCGGCTTCGGGAGTAGACGAGAAAACGGAACTCTCGGAGGAAAGACGGGGTCGGTTCGCGGCCAAGCTGGGAACGCGGGCTCTCGAGGTACACCTCATTACCCACAACGGTTCTGCTTGTGATCACCGCTGGCAGCTCTGGAATTACACGACGGATTGACGGATACAGACGCTTTAGGATAAACGAGCAGATAGTCTGTGACCAGTCAACTTGAGTTGGCAAGCTGCTCAGTCCGCTTCGAAGGTATCCCGGAGCTACAGATTTCAATGCCCGCCGGAGCCTACCCTCCGATAGCCTTCCCTACTCCGACGCTCGACTTGCTCGCAGGGAGCTTCACCCGCTCGGAGTTTCGAGAGACTTTTGGACGGCGCCGGTGCTCAGCTCGGTCGGGATCCACCGAAAAATTCTCCCTGAAGCTCGATGACCGACGAGACGATACCATATAATCAAGAATTGCATTACCCTTCATCACCTATGATTTTTGTTTATTCAATGCAATAGCTATCTCAACATTCCGCATTACTCGAATACATCATTCTCCTCGTATATTCATCCAGTTTGAGTTTTTTCCCTTCCGAATGTCGTTCTGCCCCGATTTTAGTCTAGGGTTACAGTAGAGTGAGTTTTTAACACGTGAGCAACTTTGAGTCCGTTGCCGAAATTGCGTATCGATACGAACAAATTCTGTGTTTCCGTCTTCCCTTGGATCGAACGCTCGGATGGATCGCACATTTTTCCATAACCAGCTCCACTCTCCCCTTCCCTCTCTCCCTCGTCCCCCCCCTTATTTTAGTAGAACAAAGTACAAAACTTTCTGTTTATCTATGCATGTTGTTGATCGCAAACCGCAGAAAAGTGAGCTCATGTACACCTCTCGACAACGCCCTCTTGCCGTGACTTAGGATTGAAATGAACTCTGCCGTTTCGTTCGGGAACTATTAAGTTATTTATGTTTATTAAGGCAAACGAGTAGGGTCCTTCGATTCTGCTCAGCTCCTAGCTTTGAAGGCGGCGGTGGCGAAGAGCAGGAAGAAAACTGACCAGCCGATAGATACGACAAACCCGATCCATACCTCGTATTTGTCAATGCCCCAGCCGCGATACATGATACAACGAAGCGATTCGGTGGGGAAAGTCTGAGGGAGTCCGTAGGCGATGTAGCGAACGATCTTGGGCATCGATTGGATCGGCCAAATTATTCCTGCAAATTGAAGTTTCGATTTGAGAGATCGATGCGCCCACACTCGAGCGCCATGTATGAGTCATCGGTCATTGCCCACTACTCATTCCTGAGCTCATGTTTTCCCGCGTTATACGACGAATGTATTCGATGCGAGGAATGTTGAACATGAATGACGAAATTAGATCGTCAGGATGCAACGCCTCAATTCCATGCTTCTATGTAGAAGTACTAGCTCTTGGCTTCCACTTACCGCTCAAGAGCAGGTTCGGATAGAACGTGCCTAGTGCCAACATCATGGCAGACTGCTCTTCGGCGCAAATGGATGAAATTACGAGTCCGTAGGTCATCCCGCTGAGACCTTGCAGGAGAGTCAGGAGTATGACGAGAATCAAGGATCCCTCGAGTGGGATGGAGAAAAGGATGAAAATGAACGCAAGCAGCAGGGCCACTTGAACGCACATGACGATAAACTGAGAGAACACGTGGGAGACGATGACTTCGAAAGGTTTCACGCCGGCCACCCAACAGCGCTCCATGGTGCCTTCACGAGTTTCCATGATGATCGAAATTGCTGTGAGAGCCACGGCCATGATGTAGGTGATCGAGAGGATGATTCCGGGCGCCATGAATTCGGTGAAGCTTGGTTTTCCATTTCCGTAGACAGGTTCCCTGACTCGGACCGGGAGTTGCGCCAGAGCTACGTTTCTGTTCATTTTGACCAGGAGATTCTCGCAGAACGTCTGAAATCCGACGAGAAAAACTCGTGAGTGAGACTCGTTTCAACATTCAGTATACATAGACTCCTCGTAGCATTTCTCGTTAAGTCAAGAATCTTCGATTATATTGTACAACGTCAAGTCTCGCGAAAGTCTTGCACCGCCATACGCGGAGCTCCGAGCGCTCAGATGAGATGCCCGGTATTGCGTGAGGGGGCTAGCATATGATTATGTACTCGTCTTCGATGGCGCGCTCTTTTCTGTTCCTTTTCCCCTTCGGGAAACGGTTTCGCCGAGGTTCCATTCAGTCTAACGTGGGGGATCCGTCGTCGAGCTCACAGTATTGTGAACGAACCACCTGCCTGTGTGCCACGTCTCCCCCTCTGCGTGCCTGCCTGCCGGCACAACGGCCGCGAATCGAGATAATAGCGAGCAAACCCAAAAAGCGCTTCTGTCCCCTGTACTCATATCCGGAGATAGCAGAAAAATCATCCCGTACTCGGAAGTGCTGCACGAATAGCCTCGAGCAACTCAGTTGGAGAGGGATTATCCGTACTCGTGCTCCACGAGGGTTCCGAGTCGGAGAGGCAAGAACAAGCACTGCACGGAGCAGGTTCCCAGTTCTACCGCGGAGGCATTCCTCCCGCGGTAGACATATGGCACGATTCGATTGGGAACAGGAAAAAAAAACTCGAGTTCGTCCCCACAAGTCCCCCGATAATTGATCTCCAAGCCAGGGAACTGTATCGGAGTGAGTTCCCATCGATAGCGATGATTTCTCTCTCGTTGAAGACTCCATGCATTCGGGGTACGACGCTCCCACACCACAACGCCACGACCCCCACGGAACTCGATAATTTTCGTGTCGTTTGCTCTCGAGCGAGGAACTGGCCCTCTCGCTCGATTTTCGAAACACCCACTCGGCAGCGGAGCTAAAACCGAGCGAGACCTCATTGAGATATACGAGTCGGCCATATGGGGGATGCCCATCCATAGGAGCAGCGATAAGAACGATGCTCGATGGAAGGAAATCGGATTCTTTATCTTGAATATTACGGCCGAGAAGGGGCTCAAGGCTGGCAACCGACGGACGTCGGATGGAGATCTCAGCTTTGACCGAAAGACTAGAGGCTGCTGTTGATTGCTCCCTCGGTCAATGAGTTCGTTCGGGCGTCTGGGAGGACATGGGCGATCGATTCAGTCAAGCTCCGGCAAGAGGAGCACCGCCTGAAGCCAGGCGTGCTGATCCGCGACGACCTCTAATCAAGCAAAGTAGCAGCCGGGTGGAGTGTTGTCACGCTCCCGCCTTGAGATCTTCGCGGGCGGCCGTACGCTAGCTTGGGGCCGAAAATATGAGCGTAAGCCCATAGAGAGCCGTGGCTCAAATAGAGGCTGGCCGGCATCGAAGTTCGAACAATCTCGAACACCTCGGAATCCGGAAAAATAGCTTCTCCTCCTAACAGGGATCTGGGATAATTCCCCCCCACCAGGAACGAATGACCAGCTGAGACCAAATGGCTCGGACAGGCACCTCTCGATGAATAAGCGTCCGATTGAGGAATCCTTGTGGAAGCGAAAGGAGTGAAATGCTTACGATGAAAGACTCGAAGATTGTCTTCTGAAGAATGAAGCCGATCTGCTGGTTGGTCATGTCCATGTAGATATCGATCGTTGATTCTTCGATGGTCTCGTTGTCGGCGTCGATTCCGAGTATGAATCGGTATTGCAAAGCCGTTGAGTAATTATGCCCTATGTTTATGACGCCCCACGTTTCGCCGCGTTCCACACTGGCAAGCGCTAGATCAAGATCGGAGTAAGGTCGTTGAACAATCGTGTGGTTGGAGATGCTTTCGAGGAAGGGTTGCGAAAGGATTGGATGCACGTCCGAGTTCACTACGGCCACCGGCAACTCATAGGGGTCGGCTCCGATGCAGATGCAGAAGAGAACGACTTGGAACGATGGTACGATGAAGGTGAATAAGAGGAATGGATAATTTCTTTTGAGTCTAGTGACGTTCTTCATCACGAGTGCGAACGCTCGACACAGAGCCTCCCAGGTTGTTTCATGCCGCTGCGTGTTCGTGTTGAATCCGCTGTGAGGTTTCCTGGGCGGGAGGGTGTGCTTCACTTCTGGCGGAATTTCGTATATTGGAGCTTTCTGGAAAATACGAGAGCGTAAGTGGACCCGCCGGTTTCTCGTGGAACGAGCTGGTGCCCGGTGATAGAAAATCGATGTCGGTCGGGTCGGACACTCACTTCTTTCTCGTGTTCCACGGTGGCGGTGTTGTTATCCTTCGCTTTCTCGCTGACCACCTCGAGCATCTTCTTGTGCTTTACGATCGCCCGTCCTTCCTTATCCGCAAGACACAGCTGCAGGAATACGTCTTCCAGAGTTTCGCAATTGAAGTCCTCGAGGAGTCGCTCGGGTGAATCCTGGGCGAGCATTCGACCGGACCTCATGAGACCCACAATGTTGGCCTGACGGGCTTCTTCGATGTAATGAGTCGTGACAATGACGGTCATCCCCTGTTCGCGGGTGAGTGTCACGAGATAATTCCAGATTCTGCAAACGTACGGAATGAGTTCGAGGCATGATTCAAAAAATTTTTCCGCATGCAGTCTCGAAGGATATGGACGTCGAGCGGACGAACGAAGGAAACCATGATATCGTCCCGGGAAGTATCAAGAATGTCTTTCGGAGGAGAGATAAGGAATAATGAGCATCGAGCTGGTTCCGATCGGCAATTGCCCCGGATACGATGGGCGCAAGTTATTGTAGCCATTCCGACTACGGCGGAAACAAGCGCTGCAACAGTCTTCGTGACTGATTCCAATAAAGGCGTGAACGATGTTGACGCTTTCTCTTTCGGAAGCGAAACGAAAGCATCAACACCGACGAAGGGATCGGCCACGACCTGGAAAGCGGCGCTGATTCAATGACAGTTCGATGAAACTTACGCCTGTCGGAGCAGCGGGTCCACGCCGACTGTAGGCTCGTCGAGGATCAAGAGAGGCGGCTTATGGATTAAAGCAGCCGCGAGGGATACTCGTCTCTGTTGACCCCCGGAGAGATTCTTCACCAGACGCCTCTTGTCCGGGAGGTCCAGGAACTTCAAGAGAAACTGGATACGCTCTGGAAGACACACACATACATGGCATTAGACTTCGCTTATCTGCGCCAATACGCTCAGGATTGTCGTTTGGATTGCTGTTCATATAAATCAGTATTTCTCCGGGAGAAATTATCGTCCCGGACAAAGTCGGAGTCCATCGATTGGGACGAAACGTTCGGATGCACTATGAAATCGCCTCGATCTGAAGTACGCTCGCGGTGTCAAAAACTCTGTTGCTCTTACAGTCGTAAAGCATCAATTGAGAGAGTCCGCGGCGAAAGAGAAGAAAAATCGATCGCTCCGGAGATAGTTACAGGAGACGCATCCCCTTGATGGAAGGCGGATTCTAAGCTAGCGATTCGATTTCGTTCATATCTTCATGGAACGACTTTCCTATCGGGAAGCTTCGAAGCTTTCTCAAGATTTACGAGGCGGGAAAGAACTGTATCGAGGTCTCATCCGAACTCGGTTGTTCCCTTGGATAAATCGCATGAAACTTGTGACTCCGTACTGGACTTTTTCCACGGCGCGGCGCCGCAAACTCCTGCAGTACAATCGTTCAGAAACTCCAAATACCCAGAAACCCAGAATATTTACCATTGAGGAGGCTCTCGGACAATCCGAAGAGTTTCCCGAAGAAGAGTAGCGTTTCGTAAATCGTGAACTCCGGATACAAAGTGAGTTCCTGTGGCATGTAACCGACTCCTGGGCCCGGAATGAATGCTCCCGGCGTGCCGGGGACCTGGTCGAAAACTCGAACCATTCCCCCAGTGGGTTCTTTGCGGCCCACGATGCATCGCAGCAGTGTTGTTTTTCCACATCCGCTCGGTCCGAGGAGTCCGTAACTGGAACGAGAAAGAGGAACTCGTTTCAGCGTTTTCCCCGGAATTGTTTCCTTCTCAGATATACTCGAGCCAACATATTGTGCCCTAGAATGGAGCATTTCCCCGATACTTTTTGACGCATTTCGCAGAATTGATAATTCCTCCAAATCGACCTTGTCTTCCAGGTGGATTCCAGCGCTCCGGGAGCTCAGGTACGCATTGACCCATTTCGGCAATCATATCAGGAAGCGGCGGCTGTCTCTTTTGCTGCTTCTACCGTCTTCAGAATGTTGCGACGTGTCGTTATTATTGACGCTCAGAAATCTTCGCTGAAGTGAGCGCAGACGGAATGCTGGCTCGGCTCGCAGCGCGCATTGATTCAATGATGCAGGCCATTGACGTTTTCCTACTCATCAGTCTGATGGCTTGAACGTTGACCGCCATCAGTACCGACAGAGACACGCTTACAGGGAATAGATCGCGGCTGAGCAAAGATTCGAAATTCGAGACGAGCTCTGTCTCTGCGAGAGATGCTTTCAAGAGATTGCCGCATAAGATGATAGACAGAATACACTCGAGCCTGCTGCTCAGACAGGGAACGGCGGAGGCGAAGACTTCGTTTCCGTGGAGGATTTCTCGGGCAAATTATTGATGCCTCACCCTCCGCCGGTCTTTGAATCCGCTCGGTTTGATCGAAAGACTGGTTCGAAATCAATTACTTCCTCCGAAGAAATACCCGATACTCTCCTCGGAAGGGAAACTAAATATTTGACGAAGTCTGTGGGATTTTCCGACCTACTCGAAACAGCCTAACAGTCGAATCAGGAATTCTATCTCCCTGTTGGTGGCTCCAGGGAATATCTCGGAAGAAAATGGCGAATAGCGGTGAACTGGAAGACCGCTGTTGATTTGACCGTCGCCTAAGCAGCGCGGGGCTGTTTCAGACTTCCACGTCAGTATTTCTCGGTCTGTTCATTTGCCCGCTTAATCATTCATCGCATCCACGAACAGTGGTTTCGCGTTCGCTTCTGGCGTCGGGTTCCGAACGCTTGGCTCGCTGCTCGGGAATTCGCCGGCCCGTCTGTTCGTCCATCTATCTATCCATCCATCTATCCGCTCGTCGGAAGCTCGCGGGTTAACTTTGCAATTTCGAATCCGGGGCATCGTTTCTCTGTCGGTGGGTCTGCTCGAGACGTCGAATGGCCAGATCGCTATATTGAGATGAGCCACAAGTTTTTTCCCTCCTCCGGTAGCCTACGCTTAATTTTATACCGACATTGTTCCCGTTTCATTCGCATTGACGTTTTACGAGACTCCAGCGTTTAACACCCGTGGCAGAACATTCTTCTCCGGGCTTCCGGATTTTCGGTTTTCTGGCCCCGGGCTTGCTGCAGTGGCGCCGCTGCCGCGGAAGATGGGAACAAACCTGACCGCGCTGTGTGGCTGTCGTAGTCGACGATTCCGATGGCTCAGAGCAGCTTACTACGATTGACCGAAAAGCCGAATCAGAGAATCTGCTCCCGCAGCGCCGGACCCGAGGAACATTATTCCCCGCGACCTGCCTTTTGTATGAAGTGTGACGACTCGTCCGTCGAGCCGCTGAGCTAAAAGGCACGGGGTGACGGGCAATGCGAATTCACTGCGGTACTACGTGACGACATTTCGTCGACAGAGGGGCAGTATCGAACGGCGCTGGTTCCGAACAGCGCGTCATGTATTGCAGCAATTCTTCACTGCAACCATGGACTAACTGACGGACGAACGGACTGACTGACTGACTGATGTAACCATTTATGGCCATTCAAAAAAACGCGGCTCAAAAATAGCCGCACAGGCACCTGCTGATAGTGATAGGATCGCCGCGCCGTAGCGATCCTTGGAGTCGATCGCCGTAAGTTTGCAAAAACCAACGGAATGCGCACTTATAAACTTCGATGTTGATTTTCTCGTCCATTGAGCCTTATTCTTGCATGAATATATTCCCTCGGAAGATTTTCCGATTGCGCATGAAACTTGCGGCTCGGTTCGACACCTACGTCTCTGGCTGTTTTCTTCAATGGGGCGCGATCAAGGGAAGAAATCAGCTGATGAAAAGGCATCCCGACCCTCTGGCGGGGGGCGCTCGGGAGGATGGGGTGAAATAATCCTCTGATAATAATTGACTCTTGCTCTATGGAACATATGATTGCTCGCAGCTCTATAATTATCGCTCCGCATTCGGAGAAAGCGGTGCTAAGTTTCTCAATGATTGTGATATTCAGGTTTGCTGAGAATCCGGCAGGAACCGCGCCGACACCCGCCGCATAATCAAGCGGTGGTACGTTCGTTGCCTAATTTTAAAGATAACGGTCGGGTTCACTTCATCGATCGCGGTGAGTCTTTCTCGGAACGCGGTGATATAGATTTTTTGGTTTTCATAAACAGAGGTCCTCGTTGTTCGATCTGTACGAATAACCATTCCGTTTCGGGCGTCGAGATCACTTGACTTCCTCAACCACATTCACTCCATGATTCCCAAAGACAAGGAAAGCTGAGAAAAGGAACCACCGGAATACACCAAGAGAAATTTAACGCTGTGCACACCGGGACGCCGGAGCGAACGTGACGTCAAAGCGTTTCGGGAAAGCCCTCGGGACAATGGAAGCGCTAGCAGTACTGCTGGGAACGACAGATGCTCCGCTGACTTCACAACAGAAGTCTGACGCTTCAGGCGGGGAGAAACAGCCGGAATGTGTCAGAGGCATCATGACGCTCATAATCACGGGTCAAGCAATGGACTTGCTTCTTCTTTTACTTTTTCAAATCGTCGTTCCGTCGCGAATCATGGATGCGAGCACATATCGAGCTCGACGTCTGGGTCAGAGTAGAAAAAGAGTTCCTCTGGATTCGGGTTCGATAACAGACACGAGAAGAACGCTTGGGGGAGCATAACGCCTTATAAGACAGAGTTCTCTCGGTAGACCTTGTCTGATGTTTTAGGGTCTGAGAGGAAGAAGTTAACTTCTTTCCCATACGGTTCGTTTCATTCCGTTGTAAAATCAGTGTGGGTGAGAAACAGAGAACAAGGATAGTAGAAGATTCATGACCTAAGACGGAGGATGTGGGTTCACTACTGGTCGATGGCAATAGAGAGGTTTTTTTTACAGCTGACCGTTTGAGAACAGATCTCAGAGTGGGAGCAGAAGGAACCGCTGCTGCCGAGATTGCGGTCATCTCGAGGAAGCTGCCAAAATACGGTCCCATCGCTTCGAAAGCAGAGTATACTCAAGACCGAAATGAGAAAAATTTCCACTCCGGCGCGATTACCCGACTCGAAGGCTCGGAATCAGCGCCAACAAAACGAGTCGGAAACCCTTCGCCCAGGCAGGCATTTCTTCTTCGTATCATGAGAAAGGACGTGAAAGCAGAACTCTCAATCCGGAGCCGGATAGCCTGTCGGCACAACATAGTTTCTTCCCTTTTCGCTCTTCTGCAACTTCGCCCGCAGCTGGAGCGGCGGCACCTGAGCGAAACGACAACTCTCCGAAACGAAGTTCGCAATCGGTCCCTAGGAGCTACTCGACAACCGGATGACCTTTCCGAGGAACTGCCATGCGATGCACGTTGCCGGCCACCAGCCAAATAACGGAGAAAAAAACACTCGACCGACGCGGTCGAACAATCAAGGTCCCGCCATGCCCCGATGTGACGTCGTCTGGAAACTGACGAGTCGTGCGCGCTCGCGGATTGCGAATGACTCCGAATTCATATCTCTCTTCCGAGAGTGGGAACAACTGGAATACATCATTCCCACAAGTTCCCCGGTGCTAACTTGGTCGAAAACGACGAGGTACCCTGACCGAGTCCGGCGATTGGGCGTGTCCCACCTCCCTGAACTGGGTAAATTCTTTCGGATCTATTTAGGCCTCTTATCTCAATGTAGGGTCAGAGCAACGCTGCGTTCGACTAGTTCGACTACGGAAAGGGAGCTGAGATAGACGTTCACAGGGACTCTGGTTTGTTTTCGATTGTTTCTGTACATCTGAAGGTTCCTCCGTAAGATTCGTTTTCTTCTTCCCGCTGGGAAAGTATGCTAGCCGACCTTCACGCCACCGTGGCCCTCGATTCAACTCCTGCAGACAGAGCCTATCGTTGAGACATCTCAATCATGATATACATACGGCCTCATAAGGGAACTGCGTGAGAAATCGGTCGAGCGATTTTTCAAGCAGAACCGCTAGTATAATATCATTGGGTAACGAGACGCAGCGCGTCGATGGCGACCGTTCTGCGGAGTGGCCGTTACACTGGAGGGATTTCCAGCAGATAACTCCCATGGGACGTACTTTGTTTGACTTTAGGCATTCGTCTCATCTCGGACGGGTGGGGTTCTGTTCCTTTTGTGAGCACTCATCCGATTAGAAGATATCCCGGCTCAAGGGAGAAATGCCGTGCAATGATTCCTAGCGGCCAACTCGTCCGTCGCGAGACGCGAAGACATTCACTTCTCTTTGCAAAGAATAATAATCAAGAGACATATTTCATCAGGATGTCCTGATTGGGAACACCGGAGAGATAATTGAATCTCGAGAAGCCTTCGCGCCACGTGGATCAATATCGAACTAGTGACTAGCTCGGACCACTACCAGGTAATTCCTCGTTCCTCCCTCGATTGAGCTTCGGGGAAATAGGCGTGAATAGTTTTCTCGATTCTCCCGAGTTGCGTGAAGAATCCTATCAGTCTAGACGCTTCCTTTTGAGCACCATTAGCAGCTCCCAGCCAAGGGCGAACCGAACACCGAACTCCGAATAACACAAACCGGAACAGAATTCTCAGTAACGTTCCGGTGCGAACCGGAGAATATTCCGAAGGCTATATCCTCACCGAGGAGCGAACGGGAGAAACTCGGGACAGAGACAGCGTGAATTCAAACAAAAAGAAATGGCGGGTGAAGAAACCATTTCTTTGATCAGGGCCTGATGAGCTTTGGGACGGCTTTCTCTCCTGGGATCGTTCAGAGGATCGAGGCTCAATGTAGGAATGAAACGAAGCCTAAAATGGGGTAGTAGACCCCATCATGGCCGGGGCGGATGAGGCAGCGGGGCAGGAGCGTTGGTAGGAGGAGCCCCCGGAGCGGAATAGAGAGTCAAATTCGAAACACCTGACACTGGAAACCTCGATCACCGTTCGTTCCTTTCGATTTTATACCGCGCTATACCGGGATTTCCCAGAAGATTCCGTTAGCAATCGAAGTCCAGTTCTCATCCCTGGACGTTTGGAGCTGCGGATGTGCACCCGAGGGTCAGCCCGGGAACATCCTTCCCGTATCGAAAGTGCCGTACCCTGGGATAGACTGGATGGGAAGCTCGCTCCCTAAATCGTCCCGCTTATTCACAGTAACTCCTCCCGGGCCTTACATTCCAACGGCGGAACCTTGTTGGCCCTTATTGAGTCCTGCTCCTGAATTTATTGCGCCTCTATTAGACAACACCTCAACGAGCTAGGTTGTTGCCTCAGTTGAGCTTGATGGGATCCCATAAACAGGACCGTAATAAATTGATCAAATGAATCGACGGAACACTCTGGGAAGAGGGCAGGATGAGTCTATCCGCACCTGGGGTTCGGAACGAAAGCTCACATAATGGGCGACGGTTCGGGGTCGGCGGATCATAAGCTCCGTTCAGTGAAGTCTATCAGTCGACAAAACTTTGAGAGAAATTCGAAGAAGCAGCGCGAGAATCTAACGAGCCAAGATCACTCAGCTCCACCCACCCGCGTAACGCTTCAATGACGTCGTCACCTAGGGAGGTTAACGTGACACTTCACGCCTTCTCTGGGCGAGCTGTCAAAGCGAAGAAGGCTGCGGGGACCAGAAGCGACCCTCCCATCTCGGGATCTGCTTGAAATCGCCGCTCAATCTTTGTTTCCGGTCCGGGGAAAACTGAATATAGACCCTACCCCTAAATATTGCCAACGGAAGCTTGGCTTATGAAGATTGAGAAATTGAGAGGATAATTACATTTTCCCTTCGGGCAGAGTGAGATCAATCCCTTTTAGAACTTCCACAGCACGGCTGCCGTATCCATATGTGACTCGGAGGCGCTCTACGTCCACGGCGAGCTTCTGTGTCCGGCGCATCGACTCCGGGTCTGAATTGAGCCTCGCAAGAGGGATCTTGCCGCCCTCCTGATTGATGGCATTGTTCGACTCGACGAATGCCTCATTCACGTGACCCACGCGAGCGTCACCGTTTTCGTTATTGTTGTAGGCTGTAGTATACGATACTGGTTCGATGGCGGCGCCGCTCTTTCCGTTGTAGCGGGGGAACTGCAATGAGATGATTAGAAAACATTAGACTTATCCCCCGAACACATTGTTCTCCTCTGGAATGGGTCTGTTCTGGGGAAACGGAGCTCGCCCTTGTGTGGGCTCGGAGGTCCTCGTCTCCGGTTTTCCTCCAACTCTTCTGGGGAAGAAAGATTATCACGAATCGGAAAAGGAATTCACATGGGACGGACTTATGAATATCCGAGACCATCGTCAGGTTCAGGGAAGCACATCGATCAGCCCGAACATCCAGGAAGGAGAGGAATCGCAACCGATGAGTAATGATCGATTCTGCAACACTCCTGGATACTGAGGCCGAGTCGAGTGCAGACGATTTACAGGCTCGATTCGTTCCCGAACTAATGTTTCGAGAAAAAAAGGAGTCATTTATCTGTAATCAAGAGCTCATCGAGCGCGGTAGGATGATGTTTTTTTCCTCCAGAACAGATGCAAGCGATCCCTCGCGTCAACGGACGGAGCAGGGCGGTGTTACGAATAGTGAGGTTGCTCAAAAACGGACGCTTCATCGCCGCCCTTGCATTTCCCTCTATCAGCTCAACGTCATGTCGGCCACGCCGAACTCTACACGGAAGGGCTTCCAGCGACCACTACGCGCGCTCCGAGACAGACAAACATTTTTCCTCGAAAATTGCGAGCAGGCCAGTCGAAAACATCATTCGATGAGCCACTATCGGAGATATTGTTATTTCCCGGGGCAATGAAGGGTTCGGTGAATTTCTTCCTGGACGCTTCCGCCGAGCCGTTTCGAGCGAGTTTTCCTTACTCGGGAACGTATCATTCCACATCGGAAAGAATCACATCGATCGTCCCATGACGCTTTTTTTCGTCGGATAGTTTCTGACAATGTTGCTATCCGTGTGACCACGTGGCCTTCCCGACTCCAAGGTGCTTCATGATTGAAGTCCTCACTCCGTTGGTTACTTCTCGAGCAAGCACGCGAGGAACTCATCCCTGTTTCCTCTGTACAACCATTCACAAGTTCTCGGGGAAAATCATTGCGATCGGCCCGCTCCATGATCAGCATGCGACGACACACTCTATAACTTCAGTCGGATGAACACTCCGTAGACACGTTCCTACAACTCGTCTCGCTCCTTTCTTGGAGCACGAGGGGTACGGCAAGAGCTGAAAGACTTCACCGTCGGGATTCTCCTTCGAACTTCGAACCGCACCTTCATCGTTCGATGATCACAGTCGGCAGCGTTGGACACACATCCCGGATAGAAACAAAGAAGAGACGGCACGAGGCGACGGTAGAATGGGATCCGACGATCGGAGTATCCGTCCCGATAGAGAGTAAATTTCGCAGTTTAGAGAAACGCGAACGAACGGAACTGCCGCACGCACCGGACTGAAGTGACATGGCCAGCGTTCAACTCGGTCGGAATCCCTCTCTGATGAAGAGGTTAACTACAATAGGATCAGCGGAGCATCTGAATCCGTGTTGACGAAATCCTTGGGTGGAGTGAGCTTTTGTGAGCAGCCGCTACACAAGAAGAAGATATATTTGGAGAGATGAGAAAGGCGCCGTTATGTAAGGTCCGACGTAATTTTCAGTCAGATCAAAAGACGAAATTCGCGCATCGCCGAAATTTCCCCTCGCCGTCCCCCCTCTCGGAAACCTCAGATGGACTCGCACATTCGCACGAAGCGGGGCTCGACTCGAAGAGGAACTTCGGAGAAAACAAACGAGATGGTCCGAGAAGAAGCAGCCGAGAGTCCGGAACAGGGGAAACTCGGCACCCCGAAAGAACGAGAACGGCAAAATCGAATACACGAAAGGGATCTTGTGGGCAAGATCTTGATGACTTTCCCGAATTCACAACGTCAGCACAAAAGAAAACACAAAACTCTTTCATCAGTGTCAACATCCGAAAAAGCCGTGAAGTCGACGGCTCCTCATCATCGCGAAAGTTTGGACGCTGTTGTAGTATTTGTCTTGAACAATGTTCTTCCGATGCTATCTAGTAGTTGAGCGACTGACGAAACTTGTCGGCGGTACGCTTGTTGACAGTGACAGACTATTTCTGTGTCTTCGCACCCGAAATCGAAAGTTTTCCACAGACGGATCTCCTCGTGCCACTACCCTGGACATCAGTTCCATCAGACTGACAATCACGAGAGAGATGTTTCCGCGTCAATTCCTCTCGCCTACATAGAGACATTCGAATTCGAGTTCAGAGTTTCACTGGGTGACCAATCCGAAACTCACGGTATAGTTTACTCAGCTGACTTTTAGTTTCACACGCCGCGATCATCCAAGTCGCTTGCTGATCCTCGCTACCATCGAGAGAGACTCGAAAAGCATCGTGGACCTTGATCCGCTCCTCACTTTGAAGCGTCATTTTTCAGATCTCTAGAGAGTCGTGCAGACAAATGTTTAGAAACTCAAACTCCGTCATCTTGAGGATGCAGTATATTCCCCGATTCTTGATTCTTCCGTGAGAATTTCTGTTGCCCTTCGCATCGTGGGGAGAGAAGAGATCCACCAAGCAGGAACATCCAATCGATCGACCAATTTACCTATTAGACGTCATCCAGACAATCGTGTAAATCAGTAACCTCGGACCGAGTCCGGAAAGCTGATCATCCGGGTATACCCTCTCCAAACGCAATCGGGAGTGAGTGATTTTCCCCGAAATCGATCAAGACGATTCTCACCCGAGCCGCTCCGAGAAGACTCAATTCGCTTGGCAGACTATCTGTCCTCTCGGAGCTCATATGTATATGTACAGACTCATGAACCGACTTGGTCAAGTTGTGTCCCTTCTCCACCTCCTTGAGAACATCCTCCCTGGATTCTAGTGCGGAGGTCGTGGGCACCGCTTTCGGTCGAAAATCCTTTTTAGACGATGGAAATCAGGCATCGACCGCCGGCTCCGACACCGGGGCAGGAGGGAGAGGGAATGAGGTTTTCTTTCGAGCCAACCTCCATACGGGGGATGTCCCCCCGGGGGCCATGACCCATGACCCCCCTCCCCCATGCTAGCCCGGCACGCAATACTAGGAATGCAGATGTCACCGACGGATTCGGCGACTGCAAAAAAGTCTGAGGGTACTGCACATCCAATGAAGATCCTCTATGTGATCTGGGAGCCGGGAAAGAGGGGATCGAGCCTCCAAGAAAGTAATTACAACATTGAAACACGAAGATTTGGAGCAGACATCTCGAGGCTTACGGATAATCACCACGAAAACAGAGAAGGTGTCTTCTCCACAGAGGCGGCAGGTAAGCGCTTCTACGCAGAATTGAGCAGCAAGCTGCTTAATCGACAAGACGGTCAATTCAGGGACAATGAGGAGTCAATATAGAGTATCGCACCTTTCTCGCAGAGCCCTCCACGACCGAATACGTGTCCATTCCGAGAATCCGAAGAATCACGAAGGCCAAGACGAGCACTGCCGGCGTAGGTACGGCTCACGGTGGCAGCGATGAAACAAAGCCCGACACAGCAACAGCTCACACAAGTAAAGATGAATGCAGTACTAATACCGCACGTCGTTACAAGTTCAATATATCGAATCGTAGAGGAAAAATTAAAAGGAAAATTGCCGCCGCCAGGTAACCTCCTCCGCTGGCGGACGGAGTGAAGGAACATCAGCAAGTTCCGAACGAGAAGACAGCGGCAACCATCTCGCCGCCACCGCGGATGGAGCAAAAACCGTCGTCAAACTCTTCTGTTGTGTTGACGAGCCCAGAAGGAGAAACTGGTCGAACGACTTAATTCTCCGTATGATGCCAGCTGGCTCCTGCTGAATTATTCTCGAATCACTACCAGTGATCATCACAAGTTCTCATTGCGATTCCATCATCATTCAGTCATGGGGGGATCGAGCATCTGGTTACTTGCGGCATCGAACCAAAAGAAATCTTTGAAGTCGATTGACGACGCGATCACGTTCCTCATGCCACTGAACGGTACTGATTGAGGTTTCAAGCGGGTCGAGCGATTCCTACCGGTGGAAAATCGCTGAGCCGGGGAAAAAAGACGATTTCTCCCGATTCCTGTCACGGAACGCTTTTCCACGAGACGGAACAGAAGAGGAGGAGCGCAATGGAGATTCCTCGGACCGGATCCGAATCTTGGCCTTCGGCATACAAGGATGATCAGTATCGGGGGAGGAGTGTCGGGAACCCTGTTTAGATCATATTCGTGAGTAGGAGGAACGTCGTTCGGCACGTCTTGGTCCTGATCCGCTCCCAAGCGAGATCGGTGAGCTCTCTGGCATATCCTGGTATTCGAAGTTCGTCGTAATTAGGCAAATCAAGGTAGACCGACGACCGCCTTTCCAGGGCCGAATCGGAAAAATGCTCATCGCTTTCTTCTTTTTTCGACCACGTGATCAAGGGTCACGCTTGAGAGATCATCGATGACAAGGTGTTCTTTTCTCGGATGAAATATGGAACGCTCTTCGAGGAGCCTTGGGGTGGGAGCTGTTGTAGAGTGCCAGAACGATCGGATCTCTATCCACGCTGCGCAATAGAAATCCCGGGCGTAATGGATAGAGTAAATCCTTTCGTGCCAGAGAAGATCGATTGAGATAAACTCTCCGGAACGCCACTCCGGAATACCGCAGAAGACGCATCTCTTTTCGAAGAATGTATCCGATCCTGAGATTTTTCCTCTTGATACTTAATCGCTCTGCACATCTATTATCTGGATGTATGGACTCCTCACTGTCCGAAGTTACGACGATAGGTCATCACCGGTCACTCGAGCACGATTGAGTCACGATTGCTTCGGCTCTGATCTTGACATCATCTGCTGCGAAGCAGCAGTGGACCTGACATCCCGACGTGTGCATAGATGGAGATGATGGAATCGGACATCATGATCGATCCAGAGAGACGGATTCCAAAACATCAATTTTGGGTTTGATAGCTGATGAAGTTCCTGCGGCAGGAAGGACAGTCCTGTTGCCCCTAAACGAACGTTGGTTCCCACTCATTGAGTCCATGGTCAATTTGCAGATTCGACTGGACGTATTTTCTGAGAGTATCGGGGATTGGTGAGGGAAGAATGATCACAAGCGATCGACTTGATTAGCCCATGAGCATAATGATTCAGCATCATCAAGATCGCAGAGAGCCATTGGTTTGTGTTCTGACCGTACGGAGAAAATATGTCGGTGAAAATATATATTCCGCTTGGGCGCACGACAGGCGACTGTATCACTCTGCTTACAGTGCATGTCAGATCGGAGGTACCTGAGACACTCGAGAGGCTCATTCCCTCTCGGCATTGCACTCTCAGGAGATGCATCCTACCCCCCTCAACAGCCGAGGACCTGGCGAGGGAGCAAACAAGAGGTATCCGGCTGAGCGAATGATAGTCGCTGCATAGTAGAGTTTCTCGATGAGGTCTGCAGGGCTCAAGTTCCTGCGAATCATCCTGGTCATGCAGTGATCGGAGCCGGTCCATAGAATCTCATCCTGGGTGCCCTCGTGGCAGAGGCCATATCCCGCTCCATTCTGCCCCACTCACCCAGTCTCGGAAATCCTTCGCTTTTTCTGACACGCCTTACCAAGATCACTTCGGGGCGTCGAGCTCCCTGGCGCTTATTACGAATATTTGTGCTGACTTGTGAGAGTGGGAGTAGAATTTGCATCACAGGTGCCCCGTTTTCCGAAATGCATTTCCGAATTCCAGCTCACGATTGAACCGCGATTGTGGGCGGTGAAACTTTCGCTGCTCAAGCTGACACTTGAAAAGTGAGGATCTGACTCAAATCCACAGAAAACCCGAAAGAACGGAGTCAGGGAGTCATTTGAGAAAAAGCGTTTTTCCTTTGCTCGTCAAAGCTTCAGGTAAATCAGCCATTGGTCCAACCCTTCTCGGGATAAGTGGATGCTTTCGGAGAACGCAGACCTGTCAGCAGAGGCTAGAAGACCAACGTCGGAGACATTCAGAGCATATAAATCAGAATAAATCGATGGCTGTCCGTCGACGGCTAGTAAGAGAACTCAACCACCATGGAGTATCTGCCCCTGCCCGATTTTCCGGGTCGTTGTACAGGCGAATGATCCTCGAGAGAATGTCACATTCCCCGGAAATCCTACCCAAGTAGCACCCCAGCCTAAGCCTTACAGCGAGCAGTGCATGCCTTGTGGGGTACCGCAGGCTATGAAGAAAGCAATAATTCTAGGAGGGAAAGCTCTCATCCACAGCCAATAGCCCAGGATCTCCTCCACAACTTCCTCATTGTCAATCGTACTGGTAAGAACAAGAGGAAGATATTCGGAATGAGCGGAGCTCAATGCCAGGATGCAAAGCTGCCATGGGTGTGAGGTGCGCTCCGAGCGCGATTCCTTGTTGAGTCATACGTCATACCCGATGCGGACGTCATTACCGGCTTGAGCGATGGATTCAGGGTTCCGGTGACCCTTGGATAAACTCGTAGCGACAAGCGAACATCCGTGTCCATTAATCGACGTCACGTATTCACAACACCATTTGGTCAGCGAGCGATTGCAGCGGTCGAGCTCGAGTGTCGAAGACTTCAGAGTCTGAGAGCAACACCTGGGCTGATCGAGAAAAGACGGTGGACAGCGAACAGAAATGCAATCATCGTCTTTGTGGGAGAAATATATTGTCCCGAGCGTTGGGTCAACTTTGAAGACGAGCAATGAAGAAAACCGAAAGTTTCGAGTGTGAAGCCGTTTGACACACTTTGGCCGCAATCATAACGCGGATAAATGCTTTTGGTCGTCAAAGTTCGGATGTAGCCTGCCCGCCCGCTCGCTTGCTTGCTTTCCTGACTGTCAGCCTGCCCATTCGACTGACTGAATGGAAATCTGAAGCGTTTCTTTTTGTTTCGGCCATTTGGCCGCTCGCTTGCTTGGTCAGTCAGTCAGCCGATCGACCAGTCGTTTCCACAGCAAAACGTCAAACGTGTGTCCAGCGTCAGACTTCGACTCACAATCAGCTTGAGAAGTTCGAAAATAAAACCGCAGCGTATTGCATTGGAGCACACCCAAGCTATTTTGGCGGATCTAGTCTGTGACGAAACAAGTTTCGTGTCGGTTTCCTTTTGAAGTTTCCACATCAGAAGTATCTCCTCGGTAGAAGTCAGTCTATCTCAGGCCTCAAGCAATCCTCGTCCCCCTTTCTTCGGGTACATTCAAGCAAACTATTCTATTCGGGAACTTATTCCCCGGACCCTCTGGAGCTAGATTCGACCACTGTCGAGTTTCCCTCTATGGGACTCCCCAGTGAGGCTTTGATTTGCGACGACGAGACGTTCAAGCGGAGCCGGCCGTGACACCAGAAAATCCACCAAGATAGGTCGCCGTTTTTCGGCTATTGCCTCGGAACGGTGCCACGGGAGCAGCCGGAAATCGTCACCGCTTAACCGAGTTACGAACGAAGCAGTCAACAGACTCGCCACGCTAAGTGACATACGTGCAACGAATCGTTGTGTCGTGAGCGTTTCTATCGATCATATCTTCTTCTACTTTCGCCAAGTCGGCTACACACACCATGGGGCCGCCAGACGATGGAACACTAGAGGAACCCCATTGACGAGGATTTTCGACGGTAGACTTTCCCTGCAGCGATTCTGGCAAGGAGATAAATGGGCTTGAGGTCACCTCTACGAATGGGAGATTGATGGATTCCTACCGGAAAGTCGATTCGGACTCCTTGCGGATGTCCGTCGAAGGTAGGCCGTCCTGGACATGAAAAAGCGACCTGGAAACATCCGAACCGTCGGCCGTCTCGTCGGTAGCACCGACAGCGTCTCAGCCCGACATTAGGGGTTATCACAACCCAGGTAACCCCAGACACCCGGACACGACGACGGAAGCAGCCATTGTCACGTCGTTGCCAAATCAATAAAACACCGACTATGTTCTAACGTGTATCCATTGGGCGAGCTTCGCCGCCGCCGAGCTATCGATGTGATGGCCACAACCGCGGACCCGACTGCAGAGGAGCCGTACGCGCCCAACGTCCCCGATTCGGTGGAAAAGTGACGTAGGATTATTGAAGCCCAATCCTTCTGCACTAGGAGCGAGAACCGTGCGATTCACGAAGAGTCTTTCGCCGGAAAAATGATCATCGGCCGCCCCGAGCCCCTGCTCCCTCTGACACGGGGTCGTCGGCGGTGCGTCCGATCGTCACCGTGGCGGTAGACTACTGACATTATTCACTGAGTCATCAGCGAATTCCTCTCCTCGGCTTGCCGTTGGCATTCTGGTCATCCAAATGCTTCGGCCTGCCGGCGGGGAATCGGGGAAACGGTGCAGCTCTTGCCGCCACCAGTGCGGCGGCTGTGTCCGCCACTGAAACGTCTGTCTGCGTCGTCCTGCTTGCCTGTTGCAAATGCAAGCTGTCCGTCCGTCCCAATCGGTCTGTCCGTCTATCTCCATCGGACGGCGTTTCTGTCTGATCAACCCTAATGGCAGATCTCACGAGATGCTCCACTCGTTTCCTGATTCCCGGCGTTGCGGATTCGGGCGGTCATCTTTCCGTCGCGCGGAGAGAACTAGTTCAGTGAAAGCACGAAAACCTGTTACGTTTCGTGCTCACAAACGCTTGTCCGGCGACAGCGACACCGAGAGAAAAAAAGTCGCCGTGTCAGAAAAAAACAGGCGTATTCCGGCCGAGACCGAGGCGTCGAAACAGAATAAACTCATCACTTATATCTCCACTCATGAGTCATCCACATCAAGGAAATTCCTCGCCGCCCGTCGGAACAATGATCCTGGAACTCGTAGATTAGTTATCGTTCGCGTCGGTGATTGCTTCGAGACTATCGCTAGGTTTCCCGAATGGAGCAAAGAATTCTCGGCTTCGTTTCGGTTGTCGTTAGCTTGGCGGTCGATGAAAAAAATATCCACCACTTCGTCGACGGGGAACGCGCTTCGAGAAGAGACTCGAACGATTCAAAATAGAAGCTTCGATCGAGCCCCGACCGATCTGACGCCATCGTCGACCGTCGCTGGTCAGCGTAAATTCACAATGGGACTGTTCCGATTCCCTCCCCGAGCCTCCCACAGTCTGCTTGTGGTCAACGGCTTGATGGCGAAGGGAAGCGAAAGTCGTCGCGGTCAAGTTCACTGTCGCGCGGCGGCAATTCGTATTGTTAGTTCCGCCACCGGAGTGGCCGCCATCGCCCCACGAGTTTCAGGTTGCTTTCGCTATCGAGAACTATATTTCTCTGGACTCCAGGGGCCACGGACGTGTAGGCTTTCGGAACGTACGACGGAAAGTCGGGGGACACTGATCGACCCACCGCAGGTCAAGCGCCACCGGACAAGGAAAGAATCACATGGAGAACTAAATTCGATGACTCATCCAGCTCCGAAGCATCTTTGCCGGAATCGTCTTGACGTTGAAAGCTGGATATTCTGCTTGATGTTCCTTCATCAGAAAAACGAAGCCGAAGCGACATCATGGGAAGAAGAAGAAGAGCGCTTTTCGCTGCCGAAGAGCAGTCGAGATGACCCAGTGAACGAGACCGTTGATTGGGCCATCAGACGTCTTACGTAACGTCGGTCGGCTCCAGAATTATCTTCGCGTGCGAAAGCTTCGAATACTCTCGAGAACTTATTTCGTAGAACGTCCTTCCTCGGAGAGACCTAGCCCTGCCCTCAGTCCACTGAAGCGCTCATCTGCTTGTAGCCACTTTTACTTTCCCTACACCATCGAGACATTGACACTATCGAGAGTCTATCCGTTCCGGAAGGATATCTCGGCACTCGGAGATCTCGTGCTCCGGATTCGGAGAAGCCAGCAGCCTCTGCCTCGTGAATCCTCGCTCGTGCCGGATCTCTCACGAACTCCGGCCTAATTATCCATGGGAAGACTCAGGAAGAGCCATATGGACATCGGCATCGGCTGTGAAGCCGACGGCTCCAGAAAACGAAATCGGACCGAATCCTATATCCAGTGGGGAAAAACATCGATCGGAGACGGCGACAATAATTTTCGGATTCCCCTTGATCTCCGTTCGCAAGTTTCGGTTTTTCCGTTTCCATTCTGTGAGCAGTGCGGTCCGTCAGCAGACAGCGGACGAGCGATCGGGTCTTCCAGCGCCATGGTTGAAAGCCGGTCTCCTCGCAGCGCCAGGAAGTAAATACTTTTGCGACTCGTTCCGGCGTTCCGAGCTGAGCAATATCGAATCATGAGCGCGGGGGGAAGTATGCGCATTCCTCGATCCGTTGGAAAGTAACGACGGTGCCGACCGTAATGTGCCGACAGGACCGACAGCGAAACCTTTAACCCTACAGTCAGCCGCCGCCCAGACGGAGGAGCGATTCCTGATATTCAAGCATGATGTCTCGATGACAGTTCCCCTCGATTTCTTACCTTGATCGCCGGCGGCTCGTGACCCAGAGAATTCACCGTGTAGTCGGGGTTCAGATATCCTCGGTAGAGTCGGGACGCCGGATGTGCGTTGAATTCACGGTCCGCGTTGCGGTACTCTCGATGCGGCCCGTCTCGTTTGTACCACTGGCGGCCGAGACGAGGATCGAATCGATCCCGAGGATCTCTCACATCCCTCCAGTCGTTCATTGCGAAGCCGCCAACTCTGAACTCACTATCCCGTCGTAGAATTATTCCAGCTCTCCGATAAGAACAACAGAACTCATGAGCTCACGTACACCACATTATCTCTATGATTGGCACATGCTTTATGGCACGAAATCGCTCCGCCCGACACCTTGCCTCGAAGCTATCCAACCGGCAGTCAGGGGGTAGAACTCTGAGCGAATGGGGTTTCGTTGCGAACCGATGTGGGTAATCTCGCGACTGTATCGACCCGATGATCCGAGGGATGATTCAATCAGCTCAGAGATCCGCCGTCAATTAGAACACGAAAACAGTTCAACGGTTCCGCGGACTCGCTCGCTTGCCTCAACACGGCGTTCGGAGCGCTTCAACACAGCGTTTCTGCCGCTCGGCGGTCAGGACTCCAGCAGCCGCGTGACCCAAAGAAGGCGAGGGTCTGAAGCTGGTGGCAAGACGCGGTCCAAGAAGAAAAAAAAAACGTTCTGAGGGAGAATTTGGGGAGAATCTTCATCTTGAGATACGTACCTCATCAACCCTTCCGGCCGAAATCCACCCGTCGGCGCATCGATCTATGGCTGTGCTTCAGAAACCCGCTCGTAGTAACCCCATTTCCAAGTTCAGCCAGCTCTGAATTACATCATGGAAAACACACAAATCACAAATCTTCATGCACATCTCCTGATGTCGGGAATGGCCCAGTAACGTCGGACGCTTTCACTAAATTCGTGCACGAGATTAGAAAAAAATGTCTCGTTGCATTTTTCGAACCGATAATCTGTGGAGAGAGTTACTCAGGACACGGATGTTTCAGGCAGCGGATTCGCGACGAATTCTGTCGATTGTAAATCGCGAAATAATCAGGCGACATGGGCAACAAAGAACGACGGAGTCTCCTGAGAAGGGCGCCATATACGAGTGACGATGACACGCTTCTCCCATCCCGGAAGTAAGACTGCCTACAGAATTTTTTCCCAGCGGAATCTCGCTGATAGGGAGAGTAAGTGCGAGTCAACTCGGCGTATCCGCGCCTGGTAAGAACGATTCCTTGTCCGCGCTACCGGACTAGAAATGAATAACGGCCATTGACACTGGCCTCCTTTTGCCGATCGACACCGCAAGAACGAAACGTGTCAGCATCTTTCGTTTCGTTTTCCCCGATGCCTCTCCGGAAGCTATGGAGTCGCGGAATCGGAATCAGAAAATAACGGTTAATTCAGAACCACTTGCCGCGCCGCTATCATCCTTTCCCGAGCAAGAGCTCCGCCGCGGGTCCACACACCACCGCATCCGACCGAGCGAAAATACAGCCAACCGAATAAGGGGAACATCTACGTGGAACAACAGAAGCGTCTTATTTTACTTTTGCTCGCCTCGTTTAACGGAAACTTCCGATCGTAGGAAGAAAGTGATCTTTGTTAGTCGGGAAGAGCCAGCTCAAGCATGCACCACCAGCAGGAATCTCCTCGTAATGTCGACGACGATCGGATCGACGAAGAAATCATCAACAAAAATATGTAGTGTTCTCGAGAGTACGAAGATCAGCAGGCGTGACCTTTCGACTGAATATCGGCGAAATTATCCGAAGCACTCGTTGAGCCCATCTTTGATTATTATTTATTGTTATTATTTTTCATAGCTGAGAGCCTATGAGGAATCCGTTCATGCAGCTCGAAAACGGAATAATCCCGGCCCCGTTCCGCGAGCTGCCATCGCCGCCGATACTACCGCCACCTTCAGACCACGAGCACCGGTTGTGATTCACCGGTCGACGCTAAAAAGAAGGTTCGCGGGTAAGCTCTGCGGCACGTCGCACAGCAGGGTACTTCGCGCAGTATTTGGGTGGATAGTCAGCAAGTCAGTGGGCAAGCATTTTGTGCTCGCGTTGCTCAACGCGGTGAAAAAAAAACAACAGGCTTCAAAGAAGGCTTGAGCGTTCGACTGATGATTGGCGGGACTGCAACGGCGGCAGCGGTAGCAATAATTCTGCTGGTGCAAGTGCCGCCGTCGCTCGGTGAGAGGGAGAAACCTGGCTAGATTTCTCTTCCGTTACAACTGTTATAATCGTTCACCGAATTCTTTTCTACGCATACTGGAAGCGACCCGGCACACAATAGCTTCGGCCGCCAGCGATCGATCGATAGATAGATATATAGATTGAATGAACGACGCGTCAGAGCAAGTCGACTCGAATGTGTCGCCGGACTAAACGGTACATCCAATCTGACTAATCACCCTAGATTCGATCCAAAGATCGCGCCGACAGGACAGCTTCGGATCTCTCAGGCACAAGTCGTCTTATCTGAAGGCTCGCTTATCTTACCGTTCGAAATGGCACGGGAGCGCTTCGATAGGGTGGGAATATCCCCTGACTGTGCACGAACTTCAAATCCATAATAATTGTTGCTGGCGGCGGCGGTAAATATAACGCGGTATGAATAAAATGTCGTTATCGATTGCCGCTCCCGAAAGCAACTTCTTCGCTGCTGCTTCGGCGTGCCCGCTCTTACGTTCCCTTTTCTTTACTTAGCGCATAGTGGCCTTGACCCAGACGTATGTGGCGTAAACCAATGTCGTGAAAGTTTTGTTTGGTATCGACAGTTTTTGGGAAATAGCGTCAGCGGCCAAGCCTCCGTCTCATACTGATGGCTAGACGACAGTCAAAGTGAAGCCGGCTGAACTGACCGGTTGTCCGTCTGGCTTTCTTACTGACTGACTGACGAACAGTCGGTCTAAGAAAGAAAAATGACGGACGGTCGGTCAGTCGATCGATCGATCTGATGTCGTTCACTTGCGGGGGTCCGACCCGCTCCACTTTGTCCGCTTAGAGCAGCGAATCTCTCGGATAATCACCAAGCGGCGCTCTCTCTTGACGATAATCTCACCGGACTGAAGCAGTGTGCTGTGGAGGCGAGCAGGAGCAGCGATTTCCGGAGTCGTTCGGGAATGAAAGATCGATCTCAACTCGATTCATGACCCATGAATGATGTCAGCCGATAACGGCCGTGAATTCCTCAATCAATGCATGCACAAGCTGCAGACAGCTCCGCATCACCGGAGGATCAGCCCAGCATTCCATCAAAAGGAAGGCCGTGGAACGGACGATCCTCTCGACACGCGCGCTTCAGAATCCTCTTGTCGGCGCCAAGGCCGAAAGTCCCTTAAGTTTGCTTCCCCGCCTCGACCAGGCTCCATGGAGGACCCCGGGGGCTCAGGACGCTTCAGCTCCTGGAGCTCGATGCTCGGACTTCAAATAAATTGCTCACCTGGGGTTTCACCCCGTTGTGGACTATTGATCCCTGTGCTCCTCGGATGCGCACAATACTTGTCCCGTCACGGACTTCGATCACAGACGACATCGTGACCCAATGTAGGAGTTCGACCACCGAAGTCTGGGAATAGACGGATCACAACTGAAACTCAGCATCGTGTGCCTTCACTGAACATGATGAGGTACTCCGTGATGACAGGAGACTTCAGACTCCGCAACGCCTTCGTTTGAACACAGATGAATTCGCGACTTTGCAGGACCGCGACCGGTACAACTCCAAGTTCAGCGGAGTCGATCGTCTGGAGTTGAAGCCGAAGCGATGCTTTCACGTTCTGTTCCTGGCGCTTCGACGAATGTTGCTTCAGAACATGACATCTGGAATGGCACCGGCGTTCTGACGCCGCTTACATAATAAGGCCGCGTTGTTCCTGCTTTGGACGCTAGGTGCAGTCAGGGAGAGGATTCCCCCGTTTGTAACACGAAACTTGCCTTTCTATCAGGGTCGGCTTGGGAACATTCTCAGGATCAGAGGATTCTATCAGATATTTCGTCCGCTTCTAATCATACATCGCCACCCTTCGTAAAAGTCCCCGACGAACTAGAGGGAGACGTTTCTGTATGAATTACGTAAGACTACATAGAGCCAAGTCGCATCATTGGGCCCCTATCGGATTCTTCCTTGTCTTCTCGATACGGACTCGACAATCGCGCTATACAGCCCTGGAATGCAATCATTAGAGGAAACTTACACTCCTCGTCAATTCTCGGTACAAGGAGTCTAGGATTCACGCGGTGGGCGCACTGTTGGGCTCAGAGCCGAATTGCGGAAAGACGCGAAGTGGGGTAAGGTAAGGTACGAGATATGAGCTCGGCAAAATCTCATTTCTCGACGTTCAGTGCCCGGCTTTCATCTGACATGAGCTTCCCATGGAGGGTGCGCCCGGCCCCTTGAGCTAGGATGCGGCAGAATCTGGGTGCACCGAAAGTTCAACTTCCTATCATTCATCATATTCTCATACGATAGGGGAAAACTCGATTCGACGAGTCCATCGGCATCAGCAAGTTCGAGTTAGCAGCGGACTTGAACTCAAGCGCATGCACATCGGCCTCCGAAGAGTACGACCAGATGTTCGAAGACTATTCGGAAGGACATACAAACGAATAATGGTTCAACTCGATCGCGCTTCCTGAGCTGGGGAATAGTGCGCGCGACACCGCTTCGACGGTGCTCGGCCCAAATATCCAAACGATGTAAGGAAGTTAGGCGATGTTCCTCTTTTTTATGATACTAGCTCGCCTTCGATTGACTCGCTTCAAGCTTTATTCGAGGAGCACACAAATATATACAAAGATCCACAAAACTTTCTGAATTCCAGACCCATAAATCATGTACATTGAATTCTCATCGAGTTTTCCTCCATAAAGTATGTACAATGGCGCCTACTTCCGACGCTTCGGCATTTTTTGCTCCTCCAAATCTTTGGCTCGATAGTAATGCGGAGCAACTTCCAAGAGCCATTTGTTCTCGATGGGAATGATCTGACGCATGTATTCTTTTGTCGTAAACACTAAATCGTGGTAGATAATCCATTTGGGTAAGTCTTCGAAGAGACAGGACGTTGGATGGATCAAAACGGTCTGCTGTTCCTTGATTGTTTTGTAATGTCCTGATTTAGAGAGTCGTACCGTATGATAGAAATATCCCGCGGTGATGGCTTTACGGATAGCGACAGAGTCTCCATTACTGGAGATCAGCGGGACTTCCACTCTGAAACGCCGCGATTCGTACGTCATCAGCCGAACTCCGGATGGATTCTTCTCGAATCGAACTTCAATTTATGTTGAATCATTGAGTGAATTAAAAACAATTCGGTGAAGTACTCACCGTTCCATGAGTCCTTCCAGCTGGTCACGGATATCTCTTGCCCGCCGCATGGACCGATGCTGGATGTAATTCTCATAGCACCTGAAAATTTTGAAATCTCCCTTATCACGGCCACGTTAGAAGCACCCACATGGATATCAGAAGCACAGTATGACCGACGAAACAAAATAGCGAAATCAGATCTCTATCTTCCTCACCACTGCGTTGAGAAGCCCGTCTGGGCCCACTGGTTGTACACCGCGAGTAAAGTCAGATGATCCCCGCCCTCTTGGAAAAAGTTTCTCCGAGCCGTGTCAGCATGAACTCCCTTGTCCTTTGGTTTGTAGAATATTGCAGAATTCACAGACAACATCGCGGCGATTGTAAGAATCTCCTCTGAGCACTTGTATTTCTCACTGGCGAGTATCATTTTCGCCATCATCGGGTCGACCGGAAACTCGGCCATTCGACGTCCGAAGAGCGATAGTTGACCGACGTGATTGATGGCTCCCAAAGCATAGAGTTGCTCGAGAGCGAGGACCAGGGCTTCATGTGCCGGTCGATCGAGGAAATCGAAATTCATCAGATCGTGTATTCCCAGAGATTTGAGCATGAGGACGACATTGCCCAGTTTCACTCTCTGGATTTCAGGAACGGTGTTCTCCTCCAGCTCGTTCTCGTAAGCCCATGACGTGTAGAGACGGAAGCATTTCCCGGCAGCCACTCGTCCAGCACGGCCCGCCCTCTGCTTCGCCGAAGCACGAGAGACCGGGACTACCGTTAGATTGTCCATTCCGGTTCTCGCGTTGTAACTATTCAGTTTACAGAAACCGGGGTCGATAACGTAAATAATTCCGTCGATAGTCAACGAGGTTTCGGCGATGTTCGTCGCTAGCACAACTTTGCGCCCTCCCGGCGGAGTAGGTTCAAAGATTTTGGCTTGCATATCCGATGGTAGGTTAGCATAGATGGGGAGGATCACGAGTTCACGAATTTTCGAGCCTAGCTTCCGCGTCCTTTCCAGGAGCAATTCCTGACACGTTTCGATTTCTTCCTGACCCGTCAGGAAAACCAGGATATCGCCGAGAGGTTGCGTGATGTGAATCTGCAGAACGGTGACGACCGCTGCATCGACATAATCGGGCTCCGGCGCTTTCGTGTAGTAAATGTCGACCGGGAAGCGACGGCCGGGAATTTTGAAGATCGGAGCGTCGTCGAAGAATTCAGAGAATTTCGCGGCGTCCAGCGTCGCGGATGATATGATCAGTTTCAGGTCAGATCGGAACCTCGCTATGTCCTTGACTAATCCGAACAAGATGTCGGTATGGAGCGTCCGCTCGTGAGCTTCATCGATGATAAGACACGAGTAGCTTGCCAGGTCGGGTTCGGCAAGAAACTCCCTGAGGAGCATCCCGTCGGTCATATACTTGATCACTGTGCGTTCAGAGGTGCAGTCCTCGAAACGGATCGAGTAACCGACCTCGTTCCCAAGTTTCACTCCGATTTCTTCAGCCACCCGAGCCGCGACGCTCATGGCTGCGACCCTTCGGGGTTGAGTGCAGCCTATTTTCATCTTCTGTTTCCCCCCTGTGTAGCCGGCTTCGTAGAGATACTGAGGGATCTGCGTCGTCTTCCCCGAGCCGGTTTCACCTTCTACGATCAGGACCTGATGTTCTTCGACGGCTCTCAGGAGCTCGTCCCGGAAGGGATACACTGGCAATGATTTCCGTACTTCTTGAATCGACATTTTCTTCTTCTCTCTTTGTGACAGCTCCGGTTCGGCCGATTCCTGGTTCTTTGAGCCGGCCTCGGTGAACGCTTTCGTGAATTCTATGGGATCGCTGATGACTAGCTTGTACTTCTCATCATAGTTCTCGGCTTGCTGTTTCTTCTTCGCTCCTGAAGTGAATATCGCTTGCGCGAGCCGCTCCTCCTCCCACTTCAGCTGTTCCGAGTTCGGAGCCTTCTCTTTCGTGTCAACTTCAACGTATGTCGATACTTTGTTGTCCTTTGGCATCACGTATCTGGGAAGAGAGGTTACTGAGATTGATGTTCTGAGTTCGCTGAGCTATGATCGGGCTACTACTATTGTATTTCACGGGCATCCCAGAACCGGACCAATCGCAAGCGACCCGTACCTACGAAGAAGTCCTTACAAAGGAAAATATTCTAGACAAGCATCAGGGCATGACTTCGTCGCTCGTTCCTCGATCGATCGACAGCGGATTTCTGAGCCGGCGAGCCGCGCTCTAACCTCTGCGGGAGGGCAGCTCCGGAGAAAATGTGATTTTCTCGGCGCTCCCAGTACGGAATGCATCGGGTACGTCAGACAGGCCGGCTGGCTCAGAATGGTTGCGCCTTCGTGGCTTCATACTTCCGCGGTCGAATCCCCGAAGAGTCCACTGCGGCCAGATCGGAATTTCTCCTCGCGCCGGCGTTGGAAGAATAGCGCAACGCTCCCCGATGTCTCGCATCCACCTCGGTCTCGTGAGAAAACACTCAACTCCTGAGATCCGCATCTCACCTGGAAACTCGCTCCAATTCCTTGGCGCTCTCGTGAGCTTTAGCTATCTCGAGCAGTCTCTTCTTCTCCTCCAACGCGCGCTTCTCCCTCTCCGTGAGTTTCTGATCCCCGAACAAGAACTCCTCGTCCGCGATGTCCTGCTCGAGCAAGACTAATTTGTCTTCTCGACGTTTCTCGAGGTACTGTCGTCGTGAATCGATCCTCAACTTCGGCAGAACTGATTCTCGGTCCTCCTGGAAAAAATTGAATTATTCGGTTAGATGCGGATCTCTAACTCCGAATACCGGCAGACATATATCGTTAGGCATCGATGATATCCTGTTCACCTTCTCGAGTTTGAGTCTCTTCGCTGCCCGTTCGAACGACTTCTTATCGTTGGCAGTAGCAACCTTACGGGTTTTTGCCTTATCCTTTTCGAGGAGCCTCTTCGCGAATGCGTCCCGTTCTTGAAGGTCCCGTAAGCGCTCCGTCTCCTCGTCCTCCTCGTCCTCAGATTCCTCCGGCTTCTTGGGCGTTTTCTTTTCATCTTTTTTCTTGGTTTTCGCGCTCTTCTTTTTCACCACAGGTTTTATGGGGATTTCATCTTCACTGCTCTCCAATAAAGTGTACTCCCTGTTTTTCTGAAGGTACTGCAACGCAGAAACTCGGAAAGTTTTATCACAGCCGGGATGCTCTCACGAGATGAGCTAGGAATCAATCCGACCGAAAAAAGAAATTTCTTACCTGTTGCACTTTCTGTTGATGTAGTGACGTCGCTGATGGACCTCTGGCTCGTCCTGGCACGCGTTCCATCAAAAGGGAGGCGAATCGGCGTACCTGAAGAGTACGTGTTTTAATTCCGCGCGGAAACCCCATCGCGAGTCGCTATTCATCTGTGGGCTATTCAAGTCAGCTATCGATCTGTGGGAATATCTACATCATCGATGAGAATATCTCGAACGCGAGAACTTGACCTCGTGTCTTCATGGCCTGTGCTCGAACGTACCTCAGCAGAACTGGTGTCCAGGGTGTCGGTGTCACGGATACGTTCGAGAAGATCTTCAACGCCATCGGATTTTTTCGCCATCGAAAGAAGAAATTCAGCGGCATTACGGTCGCTCATGCCAAGAACGGAATAGAGCTCATCGTTTACCCACTGGAGATCGGCCATGATTGCGGAAAAGAACGAGGGCCCCCCGGATCCGAATCGGATGATGGGTCGCAACAAGCAGTCACTGCTTGTTATTTATCTCATCAGGTAAATTTCGAAATAATTGACACGGATCGGACTTCAAATCGAATGTCTTGTTTTGTCAACAAGGGCGAACGGGATTCGGCTCGATTCCTCACTCAGTTTCTCGCATACTAGCAGACGACTCGGTGCCGAGAATCTGCTGCAGCGCGCGCGGTTCGCGGGACACGGCGGCAGGAAGACTCAAGCGGTAGAAAGGTCCAAGGCCCCAACGAATGAGCTCCTGGCAGCGAAAGCGGTAGCTGAAGACGAACTCGCGACTCGGAAACGAAAGAGAATGGATCGAAGGCGACCGAGACGGGGCCTCTCAGTGGTATTCGGAGTCTGTGTCGTCCTGGCATCGGGTTAGACACCGAGCCATCACGCGAAGCTCTATAGTACTATAGTGCACCAGATGATTTTTATTCAGCCGAGGAATTCCAATGAGCTCTTCACTGGTATACCCGGATGGGTGCCGCTCTCATCGCATCGTAATTAGAGGCAACTTCTCGAATCTTCTGAGGATTCCTCTTCATCACATCTCTGGAGCGGAAAAAGAGCTCTGGGAGGGGTGTTGTGCATTCTATCGCGAACCGGGAGTAGCTCGCTCATTATTGAGGCTCCCAGTTGAATTCACCTGAATCTGTGTAGATCTACGGTGGCTTTGCGATCGGAGAGGGCGATGAAGGCGTCCTGCAAAGAGCATGGCATGGAAATCTCACCGCGCATCTTCCGCACAGCATCCAACACGGCAGCAAAAGACTTGTAGTCGAAATGGCTGGAAGGAACGGGACCATGAGGAGACTACCTGCATAAATGTGGATAAATAATATTTAATATCTCATCTCAAAGGCATTCCTGACTCTTGTCTGTTGGAGAGTAGCTGGAACGCCATTTTGATCTTCTCTTCAATGGTCCCGACAATAGAGATCGATAAGAACCCGGCGAGTCTCCTAAACGTGACCACCCGCTCATCGGTCTCGGCGAGGAAGTTGAAGATGATTTTCATAAGATCTTCAGGTTGGGAATGATCGCCTCCGAGAAGAATCTGAAATTCAAAAATCGTCGGGAACGATCGCTGTGCATAAGACCCGCCAGAGATATTTCGATTATTCGATGGATTTAATCGATCATAATTATTGGTAGAACCCGGTACTTGAAAACTGAGACTCAAGATTTCCGGACGGTCCCTCAGATCAATGCCCGAGGGCCCAAGGGAGAGCTTGATCGGAATCGCACTCGTCACTCTAGACTCTAGGCCCAAGGCGATTTCGCCTCGGATATTTCCATGAGCTCCGTACCTTGCATCCAATATCAACGAATGCCTCCTCACGAGCGACTCCCTCAGGGAAGAGAGTTATGAACTCTTTGTACCAACCCTGGAGAACATTGTGATTGAGTTTTGTATCCTCGATCAAATCAACCAATGCGTTCTCACTCAGGCTGGGGGTCCTGATTTTTCTCATACAGCTGCCCATGTTGAGCCTGACGGGGTCTCCGGCCGAACCAAGTCACACACGTGCCCTTTTAATATAATTTACGCGAAGCGCTACGAGTCGCTTCATAATCAGAAAAGGAGGAAGTGTGGAAATTCTGAATTCAGTCAGCAAAAAATGTACAATCCTGCGTGCGTCATTGAATGGAATTCATATTTGCCTATCAGGGAGCTCCCTAACCGAGTCAGAGATGATTTTTAGAAATTAATGATGCCCGATGCCCCACCTGAATTGAATAGATATCGCTGGTCCAAATGGAGGGACTCGCGCCTTTGTTTGAAATAAGCGTCAGCAAATAAAGATATCCTCAGGCAGAGGCGCTGGGCTCCCGAATGGAAGTCGAGGGGGGAATCCGCGGCACAAGACATTCCAGGCGTTCCCGTGCGTTCCCGTCCAAGAAATGTCCAATCCACAACCTACTGAACTGTATCGGACGTATTTCGATGCAAGAAGTTCACACGTCTAGGACCGAATCGGTGGAGGTGATGGCTGACCCTCTGTTCGACCCGGAGCTGCTTGCGCACGGCTCCGGTCAGAGCTGTGCGCCGCGCCGAGCATTGCAAGTTCCATAGACTCAATGCTTAAGCGCCCCGGCGCGCCATGGTGCCATGCGCCGCGCGCCGCATTCTGGATACGGCGCACAGCACTGGCTTCGGTACGTGAAGATGAATTATGCGATATCCGACTCAATTCCACGAATGCCTAAAAATCTGATCGCGGTCCGGAGAGTGGATGGTTAGGCAGCCGACGAGACAGCTCCAACAAGCTGGGAAACTCGAGCAGATCGACTATTCGCGAAGACCTGTTCCAAGAGGGCATATTTATTCCGGTTATAAACAGACGATCGCAATCCTCGAGGGCGGGTGGTGGGAGTACTGGCATGTTTCGGGAGAGACTTGAGTCGAGTAGAATCTCCCCATCTTTTCGACTCTCGGTGTCTCTGGGTGAGGAAGTTCGACAATTATAGCCAATCTACAAGACCGAGAAAGACTTCTGAGGCGACTTCGAATACATCATCCAGGACATCGATGAGAACGCCAAGTAAACCCTGGAATCGAGAATAGACTTTCATTCACTCACAGAGAAAAAATGAGATTCATCACTCATAGGTTGGATACGAAGTCAAACACCTTCTGTCTCTCAGAGCCAAGACTGACGACGCAAGGAGCTTACCATGTCGAGGTCTGACAGGCCAGGATCTGCGGGAGCGCTCCTCCAGCTCGGCTCTTGTTCCGTGGAATGCCGTGCGGCAGCGATCGCGAGGCTCTCATCATACCGTGCGCGAGTGTCAGGATCCGAGAGTACCTGGTACGCCAAACTAATCGACTTGAACACTTCGGTTGCGTGCTCTTCCCCACCGGCGTGTTTATCTGAAAGTCCGGCGATCTTAATTCCGTTGAAATGAGCAGCACTGGAGCGAAAGCGGCTTTTCAAGCCGAATCCGGGCATTCCAGAGCCCAGCGACGAGCCCCCGCAGGCTCACCTGGATGCCACTTGCGAGCTTGTCTATGGTATGCCGATCTTAGGTCTGGGCCACTGACATTACGATCGACACACAAAATCGCGTAGTGAGATCCCATAGCACGGCGCTCCCGTCTCGAGTTAGAGCGTCGATGCAAACCATAAGCTACTACCGGAACGAAATTCGAGTTCGCTCCTCGATTCCTCGAAGAAGCTTCAACGCGGGAAAATGTGCGAATAACGGTTCTCTGAAAAGTCCGAGCAGACGATTCTACGACGAGCGCGGGGAGATACTCGATTTCGAATATCGGATTTGGGGCCCAGGAGCTCGAAGTCTGGAAGATGGTTGACCATCCGCGAATCTGGAGCCTTCCAGCGGCGGCTGATTGATACGGATCCCCGAAATGGAGGGACCGATCTTGGGAGCAGCCGCCCGCGCCGCTGTAGAATCCGGTCGAGCACAGATTTCGATTTCGAGGATCCCCGGAAGATAATCAAAACGGGGTGATCGGTAGCGGCACAGAATGGAATCATCGACACAATTGGATCGGTGGCAAGCGGGCGCTCGATGCAGGAATCAGTGGCCCCGATAGTCCAATTACAGGTTCCGCCTCATCGAGCATCGCGGTCTTGTCGGAGCACCTTCACTTCATCCGGCTTTCCCTCGTCGCTCTTACTCCTCTCATGCACCTCGTGACCTATTGACGGAACGCATTCTTCACAAAGTCTCTACACGTTCCCGAGAGCGGGTGACTCGAGCCAGGTGCAAGATATAATCATGGGTGTGTGCAACTGCAACGATGAGTTGTGGAAGTTAGCCCTTGCTGGTGCTGCCACGAACGACGTCGCCTACGGAGCGTATATTCCGCCGAAGAGCCCAGAGAGGAGATCCCTTTGGTCGGAGTACGATAACGGGTGAGTAGGACAACATACATAGCGAGGTTTCCAGCTTTCAGCTCGAGGTATCTATGGAGGCGAGCTACCTAGAAACAGGGGACCCCTTATTCGCGTGAAAGGCCGGTGGGAAATTGAAACCAGAATCCAGTTTTATTGATTCCGCGCTAAAAGACCCCCTCAATGCGGGGAATATTCGGAAGTCGACCAATGGAAATGCAAAGATGTTCAGGAAAACAATCGCTTTTTTCAACTGTTCCAGACGTCACAAGATGTCAATTCTGAGGAATCCATGACGATGCAAAGAATTTGTGGTTCATTTCGTGAACTGACGATGGAGCTCGATGATAAACGACATGTTTTTTGGTCTCGATTGCGGATATATCACTTCAACATTGGCATCAGTTCATTGAGCTCAATGATAAATCGAAAGCCCATACAGGGACAATCCGAGAAGGGCGAATTGAGATCTTCCAGGCAACCTTATTTTCGCAACTTGTGTCATTTGTTCATGCTGGGGATCGCGTGTTTCCAAGATATGACGGAGGCCGCCGTCGGCGCAGGAATAAATTTGAATCGATTTTCCCCGATCGTCCAAACAGCAGGCCCACGCCTCATCCGCTGGAGCTGAAACCGAGACAAGAAAATGAGTGTGAAATCCTGATGCGTATCGATTCATTTCTGAAAATCGCCACCGCTACGGAGCTCTCCCGGCCCATGTCAGCCCGGGAAATAATAGGCGCTTGATAGCATAACGTATGGGGGTCGGTTATCGGCCCTCAGAAAGCGAACTCACTTCGACAAACTATTGGTCTTGATATCACCGAAGCGGAACCGCCGGATCTGAAGTTTTTCCGGAACGTTGGCGTTATCTCATTTCCCTGAGCCGTGAGCTTCCAGATCTCATTTAGAACAGTGCTGCTGCGCTGACGGCTGCTCACTAGCACCGAAGAGCTCTGTTTGTCGAAGAACAATGAAAAACAGTGACCCGACACCGGGAAATCTCGAGCGGTGTAGCCCGTTTCGTCTTGCGAATCCTCTTTGTATATGCGGATCGAGCAGCGAGCTTGCGGACTTAAGATGCCTGTGGGGTAAGCGAACGTTAAACGAACGCGAACGCAAGGGGAGAGACGGTTCGAGGCCCCCGATGGGATCGTTTGTCTGTGACGCGGCGAAGGCTATGCATGAATCGCTGTGTTAGAATTCGCTTGCCTGTTATTTTAGAGCCTAGGTTGCTGACTTCGAATGCTCTTAACGAGACGACCGGACATCTGTTCGCCTGGTTCCTCAGAACATGAACGGGTTCGGATGGCATGCGAGTGTCGTACTCATTAATGGCGCCCGACGCTAATCCTAGGAAGAAGTTTGTCTGATTGCTCTTGCTCCAGCAGCAAGACCAGACCTTCGACTCCGCTTGGATTGTCTGAACGTTGCTGAAGTTGAAGTGGTTGACATCGGTGATCCGCGCCGTGTTGTCGAAGGAAGCCGTAAGCAGCCACGGATACACAGGGGACGGGTGGAAGCCAAGATCCTTGATCTCCTGTCTGTGTATGATCTTCGCTCGGCGGGAGCTCTTCAGGTCGTAGAGGGAACACATCTCCACGCCATAGCCGTCGAACAAGCCACCCGAAGGCTTCATCGATACCGCCACTAAATCGAGACTTTCCCCACCAACGGCCATGTATTTGCAGTGACCACTGAGACGCGTGAACGAAGACTCACTGGGGAACGTGAACTTCGGATAGGCTTCCGCCGAATACGGCGTTCTGACTTGAATACCTTTCTCTAAGGCTCGGAGTCTATCTGACAACGTTTTGTTTTCTGCTTTGAGAGACCCGAGCTGAAGCTCCATTTCGCGCATTATCGATCTCTGTTGTGCGGTGGCCGTGCGCAGATCGAGCACTTCTCTTTTCGCTTCGGCGAGCTCGTACGAAGAACCGAGTCGGAAACAATCCAAGAATACTACTCGGATGTCGGTCGATTTGGCACGCCGATTACACAGCGGACAAGACTGTTTGACTGTTTGCAACCACCTGCAAGAAAGGAGTTTATTATTGAAGGATAGCTTGGACACAGACGGCGAATGCTTCACGAACGGGGAACAAGATGGCTGCTCAATTGATTCCGAGACGAACTTTTTGACACAGCTCTCTCCGAACGGATGCCCGCATTTCAGGGCGACGAGTCTGTGTTCCCCTCCTTCATCGATATCCTCAAGGCACACTGAGCACGCCGCGATTCTGGACTGCTCTTCCTCCTCCTCTTTTTTCGCTTCCGCGGCTTCTTCCTGGCCCTCTTTTGAACTACTCGGCTCATCACAACTCCTTTTCGCAGAACCTTGGGAGAACGATCAGGATTGAGTCGAAATCAATGAGTTGAAATTCCCTTCATTCCACAGTATTCGCCTACACCCTCGATATCAGTTCCCGTTAGAGACTGAATTCGTCAGAAAACTCACTACTGCATTCTGGGAATTCGAGCTTCCGCTTCATTTTCTGTTCTTCTCCCAAACGATGCCACATCCGTCGTTGCTCATCGTTATCCTCGTCACTTGATGCGTCGACGGTTTCGTCGCCGTTGGCGCTCATCTGATCGTTGGAGGTCTGAACGGAATAAGAGAAGGAGCGTTAGAAGTTTTCACACTCGCGGGAAATATTCATTGCGTAGGACCATTCGAACTCGATTTTCGAGCGGAAAGGGACCAATTTCCAGCAAATGTCTCACCAAAAGGGTGTGAATTTCTTGCAAAACGGGAACATGTACCGGAGACAAGAGGTGCGGCAACCAGTCTACTTGATTGGAGCCTTCATCGAACACACTGGACGGGGGACTAGAGAAGGAGCGTCCGGAAAACGGCGAACCGCGAGCGCTCCCGTCTGTCGCTGCTAGAGAGTATGCGGTGTATCTCTCGTATGGAGCTTCCTCGCTTGGGTCGACACTTCGAACGGTTGGTGTCGAAACTGAGGAAAATGTGGATTGTCTCGATTCGTCCGAGTCGATCTCTTCAGCATCCGAACCGAAAACTGCGTAGGAATCCAGGGCGGCGTGATTGTTATCCCTGTCGAGGTATGCATCCATGCCTCGTCCTCCACCTGAGCAAAGGGATCGATTTGCCCTAGGCAGTCAGGTTTCCCCTTCGGTTTTAAAATCCTGGATGCGTTTCAGAGCCTGCAGCATGAAAGAAAAAAACTTTGAATTATCTCCTCTCCTCTATGACTTTATACTCCGGAGTTATACTGAGGGTCAATCAGGCTCCGAAAGTTCTGAATGCCCCCATTCAGCTAGATGGGAAGTTCCCAATGAATCGTGTCCGAGATTTCAACTCGCAATATTCTCAACATCGGCACATGCAAGTTACGCCGATGTACATGGTGTTTGAGCAAGAGATATAGGCTCGAGGTCGCCCAAAAACTTCAATACGGTCGAAAGCGATGCCGAGCCTTCGCATGGGGGCATACTTAGGGGCAATCGGGTCGAGATGGGCGCCATGTCCCATCATCGCGCTCTCAATCAACCAACCTCCACGACGGAGCATCCTCTCGCGATGAGCTTGATTTAGTAACGTGTTTATTTGAATATAGTGAGGATTGATCTCGATGACGCTGGCACCTCGAGCCTCGTAAGAACTCGTAGGGCTCGTAGATCGTTCGTCAACTATCTGTATCAGATTGATACGCTTCGAGATGGGCTGGAGCTCTGCGTCGTCTTCGAGTAAGCGTTTGCGACCACAATTCTCTCTGCCGGCCATCAGTAGCGACCGTTCACGGCGAGAACCGAGTCATCAGCATCTTAATCGGAGACCTCATTCGGGATTCTCGGGATTTCACATGAAGCGACCGCAACGGAAGCCAGTTGTCGAAATGTCTCAACGATCTTCTTCTCGAGTGGTGCAAGCGTCTGCAATTACAGCTGTAGTGAATCCGAAAGTTCTGATTGAGTCCCGAGAGGTTTGTTCATCGCCTTCTGGGAACCGTCAAGCAGAAAACACCTCGTCAAATTCATCCGAGCGCCGAACCAACCTGTTGGTTTTGCTCCTCTGAAGCGAGGGAATCCGAAACTGGAATCCTTCGCGTCTCGTCAAACGCAGCGAATATCACTGTTACGTTTGTTTACCAACCGTCATGTCCCTTCAGACGACGACAGAATTGTTGTGGAGATGATGATCGCGACGACAGGGAGCGCGCGAGAATTCGAATGCGGATTCTCGCGACCACTCGTATTCAGCCTCGCGATTAAGGGGGATCCTCCGATTTAGGTCCAGGGTGATTTTACTTCAGCTTAGCGAAGTTCCGAGTCCCTGGAGCAGCGAACCCGGTCCGGAGTCGGCTGCACTCGATCTCTGAACCTCGAACGGTGTCATGGTTCGACCCCCGTGCCGGACGATGACCGGGGTGCCGGAGGTACAACAGCGACACCCACGACGGCGATTGACTCGGAATAGCGGGACACCGCTCAAGTCGAACCGTTTTCGAGCGCGGAGATCATCGGTCACACTGAATCGATCGGGGTTCATTCTCAGGAGAATGAGCCGATTTTTGAAGCTGTCCACCTCCAGCTGGAGGAGCCAAAACCGAAATATTTTTCGAGCGAGAAAACGCGCCATTATTCCACAAGCTGAACGTTACCGCGAGTATCCTTCGGAGCCCCAGTTTGTTTATCTCGAAGTCAAGCCGGGATTGTCTCGCACTCGAGCTGGCCTAATCTCATCTCAGATGGATTGAGAAGATTCACTCTCACTGTGACCGATTCATTGGTCGAAAGTAGGTATGCCAATGAAATTGCCTGAGCCCAATGTTGGCAGCCTCGAGCTCACAGAGCAAGGAGTCCAGATTTCGAGCATTCGAAGCCGAGCACTGTGCAGGGGGATCTACTGTATTTCGGTATCAGAGACGCCGGAAGCTGAAGTTCCACTCACCGCTTAGAGCGTCACCGGAGAAGCAGCCTCTGGTAGTTCGATAGATTCCCCTGCGATGAATCTCCGTGGTAGTGGAAACTAGAGTGCACTCGACACGACACCGGACCTTGCTGTTGGAATCGAAGGATCACAAGCGATTGAAACCTTCCAATCTAAGAGACGGACTCGAGATTCGACTGAAGCGCATCGAGAGGGCCGGCAGCGCGCCTCTGAAGCTTTTCAAACGCAGCGCCACCTCTGCGACAGTGGCGACCTCTGTATCAGCTGTGGGAATTGTTCTGTTGTTGTCGTTGTCAGCCATTTTGTGCGGCGGCGCTGAGAGAAGGAAGAACGTCGCTGCTCTGTGTTGTCGTCGGAACAATCGAGTGTGGTACTTCTTGCGAACGTACAGAAACCATCGGGAATTGAATTATCAATAGGAAAAGTGTATCGAGTAACCTCGAGGAGCGTGACAGCTCCCGAAGCTCACCGGGAACGGATACGATCGGCATCGTGCATCCCGTCCGCTGACTGCTGTGGACGAAGCAGGCGAGCTGGCGTGTGCTCTAAAGCCAGATGGCTTCGCCTTTCTTGCGGAGAATCGGATGTGAACAAGCACGCTGCTGCGTGAACAACAACGGAATCGGCGAATAGAAGTGTTGGATGTGCCTCGGTTGGAGTCACTCAGTCGTTCCGTGGGAATTTCCGACCTGTCAGTCGCGAGTGACATAAAGTTTCGAATCGACCTTGTTGGGATTCGGCCGTGACAGTTGTGTGAAGCTCTGCTTGACCCTCTGGTAGACTCTCGAGCAGGGCAGCGGACCGCTCGCTCTCGCGATTGGATACTTCTGCGGGCGTTCGAGACTCAGGAGTTTTTTCGCTCAAACTCTGTACCCTCGAGAAAGCGCGATGAATACGACATTCGATCCTCACGATCGAAACAGGTGAGTCCGTAGCTCGACCGAACCTTCCACGGCTACCGGTATCGCCGTCGGTGCTATTCCAGCTGAAGTTCGACAGGTATCTCGGATCGACATGTGGGTGGGCTCTACGGGAAGAATTTCTACCCGTTGAGACACCGGATCCGAAATGATTGGATGTTTACTGCGAAGTGATCGTGATGTTCGGGCTGTCTGAGTGAGTCACGCACTCGAATGCGCTTCTCACTTACGCTCAGTTGCCCGTAGAGTAACTCTCCCCCTCTCGTTCCATCGTTGTCGTCTCTTATCCGAACGCGACCGGGCACGCCAGTTAAGCAGCAAACAAACAAACAAATAAGCTAACGCACAGACAGACGCGGAGAAGATTCATCCGTGTTCGCGCAAAGAAGGAGACACCCCGGCTGCGGGGTCAGAAGATATGCCGCGTTGTTTACCCTCGTTCAAAGCATTTCTTTAAGTAGAGGTGTAGTGTCGATGTTGTGGGAGCGGTCTCCGGAAATCGAGAAAAAAAGGGCCAGCTCGCAAGTCTCCGTTAGGAGCCTAATCGTCCGGTCGAACGCACGCATAAAACATTGTGAGTCAGTTCAGTAGAGACAGTCCATTGCGACTCGGCGAGTTAGTCGTTATGTGAGGTAGTTCGCTTGGCGATTGAATTGCAAAGTCTACTTTCACGCATCCGTCCATCTCATGCGAAAGATCCCTCCGTCGATAGATCGTGTTGAGCTATGAATTGATCGTATTCATCAATGAGCCGACGACTTGATGAGCGGCTCTCGTAACGAATGGGATGTTTGTCAGATCCGCTATCGTCCCCTGATGGAATTTACGTCCATGGAATCAGGGATTCCGCGTAGCCGTCTGAAGAATCCTCGAAGAGACTTTCTCACACATTCCTCAAAATCAGACAGATGGTCGGCAATTCATAAAATATATAATGGCAATGGAATTGAATGACCCAGAAATGATATACAGGAAGAGAACAATGCAGAGAACCATTTAGAGCTGTTGCGCAAGAGCCACTGCTTTTCTGGAATCTCGCATGGGAAATGCTTCCATCTGGAATAGATAATTTGAAGGAGTTGTTGCAGCCGCGAGTCTCGTCGAACAAGCCGCTTCACCCGGTGCTCTTTCTTACTGATATCGATATCCCAAGTGAACCTTGTACACTCAATGCTCTTTCGAAGTGGCACAAAGATCAGTGGCGAAGCTGGTGTCGCTTTCATTTCACCGGAGATGGTCGCATGCGCTTGATGGGTGATTGATCACTGGTCGATGGCTCGAGGCGGATTCGATTGAGTGAAGTCAACCGACTCATCCGATACTCACGAGCTCGGACCGCGCCAGGTCCCGTGGGGTCCCGCCGCCTCCTCGCGAAAGATCATCTTTTCTAGAAAGAAATATCCTTCCCACCTGTAGACTTCCAATTTTCAGTACGATTGCCAGGGAGGCCGAACTTTCTGCCTTGTATGGCCGAACTGAAGACGATGTGTTCGTAGCGAGGATAAGCGCTGCGTGCCTACGCCAGCCAGCACAGAGGCTCGAACAATACAACGTAAATCGCGGGCTCCTTCGTTCGAGTGTCACTCAGACCGGCAGTCCGCTCCATTGCTCGTCTCATCGTCTACTTGTTGCGGCTTCTATGCCGTCCTTGTCGGCGGTGGATGGCACGTCTCGCGAACCGCGCGGAGCTCCTTGCGGTTGTCCATCTGGACGTTTGCTTGCCAGGTTAGGGCTCCTCGGTCGCCGTTCGCGTCGTTGTCTGACACGATCCAGAGTCTTTGCGTGTCTCGAGCAGTGTCCCGGACGGAATTCAGCCGTATCGCAGGAGTTCGATTATCGGAACCGCGGCTCGTCCAAAGTGGCGTCTTTCGATCTTTCTGCGGACCCTGGGAATAGCAAACGGGTTTCACATCCAGGTTATGCGAAGCGGTGCCGCGCTGGAGGAAGCCATCGGGCTATGCAAAATCGGAATCCGATGTTCTAGGCCTGTTTGCGGGTCTGGCACCGTTCGACGCTGAGGACTAGTCACGCGGCTCGCTCCGCGGTATCACGGACGGAAAAACTGATACGGCTGCTTCTGCGGAACGTTGCTCACTATACGGATACGTGAACGCGAAAGAGCTCCCGTTCAGGCGCGATGATCGAGGCCAACGGCAGAGCGAGCCTCCACCGGGCGTTGTGGATGACGGCTTTTTTATTCCTCGGATTTTTGTCTCTCTGTTCTCCCTTCTGAAAATCTCGAGCCTTTTGCACGTCGCGCGTGGAAAAGCCTTTGGGGAGCAGAAATGCGAGAGGAGAGAATTCCCAGTGAAGATTGTATTTTCTCTTGTCAGGCTTGCCTTCTAGTGTCAGCAGTCGCGGCCTCACGACCTTCCTCTCGCACTTTGCAGCGAGGCCGCAACCGCGAGGCCTTTGAGAAGCTCGGAAGCCAAATAGTGGCGGGCCAGCCGCGCAACCGACCGTTCAAGCTCTCATTGACTGTTCAGACTGTCGGGGAGCTTCTCGAGCCGCAGCCATGTATTCAGGGGTTTCAAAGACGGCTCCCGGTATTCTAATTCAAAGCCACGGTCTCTCTGTGAGCTCCACGGCGGAATTCAGCGGCTGCGGCGAGAGCGGAAAACGTTACGCTGAGTGAGGAAAAACCGCAGATCTCTAGCTGAGCTGTAGTCGATTCTGAAATTTATTAGCGGAGAAGAGCGCTCCAGTCTCGAGCATTCATTTCTGTTTCTTTGGCCATACTCCTTGGAAAGAGAGGGAGAGCTCTCGGAAAGGGAATGAGGCAATAATTTACTGGCTGACTCGGTGACGTCCACTCGGAAACGAACGTCATCGCGACGGTCGGGTTGAAGTCTCTGGGAGAAGAACATCCCGAAACCATCATTGTTGCCGTCGGCACTGTTCCGATGTTCGACTATTCATCCAGACATCGCTAACGTTTTTCTAGTTTTCCTCCGTCCCGGGGGCTCTTCATTTTCCCGAACTCATTTCCGATCGTTCGAATGTTCGGGTTCAAGCTCATCTGAGAAGTCAGTCACCGTCGGTCGACCCGCCGAAGAGTTTCGTTTTCTCCCATCGAATTTCCGAGCGATCGAAAGCAGAACGTTCCGTTCATGCCGATGCTCGGTTACGTAATTCAGAGCTCCTTCTTCGAAAGGACTGTGTGTAAGAGGCTTCAGCCGCATTGTCTCGCACTTCTGATCGGCGAAAACGTTTCGCAGGCGTTTCTGTGGTCAGGAAGCGCTTCCCACTAGTACCTAGACGTTTTGCAGACGGACGCTCCCACTGCGAACGTCTTGCAAACGGCAACTACGATTGAGGAGACGAGCTGAGTCGAAGAGAGTGTTCTGTTTGTCGACTGGCTACGCGATTCCTCTCACGAGTTAGCTTTCGATTGCAGCCTTCTAGAGTAGAGGCGTGAGCGGTAGAAAGTCGAGATAGAGATGACTGCCAGGTCGATTCGCGGAAATGTCGCCAGGGCTTTACAGAAACGACGTCTAGTTTTGTATGGAACACTGCGGCCTTTCGACTAATTCTCTCGCAGCATTCCCGGCGAGGAGGATGGAATCTCCTTTAAGGAAGCTCGCAAGGCGCACCTGAATCCATTTTCCGATCGTGAGAATGAGTTACGCAAGTCATCGAGCGGCTGAGAGCGGATGATACCATTCTCGTGACCTCGTGACCGAATTTAATTGAGGTCCCAGTCGAGGTGGCTCTCTTTCTGGAAGCCCTGTCGGAAAGTGTCACTCATAACCTTCTTTTCGCTATGCAATGCTGTCTGACGATCTGGCGATTCTCAGAATTTCGACATCGAGGACTGATGGTGTGCGGAGATAATCAGCGATATCGTGCTTCGCTTGATTATTCCCCTCATTCTCTTTCTGTGCGGCACGCAAGCACCAGAGCCTCAGGAGCTAATTGCCCATCATGCTGTTCCGAATGCCCCGTAGACGTCCGGTGTATGTCGAGTACTTGATCGGTACCTGCGAGAGACCCCGAGAGCAAACCAGGGGAGTGGCTGCGGATAACCCGATCACGACAGACATAGGTCTGACGTCGACGGCAACCTTTCGCACGTGACTGGAATTACTAAGAACCACCGCCATGGCCCCGCTATGGGAGTTTGTATTTATTTGGCCGTTTTCTTCCATCGCTTTCGTCCTGACAAATGGCTCTCGGCACGGCTGGACGTAGATCAAAAGTAGGAACCATTTGAACAGCTCAGGAACGGGAAGCCGACGTCGGTCGCGACTTCTCGGTATAGGAAATTCTCTTTGGATTCAATTCTAGAGCTCTCGATGGGGGATGACATTCCCGAGCTTTCAGTCCATGGCCCGGAATCGTTCCATCATACAAGCCGCAGCTGATTCTGGGGATCCGAGTCGAGTCGGACTTCTGCTTGGACATTTTCGCCGGGTCCGAACTCCGTCCGAAACTTGGTCTGAGCCTTGTTCAGGAATGATTCACTTCGGGACCAAAGTTGACAACCTTCATTAGAAGAATGAAGGTATCGTTTCAGAAGGCTGAGCATGCGATCCTGAACACGAATGCATAAGATTCCGATCATCGGAGTGGGAGCTCTAGTCATGCCTAGGAGCTCGAGATAATTCATAATTCACCTTGAAGTCTACGATTGTACGGATTCATCGACTCGTTCACTCTTTTGGGATTGCATGTTTCACGTAACCGCGATTTGAAATTTCAGCCCTGGCAGAGCGGTCGGGCTATAGTAATTGTGGCTCTGCTGAACCCCGAAGTGATTGATCCGCGACAGTGTAGAGCTTCGATATTTGTCGGGAGCCATTTTTCTGGATTGCGCCTATAATTATCATGAGCCATTGTTCAATCGAAACTCGGAAGATTTCCTCCTCGCGATTCCGGGGGACGTCGTGATTTCTAAGACGCGTTCTGGATGGAATCTTGCGGACGAGAAGCGGAAGGTTCATGTGCAAAAGAACGAGCGCCCTCTTTTTCTTCTCTCTCCCTCCTTCCACGATCGGGTTCGTTACGCTCGAAGGGAGGCGTCCGTGAATTTTACGTCGGAATGTCCTTGCACCCCATTCGAAAAACCCCAATTCACTCGAGCGTGCCCGAGCTCCGCCGCGCGAATCGGTTGATCTCCGCTAATGCCAGAGTGGTTTCAAGGGATTTACGAGAACTGCGATCCCCGTGATGGGACCGCCGTACCTGCGCCCGTGGATCTTCTCGGCAGATCAAAATATGGTACTGACGACGATGCCTGAATCCGAATCAGGGGGACGATTGCTTGGCTGTACTCCTAATGTGCTACATCGCTCAAACGATGAACTTTGTTAGAGCGACAGACAAAAAACGACGGCGGACACGGAGCTCAACATGATTAGGGGAAGTGGAGCGTCGATCGACTTGATGGAGCGATTATGAAATTTGAATTTTATTTTCGGTCCATTCCGTCGATCGATTCTGCTGCTTCGGCGAGTTGCAATCGGAAAAGCCGAGTTAAGAAAAAACTACCGATTGGATTTTGTTCAGCGGAAGACGACTTGTCGTCGTTAGCCATGGGAGCAGAAAGAGGATTGTTGCCGAAAATCTTCTGACCGTACAGTATATTTCAGCGCTATCGGCTTGCCTCGATCTAAGTTCCGTGGGGAATTCGGGCCGTTCGTTGGCTTTTTCTGACCTGAAAAGAAAAAGTCCGGGAGACAGAAGAACACGTGAGAGTGCCGAGGATCACCAAGGAATCGGCAATCGTACGCCATAGAGCTATCGCATCAGATCAAGGGCTCTGGGGTCCGACAAACTCGGAAATGGTCCATCGAGACCGGAGATGTGTCCGGTGTGGGTCGGTTTGGAGTTGAACTTTGTCTCCATTTCTCTGCTGTCTCTCTGGACCTACAAACGAAGCTTCTTCCAGGGTCGAGCAAGGCCGGTCATGCTTCGAAGTCTTTTGAGGGCAGTCGTCTCGGAGATAATTCCTCGGTGCTCTCGCTCCCGACTGCACGGAGAGAGTTGATGATCCTACGGGTTTGAGCAGTCCCCGGCATCAGCTAGAGATGAATGGTGTGCCCAACGGGAGCTTGGCAGCCAGGCAGGAATTCCGAAACGTAGAGCAATGAATACTTCGAGAAGCGGCGATATCGTTGCGACAATAATTGCTTTCGAGGCAGAGAATATCCGCGTGCGAGAAGTCAACTTTAATCCGTGCCGTGAAATGGTTATCTGAATGACAATTTATGCACCGTTGACGATTCAGCATGAATGGATACGCGCCTCGCCGACGCTCGTCGAGTATTTCCCAGAAGGCGGGGAATTCCTCGTAGACAAGCGAGTCATCATACAGCCGGGCATTTTCCCTCGTCCAGATTGAATCTCGGCCGGTCCTTCCCTTCTCGGAGGGAAAACCGCGGTAGTCCCGGTCCGACCTCGCTGATTGCCGAGTGCGATCCTGTTGTCGTCGCGCTTGTGGCAATCTTCTGTTTACTGAGTAAGCAAGGCATCCTCAGACTGCTGTCGATACGGATGGTGAGGCGTTGCTTGTCTCCCGGATCTTCTATGTACTGATTCGTTTGTATCGATCGGATCGCTTGTTTTGCTATCGGTCAACGACGGAAGGTATCGGATCGCGCAGTTTGCCGACAGGTCAGGGGATTGAATCGAGTATTCGACAGACAGACAGAAGCACACCGTTCTCTCCCCCTCTGCGATACCAACTTCGTCGATTGCCTTTCGGAAATCATTCGCGTTTGTGATACTCATTGAACGCTCCAGAATAGCCGTCCGAGCGAAGATGATGTTAGCGGAGGCGACGTCGACGACGAGAGTGAGTCCGCCAAGGTTGATTGCGTCGGTAATACAAAGCAAGCAGTCGTGGAACGTCTAACGGTACTCGGCTCATGTGGAGCGTTCTAGGTGGGCACACCTGAAGGATTCAAGAAGTCGAGTGCCTTGATCCATGCGGAGACAAGTATTCAGATTTCCCTATGAAGCGCAGCGGGACCTCGATTTTCGCGGAGCTTCCCCGGAAGTCTCGATTAGGAACGAATTTTCCTGAGAATGATCCGCCTCGAGTCGCGGTAGTGTGCGTTCTAAGCCATACTATCGAGTTTCTTCGTATTCTCTGTCAACCGGTCTAGTTGTGTGACCGATTTTAAGGCCGCCATCACGACACTGTCGCTGTTGGCAAAGACCCAGATGTCCACAAGGAAAAGTATAACACGCTGCATAGGTATCGATGTGCAGAGACAGCTCACACGACGATCATGCCAAAAAACGAAATAGACCCCTTTGTGATAATTGTCAGTCGGCAGACACCTGACATTAAATGGCGGACCTATTCATCGGTCTTCAGGAATGTCACAGCTCGGCTCCGGCTATCAGATCTGTCCACGAGGTCGAGCTCGGGGCTCCCGCAGCCCGAACGATGTTTGTAGTCGAGAGAATTCGCAATTATCTTCGGTGATAGCAAACTCTGCGAGAATGTCAGAGGCAGCTCGAAGAAGTAATCTCCGTCTCAGTTCCATGAATGAGCATATTGATTCATCGCCTAATTTGATGGACCACGGTCGTCCGTGAAGACGGAAACTGTTCTCGATGGCAAAACTGAGGCGAGAGCTCACCACGCGGCTCCCGAGCTGGGCTCACCGCCACGGAATACCTTTGGCTCTCCACGTTTGAAGCCGACTCCGAACTTCCATCCGCGAGAGGGGGACGATGCGATAGCCGCCCGTGCGATGGGAGTGCTGAAATGGCGGCAAAGTGTCTTCGGCTTGATGTTCAGACAAAACTAGAAGGTGGATTCGAAGGAGCCCAGCGTAGGAAGATCGCTTGCCCTCATCGTCTAAAGTGGCCACCCGGAGGGCAATCTTGGGGTCGTCATGACTATCGGAGTGGAAGGAGCTGGTCCAAGATTCTGCTGCCGGCGAGACCGGAAAGCTCTAATGGAACATCAGATCACATGGTCCGATTCTTGCCATGATGTCCATGATCGGTTCGAGCGCTTGTCCGTTTGTACGGAAAAGTTTTGATCAACTTTCATTCGAATGATTTATCGTTATTTTTCCTGTGAATCGCTCCGCGGAGAACCCCGGGCCGAATACGAAGTAGAGAATCTGAATCTCGAGATGACTTCCCCCGAAGGGTTTTCGTAGCGAGCGTCTGTTGCCATGACTACGACAATCCTGGAGCTGACCGACCATTCCGGACCGAGCGTCTCTCTGTAAGTCCTCAACCTAGACCCGAATCCATCCTGTACCGCCGGGTCTCGGTGTCACTCTCCGTGGCATGCCCGCAACCCTTTGTGTGTCACGAGGGGATTCCCTCTCTCGGCAGTCGTCGGGGGACGTGGGTGGGCGCTCTCTCGAGCTCGACGGACGCGAGGGGAGTCGACGACCGGCTCCACAGAGGAGGTTAGCTGTTGAGAAGCGGAAAAAAACCCACTCGAGATCGAGTCGAGAGGCGAGCATTGATTTGCTCGGACTCGAGTTTTCAGAGTGCGATTCTGTTGGACGACGGCCGGCCGACGACTCCGACTTGTCGACTGCGGGACCAGAGCGGCTGCGGCGACGCAGCCTCAACAAACTAAAAACCGCCCCGACTGTTCGGCACAGATTCCCTACGGAACATTCTCCTGAATTCTGAAAGGCGAGCCTTCACCACAATGAGAATTGATGTACCGTAATGAAGCCTGGGTGCAGAAAGCGCCCGGTCGCAAATACGCGCACCTTCCGGATCGTTTCCTGAGCGGGGAGAGTCTCTAAGGAGAGAGAGTTGTCCCCGCCCCTGAAGAGGACGAGCACCGGGTGCTGAATCCGGCGAAACTTCGGTCCGATCGGAAGCCGACTCTGATCACTTTGAAATCAGCTCTCTGGTCGTCCTGCCGCACCTTTCGACATCTCGCTGATACTGGATCGGGAATTCAGCCAGAGGGCTCTCCGAATGCTCTTTCCTTCTCGAGAACTGATAATTCTGCCGTGATATGACTACTGCGAAAGCTAGCGAGTCGAGCGAGCGAAAGACTGACTGACTGACTCGGTCGCTCGTTGTGCCTCCATGTGTGAAGAGTGTGTCGTCTACTACGATGTTGTCCGGACCGTTTTTATCAGGCTCTCGCTCGCATGGACGAGAACTCTGATAGCCCCGGGCCATTTCCTTTCCTCCCGATCTCTTTTGTCTGGCCCAGCATCGCGTACAATAATTGTGAGTGAGACTCCCCATGAAAACTCCGACTCGGGCGAGGGACCCCAAAGAGGGGCGAATTTCCGCATTTCCGATTAGTCTTCCTCATTCGCGAGAATTACGCAAGCTGCAGGCATTCAATTTTCTCCCATGTCTCGGTCGGTAGTCGTTGCAGGGCCAAGGACGTTCGCATGGAGAGCGAGTCTATTGTTCTATCGCTCGAGATTGGCCCCCAGTGGTGATAGATAGGACCTCGGTCATGGTGCGGTAGAGCTCATTATGCCCGGCTTCTATACTTGACAATCTTCGATCTGGAAGCCGACACATCTCATCCATGTCATATACGATTCACATCTTCACACCACGGGCACTCTAGTGTAATCTTAAAGTTCCGAAACGTTACGATTCGGACTTTCTCGGATGGCGAAGGAGGATGATTCCGATTCGATCGAAGAGGAGGTGACTCCTCATTAGACAAGTTCCCGGTTTGAAGCTCTCTTCCGATAAAACGCAATCGCGTGGAATCGTCGGAGATTTCGGAAAACCCGAGAAACGTTTCCTAAGACGGCTCCAGATCGGGTCCGGGCTGAGTAAGATAGATTGGGCGTTCCCGAGAAGAAGAGGGGATCAGCGCGAAAAGAGGAACTGAGCGGGCTGAGGCCCGACGTAGCGCCGCGGCGCGGCGGTCGCAACGGCCGTGTATCTGAATCTGGATCCGGGTGGCTCGGCGACTGCCAGACGGAATCTCGTTCCCAAGAAGAAGAGGAGGTCGGAGAAAGGAACGACGCTTAACCGTGAAACACTTCCGATCGTGTTCTTGGCAGTTCGTCGGCTATCAGTCCTTTTCCCCTTTTTCTCTCCCCTCCTTCGTCGCCTCAGCGAGTGTGGGTGTTCCTGAATATCCCGTACGGTAGGACCTCTCGTGGTGTGCGATTGACAGCGGGACCATAAATATCGTTCACCTATTCCAAGCATTCATCCATCCGTCCGTCAATCTATCCATTCACCTATTCATCTCTCACCCGAAGTCATCCGTTTCGGAAAGCTCTGGTGGTCCCCGATCGGACTGATCGTTGACGTTTTAATTCATGGCGAATTTATGGTTGTGCGTGGGAACGAGCCCCTCTAGCCACTCTCCACGGCCAAGATTTGGCGGGGAAGTTCAAGGTCTGAGCTGGTTCGGGAGCGAAAATCTCATTCAGTTGGCTCCTGCTACTAACGACCATCATTTGCCCGAGAAGACCACTCGTAATCGAAACGGATGCTTCCGGTCCCCCTCTCGAGGAGGTGTGCATTCCATTGCCGTGATTATCTCCGACCTCCTTGATCATCGCTGTCCCCGCGGCGCTCGCGCTACCTCTGCAGTGAGGGGAAAGCGTCCCCGTCGCCTCGTCGGTCTGAGTCGTGCCACTCCGTCGCGCTGGAGATTCCGATCAGCGCAACGCGGTTGGGACTCGTCAATTGGGTGCTAAACTCGAGACCACTCCGATCATTGTAGTCGAATGCGAGATCAAAAAAGAAAATTGAGAATCTCAACAGCGATTGCGGAAGACAGACGGTTTTGGGGGGGGGAAGTTGCGAGGGCAGCAAACAAGTCTCACTTGTCTCACAAGGAAGCCGCAGCTCGCTATTTTCGACCGCTTCCGACAAGAGTAGGATGGGAGAGGTTCCAGAGGCTTCCAGCAAGGCGCTCGAGTGTGTGGTGACGAGGACATCGAACCGGCCTCCTCCCGAGTGCGATAGGGGGAGCCCGCGGCCTCAGGTGTCCTGGCTCGCTCGACAGTAGACAAAAGTCGTGCCATCAACCGGAATCCCATCCCAGTTGATGATACGATTGCCCCAGCAAGCGAGGAGGGAGTGAACACGGAAGTTGTCTTGCTCGGCATCACTCGTGCGGCAACTGCTCTTGATCCAGCGCTCTCCATCCTCCGCTTTGCCTTTTCTAAATTCCTTCTCGAACTGCTCTTTCCCAAGAACTCGCGGGTCGTTGATCGTTATCGATTCGCTCAATGACCGAGAGCGCGTCGGCAAGTGACGGAATATGCGTGTGCTCGACTTCATGTCCAAACACGAATGCGCTCTGGGCGCCGTCCGGCTCGCGAGACTTTGAGTTGCTGAGTGACGAGTTTCCGCAACATTAGGCTGACATTTGCATTGTATCAGACTCGCGAGTCGCGGTACCCCTAGCGATGATGTCGCGCCTCGCGCTCCCCTCGAAAAATGTCGACAGAAATGGGGAGCCTTCGCTTCAGCAGGGCATCGTCACCCAAATGATATCAGCAGGGTCACGAGCACGCCTCGAAAACTTCGGAGTGGATTCTTCCAAAAGTGTAGAGCGACGATATTGCGGGCACACTCCACGACATTGTGCGAGATTCGTCTGCGATCTACGCGGGAAAGATTTCTGCTCTTCATCTTCATACGCGCTGGCGGCGTAGCGCAAATAAACAAGACGTTCCGTTTTGAGGAGCGGAAAGGCGAGGATGGGAAGGATCACGGGAATTCTTTTTGAGCTTTCACCGGATCCATCCCCGATTTGACACCTACGCGGGGTCGACGGGAATATGCGATCGATGCAAGTGGGCAGTGAGCTGATTCCCTGTTCCCGCATAACCCTTGAGAACATCGACTCGTTCTCGTTCAAACCTCGCAGTCCCCAAGCAAGACGAGCGATCGTGTAGGCACATCATGCCCTCGATGGAGTTCTTTGTCGATTTCGGGGGCAAGGGAGAAGCCTCCGATTCGAGTTTCCTTGATTCAAGCTCCCGCATCCCTCCCAGTACATGAATATCATTCCCCCATTGTCTCCTCCAATCAGAAAACGATTGTCCGAAGGTTTTCCTGGTCGATTCCCGAACCCGTATGTTCCGTGGATCCGATACGTTTGCATGTCGAACGGATCGTGAGCAAATCGACCATGATGGGAAACTATCGTTCGTTCTCCCGCTTGCTCCCGGCTTGCTTCCCGGGCTGCTTTACGCTCGTCGAACAGCACCGACCGCCGAGGCTTGTCCCCCTGTCGCGTGACGTGCAGCAACAGGACAACAAAAGATCTACTCGAGCTCGGATGTGATACGGCTGGTTGAGCAGCAGTATATACGGTCGGGCATCTACCTAACGAATGGGGGCGCGATCCATTGACACAATGCTCCGGAGAGACTCCCGGCGAATGCCAACACCTCGGTGTCCCTCCACGGGCCGACGTTCAATCGGCAGCAACAGAATAATAATGACGAGCGTTAATTTCGCGAGAGGAAAGAGGTGCTCTAAGGCGCTTCCCGCTCGGAATGAATACGGGGTGGTCGAAAGCCCGGGTACACGGCTGCGGTCAGTTTAGCGGATTCGAAGTGTCTGTTTATTAAATTCGCGTTCGGAGACACTCCCTCCCACGTCGGCTCCGCTACCGACGACGCCTGTGCGGCGGACACGCTCAAAAGTGCAACGACCGCCGCCCAGACCTCCTATCTATCGTTTATTCATCAGCCCATCTATTCATTCATCGGAACTCACGTAATTCCTCCATTGGAACATTGTTCGACAAAATTTAACATGACGAACGACCTGCGACGAATACCGATTCGAAGGAGCGACCCGAGCCGGTCGTTCGCGGCAGCGACATCAGAAAAAAAAACTATTTGCTCAATAATGTCTCCGTTTCGTTCCCGGCAAAACAGTTGTCGACGGCGGCGCGGCGTCGTCGCCAGCGCCGCTGAAACGGCAGGAAGGGAGCTAGAAAGAAGGAAGAATCAAGAAAACGAATCGACCCGCTACAGCGGCGGCGGCGGCGGTGCCGACAACGACGACAAACGAAGAACCGACCGAGCCGTCATGCGTGGAAAAAAAGAGAGAATTCACCAGAGAATCTTCCGGCCACGCAATGTCCTTACTACGCAAATACGGGATACCGCTACCATCCGTCGAGTCTAGAATAGCTGCAGTATTCATCCTTTTCCCCTCCCGTGTCGCTTATTGACACTCACTGCTGAGGACGTCATCGCTCCGCGTGGAGTGTTTCGGGTAGAGAATGGGAGTAATTCGAGGAGACACTACCCGATCGTTGAAGAAGTCATGAGAGACTCGCCAAAGTCCCCTAAGCGAGTTTTGTGGTATGATGATCCGAGACCGGATTCGGGGCGATCGGAATGTTACACCCTCTGAGCTGATACGATGATTCTCGGAATGGCTCAGAAAGGACGCCATCCATGCCGTGGAACGAACCTGCTAGAGCTCGAAGTGCTATCGAATGGTGGTCTATTTTGTTGTGGGTGACCTTGCTCGCAGAGGTCCGTCAAAGAGCGAAAGGGTTGTGTTGAGTCCGTCTGCGGCAAAAATAGCGGGACTGCTATTCAGGAAGTTCATCCTAAAAGTAGTCTGATGACCTCGATCCCCGCTTCATTTTCGCGAAAACAAGGACTCCCTGTCGAGACGCATCGATTCGCCATTTGTCCGACTTGACAAATGTGAGTGTTGTCACAGACTCTCTGCTCAGGGACTTGAATACCTATCCAACGTGGAATATCACTCAGTCATCTATGTGTGGATTCATGAAATATGAGTTCCATTGGGCGCGTGACTAGTTAGGGGGAGGCACCTCGAAGATTTAGCGCTCCATTCGGTTCTGGACTCATTTCTCCACCGCATTGAAATATGCTTTGGAAACCTGCCAACCTGACAACTTCTCTCGATCATTCCCGAGAGGGGAAACGGTCGGGATGGCGGTCTTCCCGCCCATGGCACCACGGCGAACGTGTAGACGGGTTTTAGAATTCATTGAAGCATTTCTCCAAGGCTTGGAAGGATCCTCGGAGCGGCTATTTGTTGGGAGGGCTCCTCTACTTTCTGCTCCCTCCATCACCTCTAAATTTGTCGGAATTCCTTCATTCGCGCCAAAAGCGAACAGCGCGCTTTCTAGCCTCAACGAATGACGCTCCTCGCGCAAACTATTTCTCTTCTGTTTTCACGAGAGCCTCTCCGTCGAATGGTATACTTTCCCCACCGAGACTTGTCTGTATGGAGCGTTCCTTCGTCAGTCAGTCACTCGGCCCTTTCGTCCGCCGGTGTGGGGCATATGATGGCTCCTTCACAAAACTTTCGCTTTGGAAAACCCTTCGTGTGGGGGCGTACCGCGCGGCGCACTCCGCCGGCATCCGGTTGCGACGCAGCAGCCATGGACTTGGCAATTGTTGTCCTCAGCGGAATTGGCTGTTGTTAGCGGGGGTTGTCTGAGGCCGTAAAAATTCGCTTACGTGCACGAGGGAATTCCGGAGCTCGCTCTGAACTCGGCGGGCGGCTCCAAGCCCGCTCGTGATGAGTTATCGGTCGACTCGGAATTGCAGATCCGATGCGGGCGGTGACGGGTTGCTGAAAGGATTCAGACAGAGGATGATTCCATGGGTTGTTCGAGTTTCGGGAAGTTCACTCTTCTGATAGTTTCGTTCAATGCATACGGAATTTCCGAAATTTGTTCGCTGAGGCGTTTCACATCAAAGTGTACGCCGGAGCGTGCGGAGGTTCCGACGGCAGGGGGCAGTCAAAACGGTGAGCGCCGCTATTTTGATGAGCCTGGCTAAAGTTTCCAAAGTTTTTACTGGTCACGCCTGACTGACCTTGGCGAACTCGTTAAGGATCTCGATTAGAATAACGAGCTAAAAAGCGTCGCCTGAATTCCCACTCAAGGTCGACGCTTAAAGCCCCTAGGCTAAGAGCTCAGTCTCTGATGGGGCGGGTGGTTGCTCAGCCCGGTGATCAGCGGGTCAGTAAAAGGATTGTCCTTCGTTTAGTCGGCTCGTTCTTCATTCAGGAACAAGGAGAACAGTGGCGGCCGCGGTATCCTGGCGGAAAATCCACTCGTGTTCTTTGTTTCTCCGTCAAGGCCGTTGGCATGAGCCCACTGACGTCTATGATAGTCTGGCTTCCCTATGACGAATTTCCGACGATTCTCTCCTCGATTCTTCAGGGCTCAATCTTTCTGATCCTTCCCGCCTGATGGTACGAGAGATCAGTCCTCTCGGCATCAGGAGCCATCCGTCAGCTCAGCGAGTGCGTCGGAAAGCAGGGGGAACTACGAGAGTGGACGTAACGGGATGCTTCCGCGAAAGGAAATGGGGGCGGGAAAAAATCGAGCTGCGATGCCGGACACAAAAACAGACATATGCAAAACTCCGTGTACGTTGTCATCATTTTCTGGCTGCTGTTGCTCATGTATCTCATGGACGCGTATGTAGAACAAGATGCGACTCAGACAGGAGCGAGGTTGTGTATCCGTGGATTCGAAAAGGATTTCTCCGCCGACAAGACGTACGACCGCACCTGCTCCGGAATGTTTTCTCTCTCTCCCGTTTCTCGTTCGGGGATAACGAGCTTCTCATTGAGAAAAAACACAGCGGAACTCTGCGCCGAAATCCCACGATGTTTACGCGAGGTATGAAGACATGTTTAGAGAGTTCTGTTTATGGTGAGCCCTCATGGAAACTGTGGTTCCTTGTCTGCCCTGCATCCTTCCACAGGCTAGTCCCCTTGCTGAAAAAGATTTGCAGCCCAATTTAGTAATTGATGGAGGGCCATACGAACCTGAGCTCACCTTTTCCGGAACAACACTCGTCTCGGAGGAGCCGCGACACGCCATTTTGGGAAACAAATAATTGTCGAATGGCGCTTCTTGTCGGAATCAATTCCATCCATCTAGTGCTTCGGACCGAGAACGGTCGTTGAAAGCCATCTGTTGGACATTGCGGAGAAACTAAACGGATCTTCAGAACCGCGAAGAAACGAATCAGTTTGCGGCCCTGCGGAGACGTTCCCCTCCGACGGGCTCGGTGAGCCAAAAGAGCATCAATGGGTTCATTGAATTGGGGGCGATTCTTAAGGATTCGAGCTACTCCGCTGTTCGGCCAAGTCATTGGATTAAGGACGTGTCCAGCGGCAATCGAAAGTTGTTCCGTCTGGGTCGGGGACCCCAATAGTCGATTGTTCGTTGGAAAAGGCACATCGATACCGCCAGGCGGAACGCGGAACTCTGGTGAAAGCCAGAGAAGAAACAAATATTTGTCTTTTTTTCCTGGAGATTCCGATCGCGACGAAGAGGGTCGATAACATTCTGCTTTCGACGGCCTGTGCTAGATTCCGTATGATCTTGTTTTTTGATCTCCGGGAAAAGCTGATACTTCCTAAACCCCAGTGTTGGGGACTACTTCGGTAGGATTTCGCTCCCGCCGATTTTTTTCCCCCGAACAATCAGCCGAGTAAACAGTCTTCATCGACATCCGCACCGGCGCCGTCGAGGATTGAACGACGATCCCGTGCCGTTTCCCGAGTCCCTTCTGGAAGACGATTCGACTTGAGCTTATTTTGTTTTCTTCATTCTTCACCTCAAATCGTCGCGATACCGAGAAAACGCAGTAATGTTGGGTGCTTTGGAAGTGGTCCACAGATCACGACTTTCCCTTCTCAAGTCGCTAAGCGTGCGGACATGAGCAAAAGAAGCTCCAAATCTGAGCCTTTCAAGGGGAATTCTTTCGTTCCTCATTCAAATAATCATTGAGGAAGTCCGGGCTTCCGTTCTTCCCGATCGTTTTCTGTGTGAATACGGTTCCGAAAACGTGTTATTCATTATGCTGCCGTCGAAAATCTGTGCCGACCGAAGCACTTTTATCGTATGAGTTCATTTTGTCGGAACCGGGGTCGACTCGAGGTCGAACGGCGTTGTTCGTGATAGTAGAAGATAGAACTCACGAGACAGCGACGCCGATCTGAAGCAATTCACTCAGTCAGTCCTAGATGCCTTCTGATTTTTATGACATCTCGAAGCTGACATACCTACTTCCTTGTCCTTACAGCTGGTTCTTCGGGCCTATGTCCCGTCAGGAGGCGATAGAGCTGCTACAGCGTGAAACGGATCCAGGAGTCTTCCTGGTGCGGAATTCGAACACCATCCAAGGAGACCTGGTTCTCTGCGTCAGGTTAGTCGATGTCGCTCGGAGAAACATTCCGACCGGATACGAACACTCCATCCATCATCGTTCATCCCTCGCCATCTGCTTTGATGCGATGAGGAGGCGATGAGCGAGATAGTAGAGAAAGTCACTTCGGAACGACGTCAGGGATTGTTGCATTGAGGATGGCGAGCGACTATTATTATAGGAAAGATACGATTCCACTTTCTTCCGCAGAGAGGAAACCCGCGTGTCGCATTACATTATCCACAAGGTTGCGCAGGGAGCTCAGACGAGATTTAAAATCGGAGAGCAGATGTTTCCCGACATGCCAAACCTCCTCCAGTTCTACAAGAATCATTTCCTCGACACAGCGCCCTTAGTGCGTCCAGCGTCGAAACCCGTAGAACGAGTCAGGGCTCGCTTCGACTTCAACGGCAGCGTAAGTAGCTATTCCACAGTCTCGAGTGTTCGGAACCGTAAAATGATCCGGCTTGCTCAACATGCATCGAGTAGAATGAGCGTACCAAGCATAATCCTTTCGCCGCAATTCTGAGCAACTCTCTCCAATTGTTCAGGGAGACACGGATGACCTGCCTTTCCGGAAAGGCGAAATACTCACGATCATCTCGAAAGACGAGGATCAGTGGTGGACAGCGAGGAATTCCCTGGGTCAGACGGGTCAGATACCGGTCAATTATATCGAGAAGGTGAGTGCGATCATCCTGGGATCAGTAGGGAACTGATGTGCGAGAGCCAGGCTCAAATCCGAGCGGGACTGGACAAGGAATCGGCAGGGCGAAAGAGAGAGATTCGAGGGCCATATGAGAGGACGCGACGGCGCGGTGGCGGTGCATCGACCGATTCGACGAGCGATCGGTGGATTGATTTTTTCACCACTATGAAAGTTTCGCTGACGAACACAGAAAACTTTCTGATTTCTGACCTCTGAACTCTATCTGAACCTTCTCTTTTCCCTCTTTCAGCTCCGACTCTGAACCTTTTCCTCTCTATTCCCGTAATTCAATGCCTTAACGTCGCTCTCATAACATTCTTGCTCTGAGTGGTTGTGGATCTGGTCTCGCGAATAAGATAATTTCCGATCGAGGGGATTCGACAACTTGCTAATGACAGCCTCGTTTAGGATTTAATTTTCTTCCTGTGGACCCTTCGGTGGTGTCTCCCCCAGCGATCTTTCCGTTTTGGCTCCGGCTTCCGAATGAGCTCTCTGAGCCGGGTCGTAGAGGGATGGAAATCTGTCTGGGAGCGATCTCTATTCCTCTCCAGCGCTTTCAAGCCTTCTGAGTTTCGCGAGCAGCCGCAAGCGAAGCTCAATTTACCGCCAGCTGCTGCCCGACCGTCCGGGGTCACCCTCGTACGCGGTATTGAATGCAGGGAGTTATTCCTTGGCTTAGATTTCCGAGCTAAATGTCCGCGTGGAGGATTTTCCACCGCAACGTTCCTCCTTCGCGTGTGAATTCCGCGAATGACATGGCCTAACTAGATTCGGTGATTTCGCATAGCGAACTTTCCCTCCAGTCCCGTAACCTATTGATTTCGTTTCCCGAGGATTTTCCAAATCCCTTGCGGGAGTTCCGTTCGCTCTGGGGAGGTTCGGAAATTGCGTAAACTTCTCGCCGAGCGCCTTGAGTTGTGATAATGGTTTCTGCGTCGATAACCCAGCGAGAGTGCTTCCGAGAAATAACTTCTCCGACTTCCCAGCACTGCCGTTCCGCCCGGAGTTTTGGTGTTTCGATAACATGTATGAACTCTTCCCTCGTGTCCCTAATCGACTAAGTTGACGACAATTTCTGCCACAGCTGGAAGACGCCAACAGCACGCCGCTTCCACAATCTATGGTGGGATCAGTGGGCGGCGTCGCCAACAATGGCGGGGTTGTCCACCTGCCACCTCCAACAACGAACCCTCCCGCACCCCCACAACCGCAATGCAACACAAACGGAACTCAGCCACCGTCAAACGGAACCTCTAGTCAGATCCGCTACACCACGCCACAGTTGGGACCCGCAGCAACGGGCAATAACGGAGCTCTCAACGGAGGCGCGCTCGGCCAACGAAATAGCCAAGAAAGAAAACTGCCAGCCAAGGCTCGTGTCAAACAGGCTCGGGTGCCGAACGCCTATGACAAAACAGCCCTGCGTCTCGACGTGAGTACGATCCTATCTCAGAGTCAGTCCCTCAATGCCTTGTCATTTGCTGGGAAATCTTCCAGAGCACCTATCATTGAGCATGATGCATGTCGGAGGGTCCGACGTTGGGTGGCGAGCACACCCCCTCCCTTTGCCCAACTGTCTCGGACTCTGTCCAGCACTTTCGAGTATTCAACGATTGCGTTCGCCTGCTGCGGAAGATATACTCCGTGGGCTCGCCGGACGAATGCTTTCCGCTCGGTCGGAGATGTGCGCGAAGCCGCGCTCCGGCATCGAAACAGCTTACGATTCCAGGCATTCGCCTGGCACGCTGAGGCTGACATGCGGAGATTACTGGATCTCTCCGGAAAGTCACCCTGTCCCGCTCTCGAAGCGAGGGAGTGCTCCGAAGGAGAAGAAAGCACCCCGGTTGCCTCAGTGCTTTATTTTTTGCCCCGATGCAAATCCTTGCACTTGGAGTTCTTATCGACTGACGAAAGTATCTCAAGCACTGTATGGGGCTATTCACGGATACTTCGAACCATTGGGTTGTTTTCCTCCTTTGGCAGGAGCATCTCATTGTCAGATTCGTTCGCGCTTACTGATTTTGACTGGGCCTCATATCCTTATTCACAATATTGTGTCTATTCGGATTGTAATCTTCGTGAGTCGAATCCAGCTACGGCGTTGCATTCGTTTCCCTGACGTTTCGGATTCCAGGCGTGTAGCTGCATCTGTTAGGGGTTCATCTGAATAATGCAGTCCTTTTTTATGTTGTTCCAGGTTGGAGATATCATTCTGGTGACTGCGATGCACAAAAACGGACAATGGGAGGGTGAACTCCGCGGAAAAACTGGGCATTTCCCTTTCACGCACGTCGAGTTCCTCGACTCGGGGGACGAGGAAGATGAAGCGTAATCAGGCGCCTGCGAGGAAACACCAGAGGAGAATGAATGTTTTCGAAGTAGAACTACAGAAAATAATTTGCCTTCCCTGGGAGGGCACACAGTCAACGAAATAATTTCGATAGAGTCACCGTGTTGCTACAGGAGGCAAACGACGAAACAAACAAGAATCGAGCTAAGCGTACATGCGATACAGAACAGCACGGGGCGCTCAAGTATCTTGAAAGCACATGCGATTTTTGTGAAATGAGTCGGACCGAGGCAGACTCGATAGGGACAGACAAGAGGTAAAGGGGAGCAGAGAGGGGGCGGAGACTCCTCCGTCGTGCTTCCCCTCCATCAAGAAGGTGAACACGAGACCGCTTCAAGTAGTGAATTTACCCTAGTTGACAACTTGACCTGTGACATGCAGAGAATTGCGGAATGATTCCCTGACGATGGCAGATGAGGAGAAATGTAGTTCAAATTTCCGACGGAAGCTGTCCATCGATTCATTGTTCTAGCGGAGCGATTCCTCTGAAGAATTTGTGTATAGCATTACTGTGAATAAAACCAATACATACCGATAAATACGATAGGTGTCTCTGTAATTCCTCCGACTTCTTCATCATTACTATTGAGGATTTAGAACGTTTATGAGTGCCGCGAAACTTTGAATGATTGGTCCCTTCGAGTGTGACGTCTCGAGTGGAGTCGGGAGGAATTCCCGTATCCTCAATGAGAGCGAATATCGAGAGGTGGGCGCAATCATTCGTGAAAGCGATCGGCGGAACCCAAGCAGGCGGTGCACGTTTCTACACGCGAATAGATAGATAGAGATTTACTTTATTGTAAAATAAACTACGGTGTATTTAAATGAACAGACAGAACCCTCTTCTTTCGGAAGCGCCTGCTTGCGCGGAGCGACTCAATGCGCTCCCCGTATGTTTTCCATATGATTGCGATGATGTCAAGATGGAAACGACTTCGCTGTCATCGTTTAACGCATCTGTTTGAATGGCGGAGTATGATATAGCAGTCGAGAAGTCGGGTATCCGCAGAGGACCGAAAGTATGACGCGGGAAAAAAACGCGCAAACGCTGAGCCCAACATCATTCCGTTCAGTCTCTCGCGCTGCCCGGTCCGTTGAATGCAAAAACGTTTTGCGAGACCTTAGCACGGACAGTCTGGAATGCGGCCTCTGAGGAACCAACTACGCCTTGCTGGAGTGAGATAAGTAGCCTCGCCGAAGGCCCCTTCCTCTGCGCTGCACTCCTCCCTCGGCCCAGTGCACCGACTGTTGATAACGTATTGGTAGCTTGATATAGCGCGGCACCGCGCTTGGGAGCCTCTGCCGACGAGCAGAGAGAACCTGCTGCTAATTTTCAAGCATTAATTTCAAAACTTCGCATCCGAAAACTTTCAGAGTCGCGGGATTCAAGAATTGTGCGCGCTCTCCGCCCGAGGGGGTTCGCATGCATTGCGAGAGAGACCGATAACATGGAATTACTCGGGAGTCGGCGAGTCAGGAGCGAGTCACGGAACTGGCATGCGGAGAGGTTTCGCAATTTCTCCCGCAGCGCGAAAAAGCGCGTGGCACAGCGACCGAGGTCGGGCGCCCCGTCCCGAAGATTCCAGCTAGGGCAGTCTGTTGCGCACTTTCCGAATTTCACCGAGATTGACAGGGCTGTACCCGTGCTCTGCAGCCTCCTACCTAATTAAAGATCTGCTCCGGCAACTCTCTGAGGTACTTGGCCGCTCTCATTCACCCCGATCGCCTGACTTTCGCTGCTCGAGATAAGAAGTAAAAACCCACTTTGTATAATGGCGGAATGAGATTTCGCCTCCGGGCACGGTCATCTGAACTGACACGCACGAGACTTCGAAGAGAATGTCGAAGCAAGGAAAATACCAGCCGAGCTTGCAGAGTGAATTTCGGGTGATGGCACGAAGTCCAGCCTCGCTCCATCAGGGCTCATCTCAGTTTTCCTTGAGGATCGGATCTTCCTCAGGGCACGGGTTGTGCGGAAATCGCTCTCCTTCCTCGCGCTCGGTCTACCTCGCGCGCCTCCATGTACCTATATTCGATCTCTATCGCGGAAATCAGGCCGAGTTAGGGAGACATCACCCTTCATCCCTCATTGTGAGAGGCCTTATCAGGAGCAACGATGACGGTTCTGTCCGTTCCCTCTGGTGCTGGGTTATTCGTGATGGAGGGATAGGAGGTTCCGGTACTGCTAGCGGTAGCTCGCCTCGGGTGGCATCCGGTGCGAAGTTCACTTCACCTTAGCACCATCAGCCAGGATTGATTTGACCCGTCAGTCCGAGAATGGATCTAAAGAGCTGATTGTCAGAGCTGATCCGGCGAGCCTTGCCCTGTAGGATCGCCTGGAACGACGGCACATACCCACGAGCATAGTCTGACTTGTTCGCCAGTCGAAGCGGACTCGACTGAAGAGCTGACGAGGCTGCTGATGTGGATCGGGCAATAAAACCACCCAAAAACCCAATCATGGTCGATGTTCTACTCGCCGACTTCGAATGATACTCTCTTGCTTGGTTGGGAACTCGACTGCATTCTCGTTCACAGGAGATGAAGTTGGATTCGTTTCAACCGGAGTGCTTCCCTCGATCCGTAGAGCCGAAGTACTCAAGACTTCTCTCCTCGCGTGCAGGAGTGTCAAAACAGTTCCTCTCGAATACGAACGCTACTGTCGGTACTCCCGGGATTTGCGTTCGCAGGCAGATATCAGGATATCAGGAAAGATCATCGATAGACTCTCGACCCGTCGCGATGAATCTGCCTTCCCGGACACACGGTGAAGGCTCCTCGATAAACCTGAGGACTCGCGCATCACGTCGGAGAGGAGCAGAGATCATCATCGTCAGCGGAACATTCGTCTGCAACCGCTCCCGCTCTCCTGAGCGGAATAGGCTCTCTGGTACTTTATTAGCTCGCGGTCGTAAGCATTCGTTCCCTTCCGTCGCTAAGCCGTGAGGGTTCAGAGTGTGAAGTTCCACCCTCCGCAGAAAAGCACTCTCTGCGGTTGTTCGTTCTCGGAAAAATCGCATGTCTTGTCTCTGACCAGCTGAGCCCTCTGAGTTGACAGCTGGTGAACGGCAGTGAGGGGCCGTATACTCCAGGCTCATCTCGACCCTATCCGATTTTTGCCATGGGCAGTTCAGACTCGAAGCTGAACTTCCGGAAGGCCGTGATTCAGTTGACTACACGTAATCAGGTATGTAGCTCATGCAGAGCCCGCTGTTTTTCTGGCGTATTTTGAGACTGCTGAAACGTCGGAAACAAGACGGACTGGCTCCCCATGCACTAGAGTTAGAGACTCGTGATCGGAGATGAATATCGCTCTTTGCAGCCCATCGACGTGAAAGATGAGCTGTTCTGGGAGCAGCTCTGGACCGAGAGCGTCGACTCCGTGCAAGATATATTCGCCCTTATGCCAGCCGGTGAGGTACGTACGGACATCAACTAGTTCGAACTCCTTTGTGATCGAGAAAATCGGATCTATCACGCTTTTCCAACACCGCCACTGTAGGTTCGAGCTCTCCGTGACGACGCACCCACGAACCTCGCGACACTGTGCTATAAAGCAGTGGAAAAATTGGCTCGCGCAGCGGACACTCTGCTCCAGGTAGACAGTCCTCGCGAACAACAGATAGGTGAGAGGGGAATTCGGTTCCCGAATGTTTTGTGGCTTTTTTGATCTCTTTTTGTTGGAGCCCCTAGCTCTTCGACCCGGGAAAAGTGCTCGAGCTGAGCATGAATCTGTCAGGTCGGTCGACTCAATAGCTGAAGTTCTCTGACTCCCCAGTTCTCAACTGTGTGCGACTTCTGACGAGGCTGGTGCCTTACATCTTCGAAGATCCTGATTGGAGAGGATTTTTCTGGAGTTCACTACCTGGAAGCTCCTCGATTCAGGGTGGGGGACAAGGCGATGGAGAGAATGAGAGCCCTTCGTTGGCTCATACGATGCTGACTTCTCTCTGTGTAAGTATAGAATAGATTCTGTTGTGCCGATGATTGTCTCCTCGATCCAATGATCCCGAGGGGAGCGATTGGCGCAGGGGCGATCCGACTCCGGGGCGACGACCGAAATGGAATGGAACGTGCTGCAATTTTCAGGATTTGTTATTCTGCCCGGACTTCACTGTGCATTCCGCTCGACCTTCGGGAACTTCACCCGATGGTCCGGATGAAATCACGGATTCTTGTGAGCTGATTTGGGAAGCAGGGGTGGGATGTGCAGCTTCTCCGCCACGAAGTGCTCGTCACGATCATAATCGGACTGAGGTGAGTTCACATCGAATCGATCGATCGATGAGGAATTGTCATGAGCGAAACCGCCGAATTAACAGAATTTTCGGCACAGATCTTGAAACTTCTGCTGACGCTGTTCTCGAATACGATGTATCACCCGGCCAACGACAAAACATCGTGAGTAACCGCGATCAGATTGATGGACTAATTTGCTACAAGCTCAAATCTCGGATCTGCCGAAATAAGGGTCACGAATTTTGAGTGAACTCTTTCTCACAATTGACAGGAATCGTTGGCTGGATCTTTTCACATCGGCGGACAATAGACACGCCTTGCCGCTCTTCACATCTCTGTTGAACACCGTTTGTGGTTTCGATCCGTACTCTTCACTTGTGCCGCTGAATCACCTAATATTCGAAGATCATCGAGAACCGTTGGTTGAAGTTTGTCTGCAGCTGTTGATCGGTAAGTAGCTTTGGCGATTCCGGAGTCGAGTGTCTATGAAAAATGCAATGAATTCGGATTCGTTCACGAGGCGATCTCATTCACGGTCATCACGCGAAATTCCGCATTGCAGTGGCTTTGGATCATGAGGGAACGAACAACCTCTTCGTGAATTATCTATCCAGGATTCACCGCGACCATGATTTGGAGTTTGTCCTGAAAGGTTTCACCAGGCTCCTGAATAACCCTCTACAATCAACGTATCTGCCATCCAAGAAGGTGATTCAATTTCTCGATAACAACCCCCTCATCCTGGGAATAAGGGAGCGGGGGACGCCCCGAAAAGTCATATAGATAAACTGACCACTCTCCCGGCCGACAGATTCAGTTCCATCAAGAACTACTAGTGCTCTTCTGGAAAACTTGCGACCACAATCGGAAATTTTTGTTCTTCGTGTTGAAAAGCAGCGAGGTATTGAATATCTTGGTGCCAACACTCTATCATCTGAACGAAGCGCGAGCCGACCCCTGTGAGTGCCTCGGCCTCTGAAGTTCCGGAGAAGATTTATTTCTTCGCTCTCAGAGGTTATGCTGAGGATTCGTACGATTTTTTCAGCCCGTGTCGGACTGGTACACATCGGAGTGTTCATTCTGCTGCTACTCTCAGGCGAACGGAACTTCGGGGTCCGACTGAACAAACCTTATGCTGCATCGGTCTCCATGGATGTTCCGGTTTTTAGTGGAACACATGCCGACCTCCTCGTCCTTGTGTTTCACAGGTGAGAATAGTCAGAGGAGTCATCTAGCATCACGGGTAATGTGGTAATACTAGGGACAAAATACACGTACGGACTTGAAATACATGCGTAAGCGATTGACATCGAGTCATGATATTTCGTATTCCTTTGTGCAGGATGATAACCACCGGGCATGCTAGGCTACAGCCTCTCTTCGACTGCCTTCTAACAATCATTGTGAATGGTTAGTCTAATGCAACGTTCAGAAGTTCCGTATAACAAACTCATGAGTCAGCAAGCTCTCAGCTCGGTTACCGACTCGCATTCTCATTTCGCAGTGTCTCCCTACTTAAAATCGCTGTCGATGGTCGCATCCACGAAACTCTTGCATCTGCTCGAGGCCTTCTCGACACCATGGTTCCTGTACTCGAATCCGAACAACCACCATCTTGTGTTTTTCCTCCTTGAAATATTCAACAACATCATACAGTACCAATTCGACGGTGGGTCGATCCGTCGGAATTCAGCGATCGGGCTCGAATCCTCTTCCCCCTCAGATTCCTGAGCCCTTATGTATGTTTACGCCCCCGGGAGTCTGAGGAATTTCGCTACTTTCTCCCTTCACAGGGAACTCGAATCTGGTCTATACCATCATACGAAAACGGAACATATTCCATCTCCTGGCAAATCTACCCACCGACGGTGGGACGATTCAGAAGAGCGTCGCGACTGGTTCAAAACCAAGCCTGAGCAAACAGGACTCACAGATGCTGTCGGATCAACGAGTCACCGGGGAAGAATCACACATCGTAACATTGGCTGCAACGCCAAGTTAGTTTCTTCGAGAGGACATCATCAGGTTATAAGTCGAATACACGCGGGGTCGATCTCGAGCAATGAGTCCGTTGCCTCCTGCAGGAATCGATAAGATGACGGAGAAGGAAGAAGCTCACAAAATGAGCATTGACATGGAGGGCTCCGCGGAAGGTTCGGAAAGCAAAGAAACCCAGGGGAGCGACGAAACCGAGGAGAGCGAGGAGAAACAAAAAGAGCGCGCGGTTAAAAAACAGAACTCAGTGTCTAGTCAATCATCCAGTCGCGATCAATCAGAGTGGCGACCGACACCCGACTGGGTCATAAGTTGGAAGCAGAAGCTACCTTTGCAAACAATCATGCGACTTCTCCAAGTCCTCGTTCCCCAAGTTGAGAAAATCTGCATCGATAAGTGAGTTGTGAGATTTTACCGACCTCGTTTCTCCAAGCCGCCTGATGCTAATGTCTGAGCTGGCTCCAGGCTCTCAGTCGGGGCTTCGAGGGGATGTGCTCCCTCTCTCGCGAAATGTAACCGATGAGATCTTCCTCTCCACAGAGGTCTCACGGACGAATCCGAGATTTTGAAATTCCTGCAACACGGTACGCTGGTCGGCCTCTTACCCGTTCCTCATCCGATCCTCATCAGAAAATATCAGGTTTGTGTGGAATACGTTCATGAAACGCTCTCAGGGCTCGGATTCCTGAATTAAGTCAATCAACTCAGAACCGTCCTTAGCCTCGCCGCACTCCCCTCTGAGACCTCGATCCTTCTAGAGGATGGTCGTTAGCGAGTCGCTGACTGACACTCCGATCACCCTTCCCTTGCAGGCGAACGCCGGAACAGCTATCTGGTTCAAAACGTATATGTGGGGTGTGATATATCTACGGAATACTGATCCCCCAATCTGGTACGATACGGGCGTCCAGCTGTTCCAGATACAGACTGTCTAGCTCCGAGGATGAAGGTCTCCCATGACGAGTCGAGGCGCTCCTGGCCATCCCTCTTCAAATACCAAGCTTCCGAATCCCAAGCTGTGATTTCCCCCGCCTGCAATGGCGTCTCGAACCCCCATCACCAACAATTCAAACGAATTGTATCGAGCCGGGATTCCTATCCGTAGTTCTCGCACAAGAGAGTTGCGAAACTGAAAAAATCTCAAGTCAAACCGATCAAGGGTCGAGTCTCAGTCAGTGTGATAGCGTGCCGGGAAGAGGGCTTAACAGTCAACAGTCCCGCACGAAATCTTCCGTAATCGTGGCGCCGTCTACGACGGTTGAGGGATCCTTTGCCTTGAGCCTTAAGACGCGCCACCGACTTGAGCCTCTCCCCCCCTTTTTCCCTCCCGGAGCCTCCATCGCGGGTCTCCGACTGTCGGGCATCCCGATTCGACAAGCGAAACGACTTTGTCGACGAGGGTCATCTAGTCAAGCTTTTCGATTTGGGATCGTCGATGAGTCCGGAAATTCTATCCGAAGAAGTTCGTGGCGGCTCCGTTCCTTCCGGCGCTCTTCTCCGCGTTCTCGACGTGTGTTCCCTGATCCCCTGCGGAACGTTCAAAGCAACCTATCGGACGTCTTGGAGCGTCAGACGAGCTTTCCACCGTCACGGATGTCGATCAATAAAATAAGGTCCCCGAGAACACCCCGAATGGACCATTATTTCCGGGAGGCTGTCAGCGGAATGGTGGCGAGAGAGGATCAGACGGCTCGTTTTCGATCATAGGTTCAAGAGAAAAGCCCCCTCGAAATGAAAACCCAGCACGGAAAACATGTATAAAAATATCAGTAGATCTTTAATACATCGTACGTGATCCCTGTGGGACCACTTGTTGGCGAACAATCTCTATGGTAGGTGGCGGAAGGTGTATCTCGTTCAACAACTTGATCAGGTGGTGCACGGGAGCCGCATGACGGGTTCGGAAAACTCCCAACTCATATTTTGATTTATTCATAAGGGTATTTCGATGTTTGGGCAGTGGGTACGCTGCATAGCACAACTATTCAGAAATCAGAAGCTATTCCAGAAACTTTTTTCTGCGCAGCAACAAAGCTTCTCATCTGTCCCTGGTAAACACCGCGATGCTAACTAACTAACGTTAGCTCTACTTAATCACACTTGTTGAGTTTGGTCTGCGCTCTGGACGCGACGATGTCTATTGAGCGTTCGGAAACAACTTAAATCACTGTACATACAAGAATATCGATTGGCTGAAAAGCGCTTCATTCGCGTTTTCTAGACGCTGTTGGAGGAGCTATCGCGTTCTGTTGGTTCATTCTCTTTATGTATCTGTTGAATATCATGTTCGTCAACCACAAGCTAGGCGTGAACAGGTGGAGTGGTCGCATTTTCCGCGGTGTCGTCACGGCCTCAGTTGCCGAAATGATGAACAACGGAAACAGAATTGCGAACAAACAGCCGGCGATGAGCCGCGATTCTGATATTGATGTCATCACGGCCAGGGGCATTCCGAAGCCCACGAAGTACGGCCAATTATCCTCGAGAGCGCTGAGTCGGTAGAGGAACTCTCGGCCCTGATTGCACCATTTGTATTCAAACACGTAGAGACTGTACAAGATCGAGAGGTGCAAGAGCCCGATGATCTGGCCGATCGGTGCGATCGGGAACAGACACACCAGCTGGGTCTGTATCAAGAAAATCACTTGCACCGAGTACGAAAATATACTATCGACGATGAATCTCTTCACAGAGTGCAACGCTTGCGGTCTTCCCCGCAAATGGCGGTACGCCTGGTCGGCGATGTCCAGAAACCAGATGCAATTCACGATACGGGTCAGGATGAAGACGGGCATGACCCAGAGGAAACCGAATACCGCGCTCAACGTCGGTTCGAGCCAAGTCCATATACCCGACGTGCTTCCTTCGAGCACAACTGACAACGCCATCTGAAGTCCGGGCAGCAATGCATAATTGAAGAGCAGGAGACTGAGCATGAAGACGCCGCCGTTCAGTAGACAACACTGTATCAAGCGGTGGATTATCTTCGGTCGAGCGTTGTTCGATGAAGGCGCCGTCTTCTCTTTTTGCTGTCGTCTACGCAAAGCTAATGCTGTGAAAGCCTGCACGTCTTGAGCCACCTTACTCGAAATTGTATCGTTTTTCTCTAGCCATCGGGAATCCAATTTGCCGATCGCCGCTATGCCCCATACCGCGTCACGGCATCCTATGAGCACTCCGGAGACAACGTCTCCTATCACTTTGGTAGCCATGGTCTGGACGGTCCACAATCGAGTTTCGATGATAAGGAGAAACGAGTCGCACTTCTCCAGGAGAAACGACGCATTCAGATCTGCTGCTCACTTTCCTTGTTGTAACTGCGCCGCCATGCGCTGGCGGAGAGAATCTTGGCGATTGCTTCTTCTCCGATTCAGAGATCACAGTAGGAGAACACGGCGCAACACTAGCGAGTTCTGTGATCCAACTGTGTCGGAAGGTTCATCTTTTCAAACTTGACGTTCGAAGCCTACGGAGTAACACAGCTGTTTACGTGCGTAGTTCGACCGCATACGTAAGAGGGCGCTGATGGTTTCAACGGAACCGGAGGAACGGAATCTTCACCAATCGTCACACGCCCAAGCACAAGCCCGGAAAACGCTCAGCGCCGAAAGACCAGAGATCGCAGTACGCATCGTGTCTCTCAGGAACGCAAGGGATTGGGACCTTTTGAATGACTCATGAAACGGGACGTCTTTGACTGCGCTCGAGCCGGGGTAAAAAAAGGTCGGAATGATGGTTCGGCGACACCGAAAGAGCGGTGGAAAGTAGCTTGAGTTCGCCGCCCCACTCGGACGCTCGAACTTACGCTGGGGATAGCGGGTCCCGCTCCGAAAAAACGCGCCTCAGAACTCGGTGAGAAGCTGACGATGATCTCTGACTGATGCGGGTCCGGCCCGCGAGCAGCTAGTCGAGAGCCGACCGTCGCGGCGGTCCGAAGTCCCGATCCAGAGAGACATAATTTCACATCGCTAGGCTCCCAATGGGAAGTTTCTTCCCACAGGAGAAATTCCCTCCTCATCAGAAGGTTCCCCGACCATCGCAGCAGATGGACGAAGCGAATCGAGAAATGCCGCACGAGACCCATCCGCCATCCGCGAGCTCCCTTCTTGAGAGCTTCCGATTACAGGATGGATGCGGTGGGATATTTCCCCTTACAGACAATACTCTCCGCCGTATGGGAGTGGGGGGTATGATATTCGCTCACGGTTCTTCCCTCTGCGGATGAAAAACGCTGTCCGTGTACAAGAGCTGGCCTCCATATGACCGGAGTGAGGAGTTTTGGGGTTCCGCTTTACCAGTGGAGGGTTGGAATTTACCCAAGTCTAGCGATCAGGAGAGAAGACCGGCTTCGAGAATTTCGAACACAAGCTGGACCCGAGTCAGACCATTGTGCGATTCGCTGTTAAATCCTCGCAAGCGATTTTCGAGCGCTGTGACCGTGATTATTCAGATCTCTGATGGCGAGCGCTGCAGCAGGCGACGTTGCCGTCGTTGTCGACGCTTTGCCGTATATCGACCATGAGTATGACGAAACCGGGGTTCGCGAGGCGGTATGTTGCCTATAGACGTTCTTCCTATGACAGTTCTAATTCGATAGCCTGCTTTTTCCATTATTAGTGCATCGAATCTCGGCATGGATTAAATGAATTCTCATTCCCCCCATCTTCGTCAGGTCCTAGCCATGGTCGAAGAAGAAACTCGACGGTACCGTCCTACGAAGAATTACCTGGAGCACTTGCCTGCTCTGAAGCTACACGAATTCGAGACGGAAATCCTCAGAGCCGAGCTGGAGAGGCTGCAAGCTAGAACACCCATGGATATGATATCCATGAAGAGGTTCGTGTCCCGCCGGATTGAGACGAGTCATATATTCCCATAACCCTTGGTATTCTCTAAACCTCCGCTTTCGTAGGTACGAGCTCCCTCCGCCACCCCATGGTCGGCACAATGACCTTCAAGCTTGGGCAGAAGCTGTCGACAACTCCCATGCGCAGCTGGAACAACAGGTTAGGCCTTCCGAGTGCCTCTCATTGGATTTCTCAACGATCGGCAGCGTCTTAGACCCAGATACTCCATCCGGTAATATTGCCCTTGAACAGTTGGTTAATTCCTGCAGATAACTCGTATCGTGAATCTGGAGCTCCTGGAGAAATACGGAGCGGAGTCATGGCGCGGACACATTGATGTGTTGGTCAATATTGTGAGGGATCTGCAGAGCAGGTGCGTATCCATAGGGTGTACTCGATCAGAATCCCCGGAGCGAGGGCTGGGTCCGAGCCGGCTGGGAGAAAATAATCCAGATATTCATGAATAAAGAATTTCAATACCTTGTCATCAGGCTTCAGGACGTACGCCGCAAAATCCAAGACATCCACTACGAGCGAAAAACAAGGCAGACTGAAGTCGGAGACGAACTCCGACTCCTTGAGTCCGAATGGGTGAGCTAATACTCCCGACAAGTGAGCCATCATGCAATGAGTCACGGATTCGGCTTATCCAGGGCCGTCGCTGCTGAATCTGAACGTTGCATCGTATCGAGATAATTCACATGGCACATTGTAGTTTTGATGCACATTCTCTGAGAATTAGTCTCGGATCCATACGAATACGCATGAAATTGGAAGCAGTGCTCATATGTTCAAGTCTCAAACATCGAAGATGACACTCTACCCATTTGGTTTCAGGTCGGTCTGGTCTCGAAAAATTATGAAATCGAGAGAGCTTGCGCTGAATTGGAGAAGGTGCGGGACATTTCTTCTGTAGCGAATGAGTGGAGAGAGATGCCTTTAAGTATAATTAGAACCACGGAGCACCGATTGACGAATTATCGTGTTCTAGGAGATTCCGGGGACGTCTAAGGACGATGAAACACAGGAGCCTATTGCCAAGAAGACCCGCAGCGAATAGTGCAGAGAGGTCGATTGAAAACATCATGATAATCTTGTATAAATACGACTTGTAAATAGCCGCATCCCTCGATAAACCGAGTATTCGATTCCTCTGGAGATCTTTTCACTCCTTGGCGCATGAGAGTCGCCGTGTCTTCATCATTTGTCATCTTCTGTCGAGCCAGCAATTCACGCCTAAATTCCTCCCGTAGAGGCTCCGAAATCGCTCTGGCAAAGCGTTCGAGGGCATTTCTCATATCGCCAGGGGAAGAGTGAGGATGGAGGGAGATCGGAGAATGTGGACACACTCTCGACAGGTCTCTTCACCACATCGCCTGATTGCTCCAAGTCCTTATTCCTTCGGGAGGAGCTTAGAATCCCTCTTCGCCATAGTCTCTGTCGCTCTCGCATGGCGGGGATATCGAGGCTGTAGCTCAGCGGGACATTTGGGCAGCCGTGGGGTCTGGGGAATGGGAGATGATTCTCGGGTCTGAACCGGGAGTCTGAAGCGAGAATGGGGTCTGAACCGAGAAGAAACGGTGGCTCATGAGGTTTGGATTATCCAACGATATTTTGCTTCCATGAATAAAAGTTTACGTAATCATACACTACGTATTATGAAGGGCATGCATGTCGTCGGGTGAACAACATAACGAAAAAGAAGCGGGAGCAGGGGCTAACAGATATGGTCAGCTTTGCAATTCGACCGCCGCGACGGGTTGTTGGGGGGTTAGCGCGTCTGCCACCTCGCTACATGAAGAAAGCCGCGAAAGGCCGCTTTCACTTGAAGAGGTGACGCCACACGCGTGGGAAGAGGTTCGGGTTCGATCCCCACTTTCGGCCAGACTGCTTTACGGGCTCTCGAATATATATGCGTCCCGGACCCGTCCTCGGAAGCAATGCCTGAACGGTGAAACCACCACGTAGATGTTAGGTTGTGGCCGGAGAATATATCGGGATGGGCAAAATGCCGCGATCCCTGAGCCATTCCCTCCTTGCGGCATCTTCCAGAGTCTCCGGAGTTCGTCCCAAGCTTCCAGCCGGCCGAGGAAGCCAGCCCAGTCATGGAAGTCACGTTACGCTCTGCCTCTCGGGCCAAGCAGGAACATTTTTGCGGAAAAATCACTTTCTCGCAGGAGATTCTGAAGTTTTCAACTCGAAGAACACAAATCGAGCAGAATGCGTGCCGCCGGCCGCGATCTGTCCGCCAACGCTCCGACTGCGAGCTGCGCTCTCGACGAGCAGAGGAAAGGACCGTTTCGAAATTCCCGCGAAATAAATTAATTTTCGCAGCGTGAGAAGGTACGACTTGGACTCCGAAGCAGCCAGAAGTACTTGATTCTGTCCCATCGTTGCCGACCTATGTTGCACCGTCAGCCTCACATGGACGGAAGTTCCTTAACTCCCCCCATAGAGACGACACAGAGTTCGCGCAGTAGCTCCAAACGACACAGGAGGCGACGGCAGGGCGAATAAATCGCAACTATATGTGCGTGTCGACAAGCGGATCATCCCTCTCCCAGCGGAACAGTGAGGATGGTGTCAGAAGCGCCGTGCTACCCCATTTCGAGGATCTCGCCCCATCGACAGGAGCGGCGAGCGAAAGAGGAAAGGGCTTTTCGAGCAAAGGGCCCCGCGCAAGTCAGGGCCCCTCCGTCCTCTCGCTCTGGAGTCCGATATCCTATGCAGGCAGACAGGCAGGCTTGTGGCGGACGACGGAATGCTCCCGACTTGAGGGCCATTCTTTGGGCCTCACACTAATCAGGCTTCCCGAGGATTTGTTCGCACTCCACAAGGTGCAGTGAGACTAGGAGAGAATCGAGGGGGATGAGGCAAGCCCATCCCATGTTCAGTGGGCAGGGCGAACGCCTAGGGCCGCGGTGCTGACCGATCTGACTGAGTCCCCAGCAAGTCCCCAAATCTAAGCAGCAGCACCATGGCGGCTCACGGCATGGAGTTGTCGCGGTGCCGAATGCGCCGTGTCGGATGCAACGCCCTCAAAAACTGTGAGTAAATAGAGCTGGTCTTCGAAGCTTACTGAGCCGTGGCTCTCTTGGTTTGTTGGGCTTCTCTGAACAAAAGCAAGAGAGGTCACTCGGGTTTGCCCTTGCAACGCTTGCCTCGCGGTGCGCCATTACCTCTTTGAGGAAAAACCTATGGATATTGATCGAGATAGTGGATCACGGTTGTGGGCGAGCTAAGTGCAGTCTTTCTAGCCCCGTTAGGGGCGAAATACCCCCGACGGTGGAATTGCGGGCAGTAAGGAGTGGAATCAATGGGAACGCCGAGCACTATTGAGAGCATCGTGCATTTTTTACGAGTCTCCGATTTTCGAAAGCCATGAGGCATGGGATTTTGCATCCTCTCGCTGCTAGCACGTAGCCGGATATCGCTTGCAACATTCGCATCTCCACTCTATGCACGGCGAGGGCTGGTGCGATCTTCAACGAACGCTGAGATGGACTCCCCCAGTGAAGCACGAGGAACTTCCGAGGAGCCGATGCAAGGGGTCGTGGTGCAATCCGAAGCTCTTGCGCCTTGCAAGATGGTTTGCAAGCTCCGGATGATGAGGGAAAATATGAAAATTCTCGCTGCTGCCCGTGCTGAGCTCCCTTGTCAAGGAGCTATCGCCCTCCGGAATCCCGGGCTTTGATTATTCCAGGAGTGAGTGTTCCTTCGTGTAAGACACGGAGTACACAGCGGACGACTGATCCGTGAGTCTTCGGGAAAATACAGGATTGAGAACCCGGTTCAGCGGCTGAAGGCAGCTCGATAAATGCCACCGGTGAAAAAGATGGAAGGACACCTTGACGCGATTTTGTTGCCGCGGGGGATCAGAGGATCTTACTGACTGGAGGGGATGCGCGCTCTCCGTTCATGTATTGCTGAATTGGTATTCTTGGAATTTTTCGTGGGAAACGTCAGTCGGCCAATGTATAAGGAAAACGGTAGAGGGATCCCGTATACATGCCGATTATCTGTATCACATTCTGTTATGCTAATCCGGCGGTTTCTCGCCGCGAGGGCTACATATGTCACGATTCCCTCGCTGCCGAGAGAACCGTGAAATCGAAGCGCTTCATCCATCTAGTGCGAGGGAAATCCTTAGGCAAGACTGGGCTACCAATACGAATACAAACCCCTGTGTAATTTTGTAGATCTCCAGCGGCAAGGGGCGAATGCCCACCGCAGCGATAGCGGATGGGCGATTCCAAAGATTCGATACAAGTGTCTACAGGAAGCTCATTTCTCCAGAGACGATATGATCGCATTTTCGAGCAGACAAATCAATTTCCGCCCTTGACGATGCGCCACCCACTCAGGATGGGATACGGAAATTCGAATTCATTGACGTGCTCTGCTTCAGTGCCTCGGCGTCATTATTCTTCCCTGGCTCACCGAATTGTAGCAGGGGGGATTTTTCTTTCGGGACCGAGGCGCCAATTTTCTTATCGCTCCCTGATTACTTGTCAACACCGATCGTCAGCCCTGCGGGCAGGTGAGCAAGATGGCCCGACGCGGCAGGCGCAGCTCTCAGTCAGCAGCTCCGTCGGAGCAAACGAGATGTTCGCATGAGGATCTTAAAGGCTAGAACGAGCTCCTGCCGAGCCTTCACCGTCGAAGTGACGACGACTTCGAGATCAGAAAGGCTTCAAGCGAGCGAAGCGGGAGAGAGAGAGAGAGCAATATCCTTCCGCGACTGCGGTTCTTTGTCGATGACATTCAGCACAGATTTCGAGTCGCAGCGAAGCGGCGAGAGGTTGGAAAAACTCAGGCCTCCGAAGCTTCCCCACTAACGGTGCTGGGGATGTATAGTTGTCACGGTCACCTAGCGGCCTACGACCGGAGTGATCTCGGCAATCTCGACCGGCTGGCCAGCAACAAACTGTCCGGGAATCGAAGTTGCTCGCCTTCTCTCGCGATACGCCAAGCGTCTCATCCCCAAGGTTTGCGAAAGTCGTCTCGTTGATGACGTCCAGATGCGACGATTCCACCTCGAACTATGAAGAACACTTATTTGGCTTCGATTAGGGAAAGAAATCATCTCAATCCAGATATGACTTCCGAGTAGGCTTCATAACGCGCAGAGAGCTCGATTCTCTATGCAACAAACCGGAAAAATACGGATCGGGCCCCTCGAACCCGAATTCTACCGCCCGAACGGAGCGGGGTGTTTCCCAACAGCGAAACCTCTGTCTAACCAGGTTTTTTGTTCCCAGGCTTCTACTGCACTGTGGGGTTGATTTGGGCTGATGGGGATTGCGTCTTCATCACCCCCCTCCAACAGCCGAAAAATCAGCAAGCCGTTCATGGAGCTGGCGGACATATCCACGGTGCTCACCATCAGGTTCACTTCTGCGGACACCAAGTTCTTGGACTGTTCCGGACGGTGCATGGCTTGTGCTATAGCAGTCCGAAGAAGTGGCCGCCGTGCATTTCTGGTGAGCAGCGCGACCGTTTCGCATGAATGTAGCTCGAACCCTCTCTTTTAGTCGTACCAAGGGGCGAAAACGATAGTAATGCTTCAAAAATATCGACGCTTACGGGGGATGAGCGCAAATGATCTGATTGATGCATGAGCGAGCAAATGCTCGACTCCGGCCCAAGCCATCGGCTGCAGCCAGCTGCGGCCCTGAGAAGTCTGGCGCGCTTGCTAGACCACCAGCCGCCGTCGCCGCACGTCTGTGTCTAATGGTGCTCGCTTTCTCTATTCGCAGTCCTGGCTGAACGCGTGGACGATGGGTCACTGGAATTGTCCATTTGGAGGATGAATGTGGCAGTCGCCGGTGGCGTCTCTTTCTCAAAGTGGTTCGTATCAGTAGGGAACACGGTTCCGGTGTGACGTTTGCGTCCCACCTAGGAGAAATAGACCTCTGATGTTCCCTCGCTCGTGTTTATTCGATTTGCTTGGAGTATCTAGGATGCTCGCCCAATCGTGAATTCCTCAGAGCTGGAAAAACATCCTCGAAGTATTTACTCATATGTTGTGCCTTCCAGGAGTGTTCTTGCTCTGCCTCAACTGCCAGTGCTTCAAGGATGTTTGTGGCACCCCGAGCGAAGCGTGTTCTGTCTCGTCTTTAAAGTGAGTGTTTTTTTGCCGATGATTGCCGACAAATGCACAACGTGATTGGCCACCAAAGCTCGGGGTAACGTGAAATTGTTCCCTCTCTTCCGTAGGATTCGGCAAAGATATACGTTATCAACGAGGAAAGTAGCGACCTGCAAGAGGTGAAGACTATCACCCCATTCGCGGGGTCGCGGTTCGTCTGCGGCACGTGGAGCAAGAACGGGAAGCGACTTATCTTAGCCACGGAGTCGACGCTAGTGGTACGTGACATTCCTGTGTCCGCAAAAATTGATCTCAAAATTCTTTCCGTTGTCCATCTTGTTGGAGCTCTCGGTCCATGTCTCATTCAAGGACGAAACCCTAACTGACGGCCTTGCAGTTCTATAACATCCCGTGTGCGGACATGGAGCAAGCTGAAATGGAGGTCATTCTCGGTCTCGAACGGGTTTGTTGCATCGAAAGCATGGACGGCGAACGGTTTGTTTGCACGGTGGAGTTGCCCATAGACTCAATGGTTGCCCGCAGCCGCTCCGATAGATGTCTGATTGATCAACAGACAGGACACTCGAGGAGTAAGTTCCAGCAGCTAAGGATAATAATCGACGGGACAGACAAGACGCCCCGCCGTATGTAAGCCCATCGACACAGTTGCGAGGGTTGGGGGATTGGAACGGCCGAATCCTCATGCCGACACCTGATTTCCATCATGGAGCACAGAGCGAGCTCGAAATTGATGTCGATAATGTGACATCAGCGTGAATTGCGCTGGAGCTTTAATACTTTCGGAGCGGCGCTGACAATACGCCCGTTACGTGACTGTACTACGAAGCAGGGACGAGCTCTCAGCGCCGGATCTCACGACGGTTCCGCCAATGTCGCTCTCCGAATACGTCGGACCAATCTGCTCGACGAAATCTAACTCGGAAGTGTTTCACAGGCGGCCTGGATTCCATCCTAGGCATGCACGGTGAAGGAATAGAGGGAAGTTCCCAACTGTTTCTTCTACAATGGAACCCGGATACGGATAAACCAGAAGTCCGTAGCTGGGACGAGCTCTATGGTGAGTGGAACTCTCAGTCTCTAAAACCAGCCCCCCCCCCCTCTTTACCCCTCCCGTGTCTGCTTGCGAAGTATCTCGCACTTCGAACACTCAGCGAGGATTCCGTAATTCTGTCTTCTCTCATTCCGCTGAGAATCGTCGATAGAGCGCAAGAAAGAAAGTACGATCGCCTGAGGCACTCCTCGCTCCTCCCATACGCTGAGTCGATTGTTTTTCTGAAGTTTTATTACGAAACTCTTAATTTCGCCTCGTAAACTTCCGAGCTCAATCAGCTAATGCTCGGAGGATATTCCGAAGAAAGGGGGAATCGGCGATCCCCTTTCCCCCCCACACTTTCCGATCCGTTTCCTCGCAAGTTCATGATGCCCTTACCGTTGAAGAACTCCGAATTCTTGTTCTAAGCATCTTGATCGCTTCCCGAACAGGAATCCTATCCCCCGATCTTCTTGCTGTGGAGCCACAGACGGGCCTGATCGTTGTAGGCTCGAATTCCTCAAACACCCTATACGTGTACGGTGTGGCTGATGAACAGTTAGAGAAATTACACGACATCAATCTGCTGCGTGAAGAAAGGCCCAAAGGGGTCACAATCCATAATCAGGAGGCCCTACTGATGATGGCAAAGGTGCCCTGTGAAGAGCGTCAGATGGGTTTGTCAAGGTCGGTATCTAGCCCGCAGTCTTCCCCAAAGAGATTTCCGGGTATCGTGAGCCTCGGCTCGAACCCGCCACGAGCTCGAATTCGGAATTGAAATTATTCCCTCTCCCGTAGGTCCGAGTTCGTAGAGTACGAGGTGATTCTGCGATCGATACCTTTGTCGACGGGTTCATCTTCGGCGGGTCCATCGGCTTGCACGCTCCGCACTCTGTTAGGTCAACACGCGAAGAGCTCAGTTTCACTGGATTCAACGATCTCCGACGGTGGGCCGGGGGTTCGGGGTAGGGCGGCATCAACGGCCAGCTCGAGTCACATGCTCAACAGGTGAGAGCTCCACGATGCTGAGAGTTTTTTTCATGATTGTTTTCCGGTCCCGCGTAGACCGAACTCGCCTAAAATGGATGAATTCATGCGCTTCTTCCTCTTCCAGGGCACACCACATAGACGGTGTGCTCCCGTTGGGAGGTGACTCTCAGCCGTCGTCAACGATGACGTGGCCCCGCGGCATGTTAGGAGACTTGAAAAGCCACCTGCAACACGGCGGAAATCCTCCTCCGCAGAGACCCATGAGTGCCCACGCCAACCACCATCACCACCAAGGGCATCCTCATTTAGGCGCACAGTCCGAGGGACATTTGGCTGCCGCAGCGCAACAGGCAGGAGGTGAGCTCTTCATCCCGGGAGGGAAAATTTCTCTACCTCGTTGAACTATGTCGATCCTGTCACCGAGCCCGCGCTAACTTGCGTCGTTTGTGTTCACAGGCAAGCTCTTGGACGACCTCAATAGCTTGCTGCACTTCAACGACGGAGTGCGTGACTCAAACCATTTGCCAAACGACATGCTGGATTTGCAGTCTCTTCTGTCAGGAGCTGGAATCTCGTCAGATGCGCTCGGCGCCATAGGAGACGATCCTGATTACCGCAAATTGGCGGGATATCACGAGGAGCTGTTCAAGCGAGCGGCTTCCGGCTTAGACATCGGCTCGGTGAGCGCGTGGATTCACGAAATTATTCCATGAGCGAGCACATTTTCGGAGGCGAGCCAATAACTCACAACTTGAATCAAGTTGCAGATGGGTGCGGATGTTCGAAGGAACAACACGCTTCCGAGAGAACACGTCCGCGAGAGGGAACCTCATGTGCGGTCAGATTCCTACCCTGGTGATGGAGGTGCTTCAACGGCCAATGCGTCCAACTTCAATGCTATCTCTGCTCGTCTGGTCCGTGAATACGTAGGCTAGAAACAATGAATCGTTCGCTAGCCGATTCAAGCGCACACCACACAAAAACTCGGGAGTTACAGGTTTCAGAAATTCGGTCTTTGCGCTTTGCAGGTTTCTCTAGAGGACTCCATCGCTGGGATGACTAGAACTCAGACCCGAGAGCTCCAGGAGATCAAAAACGAGTTATCAGCTATTCGTCGACTGCTAATTTCCGTGTTGTTCCACGTGCTACCCGGAGAGGCGAGGTCGGACGCTGTGTCCAAGTATACATAGCCAAAAGCTGAACGAGAAATCTCACCAGAGGCAGACTTCGAATCGCCGCCGCCTTTACCTCCGCGCAGATCTTCGAAAATGGATGAACAAATCAAATGAGCATTGAACGTAGTCGGTCGTACCAATAGTAGCAATAGCACTCGATAAGCTCTCAAGCAGACAGACAGACAGACAGACAGACAGACAGACAGACAGACAGACAGACAGACAGACAGACAGACAGACAGACAGACAGACAGACAGACAGACAGACAGACAGACAGACAGACAAACAAACGAACTCTACTCAATTTTGGCCGATTGTAATGGCCAGTCGTGTCGCGTCAGATCCACCACACCCCAGGACGTAGCACGGATCAATGGTCCATGATGATGATGACCGATTGTTTGACGAAACCGCAGAATGCAAGATTAACATTTAACAGCCAGTGATACATACAACTATAATACGGCGTCGGGGTCACGTTGATTGAATGTGCGCTGAAAGACGTTGAGAATGAGAACGGCATATGAGACAAAGCATGAAGATTGAAATGTCACAACAATTTTGCGAGTCGAGTCCACGAACATTATTAAGACAACCATGGAATTTTTGCGACATGGAGAATATATAATGAAATATATATTCGAAGAAGGAAATCGGAATCGCTCCTCGGACGTTGCGTGCAATGTATCCGAACACAGTCGTTTGAAGAACCTTCTCCCAACTCCGAGTAGAGGACGGACAGGCGGACCGAGGTGTCAGAAAGAGGAGAAGGGGACGACGAACAAGGAGTAGGAGGCAAGGAGGGGGAGGAGGAGAAACAGGAGATGAAGATCAACTCAAGAGGTGCCATAAAGTCCAAACTTGGACGAAATGTATTGCTCATCGATAGATAGTTTCTTGGGACCGGACGTCTCGTAGAAGCGTTTCCGAGCGACGTATAGCCGCCAACAACAACAACAACTACTACTACTACCTATTATTAATACTAATAATAATAATGATAATAGTGACGATGATAATAATACCAAAACAAACTCATTGAGGACGACGCGAGAGCTCCGAGTAGTGGAAGCAGCGCGACTGGCAGACGATGGACACAGTTTCGCAAGGAAAAATCACAAAGCCTGAAGTGCCGCGACAGTATTCGTCGGGCATCTTCGGAGAGCTATTTTATAAAAACTATACTGAATCAGCTAATTTCGTCTTCTAAAGTTGCCTAAGCCAGACGACAAGCTTCACGTTTTCAATTCTCCCGACACAATAATTGCTCTGTGGTCTAGAAACCGTTCTCACGCTCAATCAGACTTTCGGAAGCGGAGTTCGTTTGAATTTTGTTCCTCTCGATCCTCGGAGTCGCTCATTCAATGATGACAGTCATTCAATCGAAGCGCGATTGAAGCGAACCGCTCAAACAGTCCGATTTCCTTCCCTGAACATGGTCTTCATGAGGCTGTTCTGGACCGTTTTACTCGACCCTCGAAGATGTTTCGTTTAGATGATATAAGTAATTTATGCAAGTTGGAACTTGCACCTCGGCGACTCATACGAACGGTAGCCTCTAACAAAACACTCGACTCCCCTACAAATGCTCCCCTTTGCGTCTAGCCCACTCGTTCACTTTGAGTCTCCTGACCTAACTTTCGTCCGGGGGTAGTTTTCGCGTCGTAATCGTCGTCGATTCCACTCAGTCGCCAATGCAACGATGGGATGATTTGAATGCGAATATCAGCAGCTTTTTAGAACTGACTGACTCGAACTGACTTAATGATGTACATGCTGATCGCAAGAAAAATAAAATGCTCTCGTTATGTTGACGAGACTTGGAAAAGCACTTCTCATTCTTTCTCGAGTATGAATCATACGAACCAAATCGGCTCTAATCTCTCCCGGGGAGAATCTGAGGCGACCACGGAAAAACTATTTTCGATCATGATCGATCGTTTCTCATGCACAATCATTGATCACCATCCAAGGTAGAGTTTGATTAGTCGATGCATTCTTCGCCGGATCGGTGTTCGAAAGGCGGTCTTCGTTCGCAGCCCTGACGGAGCTTATATGATAAAATCCGACCCTCTAGATGGGTTGGCATCGGATGGCTCATGTTGGAGCCACATGAGGCCCGCTTCCGGGGTCGCGGTCGCACTCTGGAGCATCTTGAATATCGATCTCAACGCCTGGAGCAATTCTCTTCTTGGAAAAGATGGGGCTCTAGCGGCTGTCCAAGAGACAAAGAGCCTGCTCGAACAGGAAGCCTTACTGGCCCAACCGATCGAGGATGCGTCCCTGGCCATGGTCACCGAAGAATGAGACCCGGACCGGCACGTCCCGGACCGGCAAGCCCTAAGTTCCTCCGGCCGGGAACTGAGAGATCTGGAGACGCGCTGAAGTAAATTCGATAGGGACCTCTTGGCCGTGAATCCCGCATGCCGCAATTTCCTGCCCCAAATGAAAGGGAATCTCAACTCTCGCAGCGTTATGAAGGATCATACCTCGTCCCCGAAGCCAAGGACTTCCGGAATCTCGTGGAAGAGACGATAACATCGCGTCTCGTTTGAAAGATGAAAGCCAGCCCACGTGACGGGCTAGAAATGCCTCTGGAATGTCCCTCGAGTATGTGGTCCGATTCCCCCGGTTCACCTCGGATCGGCCCATCAAACGCTTGCCTGTCGGGACAGGTTTCACTCCATATTGTACGAGTGATCGATGTCTCTTAGCGAGCCTCAAGTCGGAGTCCGCCGACCAGGCTCTCATCTCATGAGTGACGGAGGCGTCACCTAGCGGCCGACTCGAACAGAGCGACCTACTGCTCAGCTTTTCACCATGTACAAAATTCGACCCGTTATCGGAGGGAGCGACACAACCCCGCATGTATTCGGGAAGCTCGAACGTTCGGTACACCTTCTCTTCCAAACTCGGCGTTGGCCTCACGATGTGCAAGTGTCGGTTCGAGCGTTTTCCGATTAGGGGTGCAATGACAGGGCGATGGGTCCGGCTTGAGACAGCGTTCGAATGAACTCCCGGCTGAGATTGACGCTGAGCCTCACCGATTACGCGCTCCGACTCCGAGAAAATATCCCCCCCCCCGTCCATGGGATGCTTGCCCTCGACTTCCCATTCGACTCAAGGTCTGCGGGCCTTCAGCTCCGGCGAAAGTCCGCGAGCCCAACCTGGAGCGAAGCCATATGTCGGATCAGACGATCAGCTGTGATCAAGTGATGCGGCTTTAGTCACGTAGGCACATAGCGGCGAGAATATCCCGGTCACAGCCATAGGGCCACGGCTAATGGGAGAGCAAGGTCATCTAGAAGGAAGCCTCCGTCGAGCGGGCCGGGGGCGATCCCCGCCGAATCGCGATCCTCGTACATATCATAGCAGCATGATGTTCTCTAAATTGATCCTAGTTCAAGAAGACGGACGGAAGAACCACCACCGGGCGAACGACTCCAGCGCCCTCTACAAACACGGATTTGCTGCGCACTTTCTCTACGCGAGTCTACGTAGACAGCGCCAGTAACGCGACCGGTTGGTAGACTTGTTGTTTTGCTGAGAGGGTCTCTTGTCGTTCCTTTTCCATCGCGTCGCCTCTCTGCCGGCTGCCCTGTTCAATAGTGAATGCCGTAGCGAGTAGCGGCCTCCTCAGCTAGCACGTCAGCCGGTCGCTCGGCTGCTTGCTTTGTCGGTCGGTCTCTTCGCCTTTCATTTAGTTCATCAGTATCGAAGCGAAAGTCCTGGAGACAGTATCTTGCTCAAAACGCTTGCGAGGCTCTTCTGTTCTTCGCCGAACTTACGGTGAGTCAGTGAGAGACTAATCCACGCCAAAGGATGGCGGTCGTTGGCTCGAGCACGAACCGCGTAAACAACCAGCAACTATCTATCCTAAGGGGATGGTTTCGCTCGGGAGAGGAATTCCGCGACGCTCTCCGAACCCCGACGAACGACTCGAACTCGGTGGGCCTGCGGAGAAAATCGCTGCCTTCGCGAGTGATATAGTTTTCTTGGAAGCGCAAAAAGTCGCCCGAGCTCCCTCGAACAGCTGATCCACTTTCAGCTGCTTCGACGAGTCACTGCTGCGGTGCACGCATTTATGACCGTCTATATAACGTCTTCGATTCATAAGCCGAACTCCGGCAAAATCGAAATCAGCGTTCTCGAGTGGAGAGCCTTGCGAGCGAAGCATTTACATGGAATAGCCGAGAATCTTCCATCCACTCCCAAGAGCTAAATATAGTTGCGGCGGTCAAAATCAACAAACTACGAGCCAACAAAGATCTCCGCTTCAGTCCCGAGGAGCTCAATGCGTATTGGTCCAGCCGGCGAACACGCGGACTTGTTGTCAAGTTTGAAAACTGCGCAGTTACGCAGCTGAGGGAGAGTTTGCTCGGCCAGAGCTGTCGTTTCGACGTCGAATGCAATTTCGATCGTTTCACGCGATGTGGGATTGTCCATGATAATATTGATTCCGGACGCCCTCGCGAGCTTCAAGGTGCGAGAAAGGTCTTTCACGGAGCCCATGGATCGTACGGCTTCCGTGGCTACGATGACAGGGCTTTCGTCTCACTCCGGATTAGTCCCTGCAAGAAGGTTCGGAAACGACGTCCTCACTCAGGCGTTTGGAATTTCACATTTTTTCGCGAATTCGCTCAACTTCTTGCCGCATTATTCGTCGAGTGATTGAGGGTTCAACAGGCCTTCCGTCAACAACTCGCTTGAAGGCCATCTTGAGAAGTATTTCGGGTGACTACGAATCCATGGCATTGAATCTGTGTGCCGCATTCAAGATGCGCGCGAGCGGCGTTTTGACTCATCCACTCTCTTACCTGTTCCCCTTATCGACCTGGAAGACGTTTTTCGTAGGGTGGTATCCGTTGTAAACACTATCATTCATCAGCAACCTTGAGACGCTACCTAGGTTGTGCCGGATTCTGAGTAAACAACTCCTCCGGAGTGATTACCACACAAGCCTATCCGAGACGTCTCAGGCTCGCTGTCAACGAACGGATCATCGTAGACGGTAGCGGGCGATTCCCGTTCGGTCACGCGGACAGGCAAAGGTTGCTGTCGCCGAAGTGTTTCTATGTCCGTCTGGCATACGCGTTCGCAGCTAGACGAATTGATGCTGCTCCACTTGTTGATAGCAGCGTGCAAAGATGATAGGTCGACTATCTTGCATTTCGTGGTCCTCTTGGCGCCAGTCAGCTCCGCCCATTGTGCGCCTTCTCGAAGCTCAAGCCTTAGCCGCTTGCAGTAGACCACGACAATGAGCTTCCGCTAAATAATTATTATGGTAATTAGTCGATCGAAGCCCTCCGATCCATGGTGGCTTCTCTGATATCTGTTCCGGAGACAGAATCTGATCGTGACCGCTCACGACGCCCCTCCGACTTAGGGGTCACGCGCGAGAGTGGATTACGCGGAACCCATCGTTTTCACAGCCGAAGGATGTGGGCGAACCGAAATTCAATCCTTTATCCAATCGGATCCCATATTCCTTGTTCTTCCACGTCTGTGTGATGCATACTCTCATGATAACGCGTTGACCCCATCATGCTCCCTCTATAGACAAATCTCCAATGAATCTTCTGAATTCGAATCCGCGCTTTCGCTGCGCTCGAGCATGGACATCATCGGATAGAGCCGCGAAGCTCACGGGACTGATCGCAGTCTCGTCGTCTGTTTATGTACCGAGAGGTCACGATAAGAAAGCGTGACGAGGAGGGTGGTCAACTTTATCTTCTCGCGGCGGGGGTCGATGAGAATCGATTCGAGAAAAACGCGCAGTTGCCCATTGAAGTTTCTATTCTAGCCTCCGCGTTATTTCGTGTCAGTGTGACGTACCGTCCACGCGTCTTAATTACGGGCCTTCGGTAACGTTTACGACGCATCTCACAGCGCTAAGCAGTAACCCGATCATTGAGTTGATCTCGCCTCCTCTTCTCAGGGCTCGAGATAGCTGATCCCTAAAGCGTACCAAACCTACGAGCGGCGCAGGTTAATTTTTGGCGTTGAGCCAGACGAAAACACGCGTTTCCTCAATAATTCGATCTTGCCTCCCGGCCCGTAAGAGTGACCTCGCAGAGAGCGTCGAGAGAGAGATTCTAGCGGCTGAAGCGACAAACACGAGGTGAGCAAACCGCTCCCCAGGAGCCTCCTCTTAAAGCTAACCCAACTGAACCCAATTGGGAGGTCTTGTTTCCAATTGAGAAGCGTGTCGCCCTCGCTTTCAGGAGAAAAACTCTGTCTACGGGGCGCGTTGTGCGCTCTCTGTCTCGCACCTACATTGAGCTCTTGAGGTCCGTATGTAAGCTTCTCCGAGCCGGTCGATCTTTGTCACAAGAACGTCGAGTCGACTCATTTACTCAGCCGGTCACACGCGCGTACGCTGCCTCGCTCTCAACAGGTTGTCTTCTGGGTTCTTGGGGAAGCCATCGTCGTCTGCAACGAGAGACCCTATTGCTCGAAGGCCGGCGGTCATAGTGCTCGTCGCTGATGCTGAAATGAGAATCGAGCGTACGTAGCTGTACTAAGCAAAAGTCAGAACACTCTTCATCATTTCAATCTTATCACGGTATCGGATTCATCCGCCGGAGGGTCAATGACCCTTCTGAGGCGGCATCGAAATGAGACAATGATGGAAGAGTGCACATCGCATGTACTGATTCGCGCTGTTTTCGTTCTCCAAGTCAAATGTTCATGTTCTCTCCGTGATTCAGAGGCTTCGTGACGTCGATCTGCTCTCATATCTGGATGCGGGAGTCTGTAGAAGTTGGAAGTCTGGACTCATCGGAGCTTCACGCCTTGGAAGTCCTTCATAATCGCGAGGAGACGCCTGTAGGGAATCGCAATGCAGACACTCGAAGGAAGAAGTTGCCACCGAATCTTATCGTCGGACGTTCTCTGCTTACCTATGCAAACGATAGTTCGTCATAGAGGGCTAAAATGCTCGGATTCATTTACGGAGATTCTTCCCCTGCTGGGATATTAGTTCCTGGGGGCTGGCGACTAGGAAAGCTCTTGTGATCTCATCGCTGACCGCTCATCCGTTCTCTTTCCAGGATCTCAGGGCGCAATTTTTCGACTGATAAGTCATCGATTACACTCTGGTATTTCAACGGAATTCCCTCAACATGTCGAACTCGAGCAAGAATGATACGCAAGGTGGGACAATCACTAACATGACGCGTCGACACTCAGCCGACGAAGTTGTCCGAGGTGGCTTCTTCATGCGAGGCTTAGCAGGTAATACTCGACAACACTCCCGAGAGACAATACTATTCATGGAATCAGTTCTCTAGAAATTTCGTTCTCGAATATGTATCGGGTCGTTGCTTTCAAAAACTCAGGATGAGCCTCCCCCACCTCCCTCGAATTATCCGGTATTGATCGACCTGTCGGAAACTCTCTTGAATGTAGACGTTCTTTCAGGCATGGGTTCACGAATCGGACGTGAGCGCACCGTCTCCGAAGTTGTACATGAGACCCATGAGTCCACACCGCCGACGGAATCATCGCAGAAAGAGAGGAGAATCTCGGTCATGTCGCTTTGTCCAATATAAATTCAAGAGATGCAAGAACATTCCGAGTTGATGAGAAACGGGTAGGAGAACCAGAGAGCTCCGGACAGGAGGTCGGACTCGGATCATGTGATGCCCGCTGCCTCTCCACGAGGTCTATGCGAAAATCGACCGCGTTCGGCTAGCGTCCGAGATGGCTTCCGTGAAGTCAAGCTCATCGCCTTCCGATACACATTTATGCTTATCTGTGTAAGCTCCGTATTCAAGAGGACGGATGATTATATTTTTTCCTCAAAACTATATGTATGAATCGTTGAATGTTATACCACCCGCGTGGCGCCGGGGCTCTTCGACGACTGCTCTCGGAAGCCGCTTACACATCGATCACAAACACACAATCAACCAAACAGGTATACTCCTGGACACACACACAAGACGCTCCCCCAAAGCAAAGCCCTGTATCCGACCGCGAAAATTCCAGCTGTGGATTAGGGATGTTCGGAATGCGGTCGATCCCCGCCATTGGTATCCCGGTATTGACTGAAGAACAATTCTAGCATCGGATGCTCCTTCTTTTGAGAAATTGTGGAAAGCGAGGGTGATACTCGCGAAACCGTTGTCGAAGCAGCTAGTCGATTTTTTTTCTTATTCAGCCATTTGTCTTCCGGGGCGAGCGCGTGAGTTCTTGTGTGTGCTGCTCGTCTGTGAACTCGCTTCTGCGTTCGATGTTTTAAACAGAGACGCACTACACAATAGGTAGAAGAGACAGATGCTGAGCATGTTAACGGAAGCTCCCGGAACGAGCTTCCAGAGACCGTCGACTGAAGATCGGAAAGCTTGTGGTCGAACACTTTTGTTCTGTTCTTTCCCTCGTGCGGGCCAACATGTTGAGTGGGGCGCGAGGGACTGAGTCGATCGTCGTCGATAGATATCCGGTGTGAGTTAACGATACATAGATTCGTTCTACGTCTTCGTGCTCGAGCGACTTTCGGGATCGGCGTCCCTGAACGGTCAGCATGTAATGTGAATAAGACAACTGTGTAACTAATGATGGATATCTTGTAATTATGGATGGACACTCTTTCAAAGATATCACGCAGGACCGAGAAAGAGAACAGTCATTTTCACGGTACTCTGAACAGATTGTGGTAAGGACGTTGAGGTAATAAAGTCGGTACTCGTGTACCATGAAACAATCAGTTTTCTCTGCTGCGCTCGTTGATAGCCAAACTTCTAGTCGGGTGGTTCCGTTCATAAGACACATTCGTAGACGGTGCCCGGCCTATGAGGACTCTCGTCCCAGCATCCCCGAGATGGCACGGGAATCGAAAATTTCCATCCCGTGAATTCGTTCATGATCGTGGTCATGGTCCTAGATCATTGTCTCCGCACTCGGAGAGTCATCGGGCGGAACAAAGCGCGGGAGCCGCGTTACTCGATGGGGTTCTCTCCGAATAGAAAACTCTCAGAATTACTCCCTGCAGACTTCCTTTTATTTTACACTATTAAGTTAGAATCTTTACAAGTTCATTTCGCAAAAATTCAAATATCTCTTCCAGGCCACCTGTCCCTGACACGCTCATTTGATAATCATTCTCTTCCTATCTGCCATGATTTCCAACTGCATCACGTCGTTCTCGAAACAAGTTTCTACACATCTCGAGATCTGTATCTTTTCTCTGTACAAATTATTCATTTACAGGCGCGTGATATCCAACCAGCCGGCTCGGAAGTCATAACCACCCAACGAGCCGAATGCCATTGGATCGCCGCGGCGTCCGGCGAGCGGAACATTTATCCATTCAGAGTTCTTGGTGTTCCTTCTGTGTGAAAAAGTGATGGGTCCTATGTTGTTTCTGCGACAGATCACCTCCTACGCGATTGCGCTCTCTGGATTACACTCACGCAGTTCCGCACAGCTTTCGACACCGTCGGAATTTCTCGGATTGCTCTCTTTTTTCCGATATACAAATTTTCTTCCCTCCATCCCTGAATAAATTACACATCCTTACAAACTCTAACTCGTCTCTCTTACAATAGTGACTTGGTGGGCCTGAGCCCTGAGGCACACCTTATGCCACAGGAAGCCTGGAATGGCCTAGAATGGCGTAGAAAGCAACATACTCATTCACTCTCACACACACATAATAAAGCTTTGCCAAACTGCTCTCGGGAAAGAGACGTTAGGCACCCTGCTTTCCGGAGGGAGATGGCCCCCTGATTCTGTTCGTGACAACTCGTCGACCCAACTTGACAACCTTACTAATATTTACAGAGAGCGAACTCTTATGTACAAATACATGGACCGGCTTGATCGGATCTGGGTTTGCCTAAAGTTCTCAACACACTGACGTGGGCTGGCCCTCCATCGTGCACGCGACGTTGTGCAATTTGTGGGCGAGGTGCATGTTCCGACATTGCGGATCACTGTCCAGTGAGAGCAGCACGTGGTCACGGTACTTGGCCGCGTACACGTACAACTCCTTGACGGCGATGTTGGCGTCGAATTCGCCGCCGTATTGCAGGCTGAGCTGCTGCAGATGGACGCAAAGATCCTGATCGGTGACAGTGGGCATCATGGCCAAGCAGTGGTAGAAGTCGCAAACCTTCTTTCGGTATCGAGGTATATCTTTCGCGAACAGCAGTTTGTTCGACGGAGAATCCTTGCCGAGTCGATGCTCGGTCAAAGAGCACGAATCCATGAGAGTTTGCGCGATCACAGAAAGACAGCTGTCAACGACGGGCGTCTTGTTGACATCCAAAATGAAGTCGGGATTTTTGATGAAGTTCACCCAGAATCGAAGAGGTAGACAATTACTCTTCCACGCGTGCGGTACTTCGGGATCGGTGATACCGTGCAGCATCGATGCTTCGTCCAGAAGATCGAACAGCCATTTGATAGCAGGTGGCAGCGCCTCGTTCGCCGACAGGATGGTGGTGAAGAAGTCATCGACGTACTTCTGAATTGTTCCTTTCGTGGACAATAGTCTCGTGAGGAAAATTTCTGGTATGGCTTTCGTGTAAGCCTGGTCGTTCTTCTTGTCGTCGTCGTTTTTAATCAGATGCCAGTACTTGAGCCCGTTCTCGACGTCCGAATGCGCCGACGAAGAAGTGTGGCTACCTCCGTGAGTGGATTTTATGGTGGCGTAGACGTTCTGCATCGTGTTGTGTTGGTTGTTGGCTAGCACCAGTGTCGACATCGAGTTTAGTGTCAGGTCCCCGGGGTCTGCAAACGATCTCAATTTCTTAGAATTTTCCCTTTCGAGCCAAAGGGAGGGGAAACAATTCTGATAATAATCATACTAGTTATTATTATAGAACAATCAAGATGGGAATGCATCCGAGATGCGACGCATAGCCGAACTTACAGGCATTGAAACTGTCGTTTTGCTTGCTGACGAGACTCATGATGGCGAAGTCCTTCACGCCGTAGTGGCGGAGGGTGTTCATGCGTCGCCATCCGTTGATGGTTTTCGTCGTGAGATCTTCGTCTTGAAGTATGAGGTGTCCACCTCGACCGTGACGCCATTCGAGGTCCACGTCCTGAACGTTTGGCCTCAACGAGTGCGCCGTGTTCTTGTACAGGGCGTCGAGGATCTTATGCTTGACCTGCGAGATGGTGTCGCAGTCGTTGACGCGGCAGACGAGTTTGTCGCCCTGCTCTTCCTGGACCACGTGAACAGTGACCGTCGCGTAGTCGACCTGTTCACGTAAAAGTCTAGCTTCGAAGAGCGAATACCGGGCGTCGTGGGTGACTGCGTCCACTGGTCCCTTCTCGACCTGATACTTGATTGCGCTGAAGAGCAGAAACAGTGAGGAGCCGGCGAAGTCCTTCAGGTAGTCATACATTGAGATGGCCAGCCAATTAGTCAACATCTTTTCCACCACTGATTCCGTTCTACGCAGCATCAACTGAGGATGTTTCGATGAAGTCGACCTCTCGATCAGCTGAAGTAACAGTGTACGCAGGATACTGGAATCGAATAAAGGTCTCCGTGAGTATTCATAGTCAATTGCTTCACTCTTGTCAAAGGGGTAAGCAGAGAGGACAACACGAGTGGGGAAACGTAACGACAAGATGAAGGAAAATCGTCACTTACTCTGTGCCGTATTCGAGCTTGTTCATGAAGATCACCATGAGAAGAGAAGCCACGTTGACTCTGTCACGGATTGTGAAACTGGCCTGGTTCTCCAACGTGTTGATGAAATTGATGAGGAAGCTCTTGTTGAAAAGCAGCTGATGGAACTGCGTCATTGCCACTTCGTAGTTGTTGTAGTAGCCGTTGTTCGAGAGTTTGTTGTCTCGCAACAGAGGATGGTCGAACACTCCGGGGAAGAACACTTTCATCACATACGCCCGATGGTCGAGTGTTGGCACTCCCATCGCGTACAGATCGTTCGTGAGATCTGTCATGTCGGTCTGGAGCTCGGCGAACGCCTGCTTGCATTCGATGCGTACGGATTTCTCGAGATCGTCCATCTGCAGTTGAATACGTTTGTATTCTCTCTCGGCCTGAGTGGACTTGTGTCTCAGGAGAACGATGATGAACAGCGACACGACCGTTAGAAGAATTCCGACGGCGGCGATGGCGGCAACCGCCTCGCTAGGCAGATCGCCTCGTTTCGAGAATTCGTAACGAAGGTATCCGATCACATAGAGAAGATTGGGTCCGATGCGAACGGTTACGAGCGGCAGGTCGTTGCGGCTCTCCTTGCCATGCCAATAATTGCTGTAGGCTTGCGGTTGCTCGGTCGGAGGTAAGCAAACGAGTTGGTTGTTGGCCACCGAGGTGATGTTGCAGCGTTCATCGCCGATGTGAACCGAAATCTCGTTGTCTTCGCGAAGTCCGTGGCGGATGTTCATGCCCTCGATGACGAGAGACTCGCCTTTGTACAATTTCACGTGACCGGCGTTGTCGAACGGATAGAAAAAGGGATCGGGAACGTACACCATCTCGGAGATTAGCTCGGGAAAGTTTCTCGGCAGGTCTCGCACGCTGGATACGTTGTCCATGAGGAAGCCTATTTTGAAGCGCCACTCATCGAGTAGAGCTTCCGACTCGATGCCCCTACGAGCGGCGGGTCGAGCCACGAAAATCTCTGAATTCACTGGCGGTGATGAGCAGTACATGATTGAACTACTTTCGACTTCGCAAGACGTTTCGTTAATAATGTTATCGTTTGAGAAGACGGCGATTTTCGGCGCGATGATCGCATCGAAATTACTTCCTGTCACTCGAATGCGGCGACCACCCGACACGAAGCTCTTCTTGGGCGTGATATCGATTATCTTCGGGTCGTTCACGTAGATGAACGGGTACCGTAGCAGTCTGGTCGAGTTGTCGATTTTCAACGTGAGCGTAGACACGTTATACGGAATTTCGGACCGTGTCGTCGTGCACGAGATCTGCGAATTCGAGGCGAGGGTCTTGTCAACGATGCACGGCTGATTGTCCAGGTACACTTCGACGTTTGATCCGATATTGAGGTTCTGTCCCGAGATGTACAATCGGGTTCCGCCCGATTGCGGGCCCATTTTTGGATTGACTTCGTCCAGGGTGATTTCCTTGTAGGAGAACTTCTCTTTCGCTGAACTTAATCCCGCCCGGTTTCCAACGTGTACTTCCGCTGTAATGGCGCCGTCGGCGGGTCCGGTTATGCAGGACACCTTGACAGAGACCGAGTAGTCGACGACACGGCACGGTACGCCTCCCACCGTAATTTTGTCTTCGATTTCCTCTCTCGAAGTTCCTAGGTTACTTCCTTCGATTGTTATCAGGGTTCCTCCTTGGATTGGTCCGCTGAGCGGATGGATCTGCGGAGGAAAAGAAACGATTTTTAGCAAAGTGTCCCTCGGCTCCTTTGGATGCGACACAACCCCTCCCCCTCCCTTCGACCGGAAAACAGATCTCATAGCCGAATTTCATGGAGGTTCTACGCTATCCCCTCCGTGATTCAATCAACGGAGATTCTGGTGTCCTCAGAGCGACTGAACCGCTTGGCGAATTCATCTGAACGCCGCTCTTTTGCACATCGCTCCGCTAATTGAAAGTTTGGAAGGCGCTTCCGCGGGAATGCCTACGTTCGCTCTCGTTCCATTCTTTCATCAATCCTTTCGTCCGACCTTCTATCAATCTATTTAGCGGCATTCCCGTTCACTTGGATCGCTCATCAATCTGTCCACCGCGGTGTCCATCAATGTACTCATCTGCCGGTTCGCCTATCGAGACGTTCATTTGGCTGAAGTCATCTCGGCATCAGGTTATGTAATTAACCCACAGCGGCCGGCGATGGCTTACACGGAGGTGATAGCGGCGGTGGTGTCGGGCGACGACGACGACGACGACACAGACCAACAATAGCCTCGAATCAAACCTGTCTAATAGTTGTTCAGCAATTTTGCAAGTTGACTGCCAAGCGAGCAGTCGACCGAGGGCTCGGTAGTGACCGAGCTGGCCCGGCTGTGCGACGACGCACCGGCGAGCGGTAGACCGGCCGGGTGTCCGGGCATCGAGTTGGCTCGTTGTTCGTCCTGCACCGAATAAACACGACCGGCCTCCGTTGGATTAATCTGCTTGGTTGAGTCTCCTGGGAAGGCGACTTACAGAGCCGAAATGGCCGAATTGTGATTAAAGCTTATTGGCCAGGCATCGCAATACGCGCCGGGCTTATATGCAGAGGCCGTGCACATATGTCACGTTCTCGGTCCCTTCTCGTCCTGCCGGCTCGTGCAGACGAACACGCCAAGAATATCCTGCGCTGCACGTCGTCTAGACCATATCTATCTGCATATAGCCACATCCGATTTCTGACCGAGCCGGCCCGACTGGGAATGTCGTGGCCTGAAATAATCCATTGGCATCGGCTCTTGTCCCGCTCGCTCACTCATTTACTCCTTTCATTCAGTTCCTTGTGCCACCGACCCGCTGTTGGTCAGCTCCGGGGCGAAAACGCCGCGCTAGCCGAGCGCCCGCATGCACGAAATTCAATTTGACTGGCACGAGGGAAACAAAGAGATGCCTCAGTTCGGGAAGCCAACTTGAAATCTCGTTGAATACTTGAACAGGAGAAAGATGAGGCTGGAGAGACAGGGCCCCCGCCGATTGAACAGTTTCACCGAGAGCGGCACGGCAGCCTCCTCCTGGAGCAACAGCTGTTCAATTATTCTCAGAGCAAGGTCGTCGGTGGGTCGCGTCCCGCTTCTCCGCGAGGATGTCCGCTCGCTCGGTAGGACAAGTCTAGGAAGGAAACCGTCTGGTGGGGGTCGTTTCAAAGAGGACGACGACGCAAGAATCCATCCGATCAAAGAAGTTGAATTATCAGTTACTCAGTCAGACAGTCAGTCAGTCAGTTGCTCTGTCAAACAGAGCCGCTGACTCGGAAAATTATTCTGCCAGGAGAACCCTCAGCTAGTCTGGCCTATAGTTTCGTAGAGTTTTCACACAATGAAAACGTGCTACTCTCGGAGGATCGACGCGTCAGACCCGAACGACGGTGCTCTGAGTTCGGAGCGTTCTTACGCAGAGGACATTTCGAGGAGTTTTTGAATCGAGCGAGCGAGGAAGGGAGGGAAGGAAGGAAAAAGAGTATCCAAATAATGACGGGCGGCACACTGTCGCTCCGACCGGCTCGAGGCACGAGGGGCTGGAAGAGACCCGCGAGATAAATTACATCGATTTCCATTAGTCCCGAAGCTTTAATTGAAAATGGACCCATGGCCACGTCGGTCGGTCGTCTCGTACAGATGGTTCGGACACCTGAACACGGAGTGACTCGGAGATTTTTTTCGGCGAACCTCGACCCATTCGTAGCTTCCACGTTTCTTGAGCGTTCGCGGTACGACATTCATTGCGCTTTTTCCTCATCGAATTGAATTATGACGCCGGAATCGAACTCCGTCCTCGATCGGTCGTTGAACGTCCCGTGGATGAGGAACGAGGAGCCTCGTGACGATCGCGATCGGAGTTCTCACAGCCCGTCGAAGCTGTATCCGACCGACGTTAGTCGCTCGGTCGCTTTCAGATACGAACCCCGACACTCCGGCAACGGGACGGCGCTCGAGCGATCGGGCTCGTCCGGGAAGCGACGAGTCCGCGCGAACAATAGTTGCGTTCAATGAGATCGTTCGAATTTCATGTGTGTACCTACATGAACGCACCGAAAAAACACGCACGCGATACAAGAAAGCGACCGAGGAACGTGGGAGAAGCCGCAGAAACATAACGGGATCCCAATGGATGAGACAAACGCCTCAACTCAGAATTCTGACATCAAGTGTCCAGCATCGATCACGTGCCCAACGGAAACAAAGAGCCCCGTATATCGTCGACGTGGGATAAGTGAAGCCCGATTCCGCAGCGTTTCTCCGGATTTTTTCTTAACCCGAAGGAAAATGTTCACAACGAGAGAAAATAGCCGCCGATCATGTCTTGAGCTCTGCTCCAGCGTAAATCAAGAGCAGCCGACAGATGACCGACAGCGCGCGCTGCAAATTACCACCGCGGAAAGCAAGATATTTTTCAGAAAATACAGAAGACGCGATCAAGGCTGAACGCGACGATCCACGGAAAGACTGACTGACTGACTAGGCGACCGAACGAAGCAAAGAGCGACCATCTCGTCCGACGAAAGGAAACAAATGGCCACAAGTCTGCCGTCGGGCAACAACCATCCATGGATGATGATGATGATGTAGCTGATGATGTTCATCATGAAAATCAAGCCGTGGGGTGGCAGCGTTTGTGGCGACTACGGCGCGTCCATCAGATTAGAAGGTTTCGCGCAATTTTAGCGCTACCATAATTTTGTCACAAATTGCCCGACGAATTGAGATGTCTCTCTTCTACCCGGGATCATCTTCTGAATCGAGACGTGGCTTATGATTCCGTGCGCGGAACGAGCGGCCGCTCGCTCGCGATTACCGGAGCACGGTTAGTGCGAGCAATTTCGGTCCCGATATTTTCGATTCATTGTACGTGGCTGATCTTTTCCCGTTCATTGTTCCCGCTGATCCGATCGACCGAGGTCGCACGGTGCCATTCACATACGTAGTGTCTCTCCGATAGCTGCGAGAGTCTAACGATGCCACGTTTGTCCACGCGCCTCTTTGTTGCGAACGGATGACCCACGAGTGGAATCGCGTTCCTGAGCGTGTTCGAGAAGAAGGAAAAGCGAAGAAATACAAAATGATTTATTCAGAGCCCATGACCTTTCGGACAGACACCCATGGATCGCTTGCACTTGTCTATCGCTCGCTCGGAGGCGAGCGGGTCGTTTGGTCAGTGGTCGTCGGTGGCGGCGGCGGCCAGATGAAGCTCTTGCGGGACACCGATGTAGAAACAATAACACTACATGGCGGAGAAAAAACGAATTGCTCGGTCCCACCGCAACATCGCTTGGCACCCGTAGCGGCCGCCGGCCGGCCGTTCGTTCGACCAGAAGAAAGAACCGAGCGAACGAAGAAAATAAAACATAACGGCCGACCGTAATCGTTCGACGGCTCCGCATCGCCATATCGTCCATGTTTCTGTCGTCGGAATCCATCTCGATCCGAAACGGCTTATCCGCGAACGAGCGCGATGATTCCGCATGGAGCGAGAAATTATAGTGCGAAATGTCATCATCATCATACACTGACAGCTAACACGCCGATGGACACCGACCGATCGATCCGGCACCGTTATGATTCCGTAACCGTCTTCTGATGAGCTGCTTTCTTTCGGAGCGAACTCTTTTTGTCGGCGACCTCTTTCCCATATCGTCTTCGATTCGGGAGCATTGGCTCCATGGATGTGCAAGCAGCTTTGTCGACGATTCGTCCGACTCTGAATATACGAACGGTTCGCGGGTGTAAACAAGCCGAGCCCCGCGAAATCCGCGACCTCGATCCGCTGTCCTCATCCCCTTCGCTGCCGTTGCCGCCCCGTGCAGCGAGCCCGATGAAGTGACGACGAGGTGAACTTTCGAGAATGGTCGCCTTCTGAGTTGTTTCAAGTACGCATGAGATAGCCGGGACCGGGAACGCTCGGAACCGAACGATATCGATACCCGTACCTAATTCCCAAATATCAGACGATACACCTCAAGTCCCGTGGTACCCAGGGACGACAACGAACAACGCGGTTGTTCGGCACGAGCACGATCATGCGCTTCTCCCCACGAAGAATCGTCGCGAATCAACGTTGATGGGAAAGAATCGCTGCCTTGAAATAAACGGCCTTCCGCCTTGTCCCGAAAGTACTAAGAGTCTGTTTGACTGCACGGGTTGCGGGCTCACGTAATGAGTTCAAACAAGGATGGATACAGCCCGTTTCGGGACTCTCACACCGTTCCCCCAATATCATCAATGGTGAATGGTTGCCCTTTTTCCCTCATGCCGCGAGGAGATCCAAGGAACAGAAGAAAAACGCGAGCGATCCCGGCCGTACGGAGTAATGGCATACCGCGATGAGGATTCGACGCCGTGGAATTGTGCCATTCTAGTCAACCGGGATGGAGATTTTCGGGGGCTAGCTGGCGGATCTATCACGGACCTAATTTAGTTGAATTGCGATCAGTACTCACCCAATCGATTCTAGGTGGAGGGCAGGTGGTCTGCACAGGCTCGGAGCAGGAGGGTCCATAGCTGCATTGGTTACCACACCAGCTGCATTCGTACTTTGGGTCTCTGGATGCGCACAGAGAACAATCCCCTCGGCCGGCGTGAGATCCAAGTAATGAACATTTGTACAAGGTGACATTGGTGCGTCCTATGAAGGTGTCTCGATTCCAGAGCACGGTGAGCTGAGCTTGCACTTCGCCCGTCGCCTCTCGGTACGAGTATTCGGTTTCAGCGCAGATGACTCTGTTTTGGCGTACCGATGCTACCACCTTCGTCTGACGTCCTTCAATGTCGATCAGGCACTCGAAATTATCCTGCAACGAGAAGATGATCCGTTAGGACTGGTTGGGCTGCTTAACATCGTCATCGAGGAGGACGAGACGAGACTCATTCGGATGGGTTCCGAGCAAGCTCGAAAGGAAGTTCCGAGAAAGCTTTCCCGCTGAATTCACGTGCAGAAAATCCGTGGGAATCCCCGAGGAATCGAAGGAGCTCGAATTCCGGCACGTTCCGAGAAAGGCACCTATTCTCGAATTCTCGGAAAACCGATGTGTTATACCGGCCACAAATTGCCTGCCAGAATAGTCGGTCTCTGTTCTCACGTTCGAGAAGCTTTCCGACACGACTTCCGGGCCAATAGCGTCCCATAAAAACAACAATGTCCGTTCCTCTCCGTATCCCGTCGAACGTCGCTCCATCGCCTCCGCCCTCGAGGCTTTTGTACAGTCAGCAGTGCGTTGCTTGCTCTTTTTTGATTCACAAACACTCGTCGCACCGACTGCTGGCGCTGAAAAGCCCTCCGAGCTGCCGCACCACCGTCGGATGGATTGCGATTCATTGATTGAATCTGTCATCTCCGCGACGGATTCCTGCGATTTTTCCCCCATCGAATATCAGTCCGCGCGACTCTGGAAACGCAGCAGTTCCTTGACGGGGACCGGTGCGCACTCTCTCGTGACGAGTAAAATCGAACAGGGAACAATGACCAGACGGGAAACCTCGATGAACTGCTTCACGATATTCAGGGAATATCGTAAGCGGTCGAACATCGCTTCACGAGAGCGGAGCCGGTTCCGGTTTCACGATGTTGAGCTTTCTTCTAATCGCTGTTCGAGATTAGGATACGGCGACGAACGCTTTCAAAAGCGCGGAGCGCCCGATCCCAGAACAGGTTCTGAGCGGCGGCGACGGCACCACGAGTTTCGACGGGAAACGACATCGGTTTGAATTGAGCGGCGAGCGCCGTTTTTAATGCTGTTAGAGACAACACTCCTCTCTGTCATCAAGCCGCGCCAGCAACGAAACTCTGTCTCGCCAGTGAACCGCAATTATGCACTTATGTCAGCGCAAAAACGCACTATTTGCAGATACAAATTGATAAGAATCGTCGGACGAAGACGACTCCCCCCGAGGAAATGCGTTTCGAGGGGAGCGAGCGTCGATTGGACGCCGGTCTTCTGCTGGATAGTTGCGTTGTACTAGTAGCGGTAGTAGTTCAGAACGTGGAGCACAATGGCGACTGTCAGAACAACGACGGATTGGAGAACAAGTACGCCGCAGTAACAAAAGCCCACGACAGAGTTTGCTAAACTAGAGAGATAAGCTCATAAAAGAAGAATAAAAGAAGACTCTTACCGCAGGGCTTGGCAGGTTGCGAACTTCGACGGTCACTTCGGATCGTGAACCGTCTGCCAGAAGAAGTGAGTTGTTCACTTCGAACGAAGGACAATAGGCGCGACCCTTGTTCATGAGGTTGTCCACGGGATTCTGCAAATCGAACAGACAGTTCGTTTATATTCGTTGATGATGAACACATACGTCGGACCTACTGTCCGCTGCGCATCGCATGCGAAAATCACTGATAGAGCCCTCGGAGCTACTTCAGCAGTTTCAGATACGTATCTATCCGGAGCCGATATCTGACCGGTTAGCGGTGACGGAATTTGCGGCTGAACTTCTCGGACGCTCCGAGTTCGAAGAGCTCTTACTCACAGAGTCATGTACTACTCTCTAGAACGGGCTCTGTCTCTCATGCCCATGGACCATTTATTCTCCTCCGGTGGAACCCATGGCGGGAGGACGTATATTCGGTACTCTAAAAGCGAGAGCTGCCCAATAATTTGCATGGAGTTCGAGCTCCATCAAGGAGGAAGTCTACTTCGTATATAAGTTTCCTGAGTTTTGCGAAACTTTTTTCCCCAGACCACGATGGACAAAAGGCCCGCCTATCAGCCCGCCGGCCCGCCCGCTCGTTCGCTTTTGTGAGAGTTTTCAAGAGCAAATATTTTCATCGGGAAAAACGAAGCGAAATTCTAGCCGCCTGATCCGCTGTGTACGACCCTTCGCTCGATAATTAAACATCTTAATGATGAGCGTTTTTCTCCTGAAAACGCTCACAACGGCGGCGGCACCAACAACAGCATCACCGACGGAGAGTTTCTTCTTCTGTGGGCGTAAAAGCGGTCTTCTTGGCGAGCCCTGCCATCCGCCGCCGAAAGCAACGAGAGATCTATCTTTCCTTCCTTCTATTCCTCGCTGTGTTTTCGGTGCATGCCGAGCCGATGATTCTACGTGAAACGAAAATGCTCTCCTTCGTTTCCAGTCCCCCCCCTCATTCGAATCCATTTACGCCTGTGGAGAACAACTAATTCCCAGAAGATGTCTGTTCGGCCTTCCTCCGCTCAGCCGTTCCTTTTCCGCGTCGTGTTCGTAACACACGACCTCTCCCAACAACCTAATCCCGCTCGGGGTCGGCACAGGCGGTGCGTACTTACGTACCGAGCGTGCGTTCTACGCAATGCAAAAACGTTCTCAAGCCTTGCTAACCCCAGGGTTCCGTTCCTATTACAATTGCACGGTCGTAATCTCCCTACGTTCCTGGAGAACTTTGCTTGGAGGGACCGATGGACGGACGCATGGGGAGCGAGCCAGCCGGAGGCGGATAGGTAGGTGAGCGAGCGGGCTGGTGAGTTTTGTGAGAGGCGCATCGGGTGGGTAGCCAACCGACTGGCCTGTTGTTTTTGCGAATTTGCCTTTTTGTGTTCGAGCAGCGCGCAACGACTCGTTGGGCCTGTTCGGTGGTAGTCGTAGATACGTAGAGCTCCGGCATCGTCGGCGTCAGGAATATTATCATTAGTCAATCGCAAAGTTCCCCTTGCTAACGATTGCTCGGTCGCACTTCAGACGCAAGTGCTCGAGACGAGCAACAAGGTGAATAATTCGGAGCCCCGATTGACCCCTCCTTTGACGTCTACGTCACACAGCGCTTCGACGGAACGGGAAACCTCCGGGCTCTTTTCGAATGAAAATACAGAGAATGCGTTAGGGAAAAAAAACTCACATTCTCCCCGAGGATGACAGTCTTCGAGCAGGACGAAGTGTCTGAGGTGCACTTGTTATCCGAGAAGCACCAATTGCAGGCGAAACGGGACGTCACGCAGGATCCGCAGGTTTTGTGTGCCGAACAGTCGTAGAATGTGAACGGTCTTTGGAGGAAATCTTTTTTGGTCTCCGACGAGCGGATCGCCAGCAGTGTATCAACGGAATCCATGTTGGCAGGAACACGAGGCCGACTGGAGACGGATGGAGTTGCACACATCAAACCGTTCGGAGTCACTCTTGCCTGGATCGGCACTTTATTGTCCGTACCGAACACACAGATGTAGAAAGCGCCGTTGGGCAGCTGTGGCAGTTGGTTGATGGAGATCTCGATCGACGACGTGGCCGAGACCGCCAGCTGCTCGGGACGAATCCACTGGAAGTCAATACATTGCTGCGAATCCAGCGAAAGCCACCGAGTAGCGGAAAGACGGTCTTCTACAATTGAAGGGCTGTGGCACGCGGATTTCACGGCGCATCTGGAACGAGAACGTACGTGAGTCTCTTCCTTGGGCCAAGATTGGCGTTCCCGGGCTTTTCCTCTGTCCGTGGAACCCGTTTGGAAATTCCTCGATGTAGACTTGAATCGAAAACTCGGTCTCACCTTTTTTCTAGAGAGCACCATCCGCAATAAGGATTTCTCGCCTGGAGGCAGGCACTGCACGTATCGTACTGCTCGCACTCGGTCACTTTCAGTTTGGCGACCTGTAAGGGGAATCCAAAAAATAGCCTTCAGGCTAAAGCTCGAAGAATAGGAACGGAAATCAGAGTGAGTACGTCTCGTTGGCCGACGAGCTCTCGCGTCAACCCGAAACCGCCGCAATGTCCGCCGTTGCTCCATTGCTTCCTAGACCACCCGCGGCTGCTGAAATTGAGCTTCGTACCCCGAAGGCATCTACTCACTGACTGACTGACTCACTCACTCACAGACTGAACAATCCGACCAAGCTGATTCTGAACGGAGCGTTCCTCCGTAAAGAAGCAACGCCGTCGATTGGAGAATTAGCGCCTCGCTGAAGTCACGGCGACTTTTCAGGGAAATGCGATCGTGGAGCATCTAAGAAGTGGCTTCTCCTCAGCCTGAGCGGGATCGGCGGAAAACTCAAGGAAACGACCACAGAACGCTCCAATATCTATTTCCGAGAAAATTCACATGACCCATATCGAAACGAACTGAACATACGAGCGATTTTCCCCGGGCACACGGAGCACTGCTCCTATTCCTGCCCTGCATCGGAGCTTCCCTCTAGAGAGCCAACTCTCGAGCACGGAAATTTTCGGGGCGAGAATATTCGCCCCCGTGCTTGACGGATGGCCAGGTTATCCCGGGATCGCTCGGCATGCATCGCTCAAGTACTTAGGTGATATTGTTCCGCATCATCTTCTTAGCGCGAAGAGCCCCGCTTTCGCGAGAGTCATACATTGGTTGCAGAGAGGACGCGATCAACAATGAACGTATCGAGCACGAATAGAAAACAATCACGCTGGACAAGTATAAAAAAAACTCTATCTATACCCGTCATAGCGTGTCCACAAAAGAATAATCGCTTGCTTCAGAAAAACGCTTCGTAGAGACAGCTAGCTACAACGTCGACCCAAATGGCGCTCGCTCTATTCGACTTTGTTAGATCGATATGGGAGAATTTTGATTTGAATCGAAACATTCGACGGGAGCCGGAGCTATTCGAACGGATATCTATTATATCTACATATAGGAACAGCCGCTCCCGAAACAAAAAAAAAATAACGCGCCATCGGGTAAGTAACCAGGCGCACCTCTTCGGTGGATGTGGCCATTGAAAGAAAAAACTCTTGCCTTCTGTGTCTGACTGAGAGAGGACTTTTGACCAACACAGAACACTACATCGTCGAGCAGCGTCCGATAAAAAGAGTAAAAAACGAAGGGAAAAGAAAAAGAGGACTGCTACATTGAGAGACCGAACTCTCCGGTCGAAAACAAAAAACAGAAAACTTGCTCTATAGATTCAAAACCAGAGCGTTGGATTCGTCGTAGTCTCGGCGGGTGCGCACCGGGCTTGGCGGCGTAGCCGTACTTTCCGTCCCCCTCCGCTCGGTCCATCCGTTTTGTGAAGCACCGGCGCGGCGCTCAAATCTTTTCCCTTTTTCTTCTTTAATTCAGATGAGAAGTTCATCGAAACAACGGATCTATCATTGTGAGTGATAGCGGTCGAATCAGCGGCAACCGACGCTGGGATACACATCCCGTCCCGCGACTAATAACTTCCATATTCGGACATAGAACAAAGTCTTTCCCTGAGCATCCAATCGAGGGCCTCCAATTTTTCATTTACCCGGCCTACAGCGAAACGGAAACCTCAAAAAACTCCTCGGTGTACAATTGACGTACGAGAAGGATGAACATAGGGGTCGATTAAGGCTCGTATCAGCTGACTCAATTACGGAATCCGTCGCCGAAAATGGCGAGTACGCAGCAGCGCCCGAATCGCTATCGATCTGCGAAAACGTCCGGTCGTATTATGTCGGAGTTCCCGGCCCGAATTCTCCGTCGCCAACCCGTCCGGCTAGCTCACAGGAGGAGCTCTCCATCGTCTCAGTTTCGCATGCTCACGACATATCGTGTCTGGTCGGGCAAGAGTTCGTTTTCCCGCAGCTCGCATGGAGATGAACTTCGTTCGCACAACTCCTCCCCGTGAGACTTTCGAATGAGGACATTAACAGCAGCGGCAACAAGAGGAAGAGATATGACGCCAGAGAAATATCATGCCAAACTTTCAGTCCGAAGGGTCTTATCTCCTCCAGATAAGACTTTTAATTCGCCTAACGGCGGTCAAGAAACGACATGGCGGATCTGAGATCAGAGACGTCAAACTCGAGCAGACATCGGGACCGGCTTCTTGGACGACGGACGGAGCTGCCATGTTTTCCGAACGACCAGACAGGAGATCATGACATGAACTAGCAGGGGCGAGAGTAACGCGCGAGAATCTAGAGCATCACCATCGAAACCGAGGAAGATGCTAAAAAGGAGCAATTAAGCAATAACGCGATGAAAAAGCAAGAGCAGGCGCGGGTCTAGGCGATGCAGCCAGATAAGATCTTCATACAGAGCCGTTGTAGTAGTTATCACGCTCATCAAGTGTTTATCTGGTTGACGGGTGGAATTCCCTAGTCCTACGAATGTCTCTATCGCCTCTAGTTCCTTCTGGCGTGTAAAATGAATTTGCGCGACTAGCGTTCAAATGGACCGACACCGACGGGCAAGTTAAGCAGGAAGAGCCGAGAGTTAGGACGATGAGACGAGAAAAAAATTTTCCAAAGTGCTTCTTTGTGTCCGGGAGAGCTCTTCCTATCGCTCCCGTCGTCCATGCCGACTGGAGCTTGTGACTCCAGACTCACACGACCCCGGTACAGACTCTCGGGAACTACACGAAATAGATGAGTCTACTCCGAATCGAACTGCTCAGTCTGCATAGTCGGGATTCTTGTCGATTCTCGAGTCGATCCCGCTCATTGGGCCCGCTTATCTCTCCCGCGGAATTTCTCTCTCTCTCTAGCGGAGAAGCGGAGTCGAAAGAATGAAGAAAAAAACGGAATCTCAGCCGATGATCTAGCTGTCATTCGACTTCCGCACGAAAGAATTCCATTTCCGGATCCAAAGACCGAATCCACGCGGAAGAACCCATTCATGTTTCGCTCGCGATCTTCCCTCGAGTCTGAACCTCGGACATTCTCCCGGACGGCCGTTCCCCTCCAGGCCGCCGTTGAGGAGGAAGTCGGCTGGTTCTCAGTGGACCGCAAACTGCTTTTCACAATTCGAGAATCTCAACCATATGCGTCCGCACGATCCACCACAAGCGTTAAGAACACAATCCGACCCCGAACGAGCCAAAGTCAACTCTTCACTCAGGACTCTCTCGTGGACTGTTGAAAACCCTCAGCAACGGATCTCGTTCTTATTCCCTGCTCTCGAGAGACGACGTCCGAGTCGTGAGCTGTGGAGCCAGAACCTTACAGCGGCGTGCGAAGACACGCAGAGCGGAACGAGGAGCGCGGCTCGCATATTGCTCGAGTCGGAGCAAAGAAGAAGCTCAAGCCGCCTGGATTCGAGGAACATGAACTCGCAAAAGATTTTATTCGATGATGATGATTTGTTTTATCGAATGAATTTGACATCCAGGAGTTCACGGAATCGGTCCGATCGGCCAGAGCTCGCAGGAGAAAAGAAGCTGCGGCGCTCATGTGTGACTCCGTTCGACGAGACACACTCAATTCAACAGTAGAAACGGTCGGAGGACAAGAAAGCACTTGGGAATGATTAACGTCAATAGAGCGAAAACAGGGAGATCTAATGGCCATTAAGAAGCGGTGCCATTCTTTTAACCCTTGAAAGATGGTCGCTTCGCTCGATTCTCCGACAGCCGTGCGGGAAGCAAGCAGTTCTCCACTCACTCGCTGACTGACTGGATGGCTACCCACGATAGACAGAGGCCCGATCTCAGAAACTCCCAATGAATCCGAAGCAATAACAGACATTCAGAAAGGAATGAGCAGACGGACGGACTGACGAAGCAACCGACAAACAACAGAATAAGTGATTCCTAGTGAACAGTCGGATTTCGGCCGACGACGACGACGAAGAACAGCACAGCGGACGAAGGAATCGCGTCGGGGTGCGGCTATCGAGGAGCCCCAACGAGGCAGCCAACTTCACAACCATTTCAAGTCCACGAGCAATCGATTCAGATCAGAGTCTTTCGAAGCCCAGCTAAATGAGCAGATATCGGTAGGGAAACGCTTCTCTTCGGGGACCAGTTGTAGGAACCTACTCGCAAGCTGCTGCGTAGTGACGATCCGGTTGGTGATCGGGTCGGGCTACAATACGAGGACTGTCAATGGGTCTCGCTACCTAGACGAGCCCGGTCGGTGCGAAGGAAACTAACGGTCGTCGGCAAGGGTCGAACAGACCGATGATCATTGACCACCCCTGTTGCAGCCGCGGCGGCAGCGGCGGTAAGAACAACGCCAACAACATCGATGGCGACGACGACAACAAAAGTCTGATTTGATTCGGCAGAGACTCAAACTGAAATGCAATACCCTGACCAATAATGGGATTGTAGGATTCCTCCCTGTACTCGCAGCACATCGGTTTTGCCTCCATTACAACAACCACCACCGTGGTGGGTGTTTGGGGGTTGGAGCACAGAGCCCGAGCGAGAGTTCGGGGCGTTGCAAGGCTTCTCGCTGGATGCTATCAGATAAGTCCGAAATTAGGACTTAGGCTCCAGCCGAAATCCCGAGTGCGGTAGTGTCTCCCTCCGCGTCTGCTTGCTTGCGTGCTCGCTAGCTTGTCTGTCGGTCTTCCCGCCTGTCTGATCGACCGAGCAGCCGACCGTCTGTAGGCTTGACTAGGGGGCAACTCTGCCCGAAGTCCGACCATCCGAACGGAAAACTAACCTTGTACGGCGATGCGGCGTAGATGAAATCACCCCTCGGACTGAGGTGCATGTCCGCGATGATCGGATGAGGTCGATCTACATCTACCTCTTCGAATTCCTCTCCGACACCATCGGCTGACAATAGGATCTGCAAGGAGGGAAATAATGGAAATCAGTACCTGATAGGGTTGTTCTATGTTCGCTACTGGGGAGCTGTGAGGCATGGAATGGATTTTCATGTCGATCGAACGACTTCGTCTCCGTGGACGCCTTCGAACACCAATGCTCGCCGTTGAAGCCTTACGATCGTCCGTATCGTGACTTCATTCGGATGAGGGAGGACATGCTCGAGAAAAATGGCAAACAGCCGAGATATTGATAAAGAAACCCGAGCAGAGAACTCGAGTAGGATTTCCTCTCTGTTCAATAGCGGCTCGAATAAGAGTCATGGGAGCAAAGGAAAGAAAGAAAGAAAAAAATATAAGACGTGACCAGCTGAAAGGCTGCGATGTAGATGTGCAGCGAGGGATTGCCTCCGACTGAGGGAGGGAGTGAGTGAGGCTGGCAGACGGGCAGGGAATCCTCGCAAGAACGTATAGTAAGGTTTCAGAAGCCACACTCGAGCGAAATATGAATTGCACCAGCGAGTCAGGAGAGACGAGGGGAGTGAGCCGTGCCCGGCACGGAGGACTCGGTTGGGGTATTAGTTAGGCTTCAAATGCTTAGCTGAGATTTGCCTCTTTAGACAAAGCGGATTTGCGAGCACAAAAAAAGAGAACTCGGGAATATGAGAGGAATCAAGAAGGAACGGGGAAGGAGAATTTTCGGGATTGAGGCTACGGACCAGTCGATATGTCAAGAGCAGTTGCAATTACGTGCCGTGCCATGCCGCTACTCGTACAGCCGGTTTCCGCTAAGACGATCAGAGCCTCGACAAGCGTAACAACAACGCTAGTCGACGAAAAGCGAGCGGAAAAAAAACGGTGGGTATCCCTCCCGGGACACGTGACGAACACGTCTGAGCGAACGGGGAGCTCGAGAGGACAGCGGAGCGCCACGTAACGCGGAGGATCACGGAAGGATCGACGGCGAGGCTCCGTCGGTGAAGTATGAGCGGAGTGTAGGGTTCCCGACATCGGCACCGGGTTCCTATACTATTTCTTGCCGAGAAACTTTTCCGATGCTGTTCACAGATGATCCGTTTCAATTGAGCATCGATTTGGGGCCAGCGCGGAGAAAAAACGACTCGCACAATGGCGTGTATTCTGACGTCGACGTCGTTGTACGGAGCTGTGTTTTTCCTTTCCTATTTTTTGAATTTCGTGCCCTGAGCTCCTTGCCGGAGCTGGCGTCATGACTCGAAGTAGGAATTATTTTTCTCCTCTCAATCCTATTCTGTGACCGTTGTCGTTGTCCAAGTTCTTCGGATCTGGGATCCATGTTGAGGGAGGATGACAGAACGAGGGAGAACGTTCTCACGGAGTTTCTATTGTTCGATTGCCGATGCGCAGCACCGGCGGCTTGCTGGTGAGAAAGAGCATCGATCAGCTCGCTCGCCGACGAAACTGAAAGCAAATTTGCCGATTTCGGACGAGGAGGGGGGTGGGTAGGGATAACAAGCGGAAAGCTTGAAAACGGGGCGCCACCATTGCTCGGTAGGGAACAGTGTTGTCGAGAGGGCCACGGTGGAGAAATGCGGAAAATCGAGGGATTCGCCGGAGGAGAGTCCTCGTCGGAAGGATATGAAATGCCGGGACGATGAGAGCGAGACGAAGTGACAACAAGGGTCGGACAGAAACATCGAGCTCGGGGAATCCACTCGAGACCCCAACATCCCCACTGAGACAACTACATAGAAGAACAGCGCCGATGCGACGGCAAGCCTGGGAAGGCGGCAGAGAAACACGGAAAAAATTGAAGTCGTTGACAAAGTGCCGGAGAACGATGGAACGAACGTCTGATGTCGCGGAAAACGAAGTCCCGCGACACGTTTTTCTTCCTCTCCGCCGTCGCGTCGTGTATGTCGATGGATGTATGTATGTTTCTCTAGGAGCCCAAGGTTGCGACAACCGGCCTCGGAATCCTCAGTCTAGACCGGGACGATCCGAGAGCCGGGAAAATGAACAACCAGGCAAACAAGCAGAACTCTGCGACCCGAGCCGAGAGACGAGACTTGGAGCAGAGCCGTTCAGGGGTTTCGGAGCACCGGATCAGCGCAGCCGACCGAGAAGTTGTCTCAATTTTTTCCTCAATAATCGGAGAGAAGGAACAACAGCGATGGCAGCATAGGCGGGTTGACGGTTCCTCCTTCGCGCGGCGGCAGCAATAGATTACCTTCGCTCATTTTTTCAGAGACACATTTTTTTCTTCGTTTCTCTCTGATAGACATTTCAATGATGACGCCCCTCTGGACGGACGGGCTAAAAGCTCAGATAATGCCGGATAAGGAGAGACGTGCGCTTTCACTGCGGCCGTCGTCACAGCTGCAGCAGCAGCCGCATCAAAGATAACAGTCTCACACGGAACCTTCAGAGGAGGAGGCGGCAGCAGCCGAAGTTTGTTGGAGGCTTTAGAGCCGAAAAAGAAACAACCAACACCGGATCGAGGTAGCGTGGTACGAATAACTGATGCGGGATTTCGGAACGATGCTCAAGCCGGCTAGACAGATACCAATGAAGATGTAAACGTCATAAAGGAAGTTAAACGACCCCTGTTTAAGCGCCCGATGGCCAATCAATAAGAGCACTGGGCAGACGTAGCAAAATACCGAGCGCTTTAAGCTCGTAACTCAAATCGAAGGACTCTAGTCTGACCGTCTCTGTTCCAAAATATTTCTGAACATATTTCGCTCGAGAAGAGCTGCGCCTATCATTCGAGTTGAGGCTGTGGGCAACGTGGAACAAATGACACATTCCGCAGAGTTTCCCGAGAGGGTAGAGAGGGAATGCTGCGACGAAATATGTACCGTGGGATGCTCCCTCAATTTCAGAAACATCAGGAAAGTGCAGCAGAAAGTCCTCGATGCCTGTTCGCTACGTTTGACGTCAACAACCGGAGAGCTTGCGAGCCCCGCACATTAAAATACACTTACACGCCAGCTCTCGAGCTTTACTCTCGTCGAAACCCTCCCCGGAACTTTGTGCCGTTGTGTCGCTATCTTTTGTCTCTGGCTTCCGCTTATTTCTCTTACTCATCGGGATGAGGGAGCTTCATTCTCGTCAAGTAGTTCACCGACGACTCCGCTTTGGAGATCGAAAAACACAAGATCAGAGTGACGGCCGGGTCGTGCGCACCGACAATCGCTCCATGAGAGAGCGAAACCGAGAAGTAGCGAACATAACTGAGGGAGCTGTAGAGCAGAGGGGGGAACGAGACGATCTGAGCGTCCATGAACGTACACCCCTTCGCCGATCATCGAGAGCGAAGGAGAGGAACCGACTGGGGCGGCTTGAGAGTCGCGGGTCTGCTCACTCCCTTGCTCCTCCGATTGGAAGATAGGGGAATCGTAGAGAATGAAATTCTCTCCGAAACGAGATGATTCCCTCACGATCGAAGTCCTTCCATCGACCATTATTGCTTCTGTCCCAATCCTCGCTCTCATTTTCGGCTGCTTTTCCGTGGCGGGTGCTGGCCGTTTAGAGCATTACCGCGCCGCCGTATTCTTCTCCAGCTCAGGCTCCGTTCCGGGCGCCGAAGGCCCACGAACGTGCTCAGAGACTGTCTGGCCAATTTCGAATGAGAAGAAACACGAGGAGAAAACGAACAATTCTAGAGAAATAATCTTTTTTCCGTTTCAAGGCTGCATTGAAAGGGCGGACTCTGACCGCGAGACGGGCGAAGCGCGGATTCATCGAGTTCCAGCGCTTGGCGGGAGAACCTTTGGGGAGGGAAAAGAGCAGGATAGGTTTCCGAGGGGCAGCGAGTACGAAAACGAAATCGTGGTCCCGGGGACGGGGAGTTCGCCCATCCAAGGACATGACTGGAGCTTTTGCTCTGACTTCCAAGGAGCAGATCGCGGCGCGCCTGGACGAACGTACTTACCTTCTTAACGGTTCCGTGGTTAGTTCCGAGGAAGGCGACGCTATGCTGTTGCGTGATTGTCACGACGACGGCGGTGAGCGTAACACCTTGCCACGTAGCGGCGGCCTGAGCACGTATGGGAGCACTGCCATTAACTTTCAGCGTCTCGTTACAGAAACTGTACACATTTCCGCTTTTCTGTAAAGAAAAAAGATCGACAGGTTAGGAAAGAGTGGAAATCTGGAATTTACCGAATCTGACGGTGACCTGGGAATAAGTAGTCCCGAGCACCCTTCCACGACTAAAGTATGAAGTCTAAAACAGGACGGGAAGAGCGAATCGCAGCCGACAGTGGGTCACAGTCGTCCCGGAACAGTCCCTGAATCTCCTCTTGTTTCGCCCGTCGGGGAGATCTTTCGATAGTCGTGTCAGCTTCCTTTCCTTCCCCCCTCCCTCCCATCCCCGAAAATCCCGAACCGAGGCGGCGCGAACCTCTTTGGCTCCAGTGACCCCTGATGCCCCGAGCTTACTCGATGCTCCTTCCTCACGTCTGATGTGTCCGAGACCTTATAGCTCCCTCGGCTCGCTCGCAAACTCTCGACCGTGTGGCTGCCGAACTATGTCCACCAGGGAGAAAAACGTTTGAGTAAAAATCATTTTCGCTCCTCGGATGCCTGCTCGGCTGACTGCCCGCAAGCTCGCCCGCCTGCTGTGTCGGATTCCCGAGGCTTCAATCCAGCGAGGCAAAGAACGAGAGTAGCGGCGCGGCGTTCGGTCCGAGGGTGGGGTGGCTCTTTCACAGAGGTCACCAGGGGCATTTTATTGAATTTTTACGATTCAGCTCCCCCAAAATTCATTCATCCGTCCGTCCGCTTCATCGCCCGCCTCCTGACGGCCCGCTGGTTCCGGATCCCCTATAGGTCCATTCCCATCATATATGTATTCATTCTTCCACGCTCGTCTCGTTTCTCTGTTCGTTCGTCTGTTCGTAGAGTTCGTGTGCTCGCCCGGTCGGTCGAGATTGGCACGCATCCGGAGTCCGCAGTGACATCTCCGCAAATAAAAAGATAAGTATTTCACAGGGAAAAAACGAGACGCAGCTGACCGCCGGCTCCCGAGCACCGGCAGCGCGGGATTTCGATCAGCCGACAGCGGCCGAGTGACTGGAGTCCCGTTGCAGTCCGGTGTGCGTTGGAAAAACGCCGTAAAGTCGATGCCTGAGGCATGTCGGCCGAACAAGTTTCTATGGCGTGCAGAACGAGCGGTCAAGGGAGCTAACGAGTGAGTGAGCGGCTCTAGGCTGCTGCCCGAACATACGGCAGTCCTCTCGCCGCGTGTGAAAAAATTTATAATTCTTCACAAGAATCTTCCAACACCGAGCGGCGAGTGATGGCGGCGGCGGCGGCGGCTCGTTTCCTGCGAACTTCATACGCGTTCATACCCAATGTTTAAGAGCCATACTCTCCAGCCCCCTCGCTCACCCTGCGTAAGGACGGGGGGCTGCGCGGGACGGTGGAAGTCGATTGGACGCTCGAAGGGGAAAAGAAGCCGAGCGATGGATAAAGCAGAGCGGACGAGCGAGCTGACGGCCGCTCCATGTTCCTCCTCGTTCAGGCAGTTTTCCTTGCCGCGTCCGTCGCCGGTCGCTTTTAATATAGAAAGAGCCGACCGGATGGCCGCCGCCGCCGCCGCTTGGATGGCAAGCTTGAAATCCAGCCGACATAAAAAAGCTACCGCTGCTCGTTCTCTGTCTCCATCTCACACTGTACCGTCGTCGTTCGTTGCCTTATGCAGACGGACAGCGATTCAAATAGGAGAACACCGGCCCGAAGCTCACGTGGCGGCCTGTAGAGGGCCTGTTGCACGAATTCAGGAATGAGCTCGAGCGGCGCCCATTCCGCTGCCCGCTGGCGCCTAATCGTCCTGTTCTATTGCGGCGGTGAGGCGTGTTCGGGAGCAAACCGTTCGCCTTCAGTTTCTCGCACGTCGATTCTTCCCGTATCCCATTGAAGATCGACGGCGGGAGAGACCTGTTTCCACCAAATGAATAACTAAGTAAGTCTCCCATGTTGCTCCCACCCTACGTGCTGAAAGTGGGATTCGACCCAAGCGTTCGGTGGAATCGCCGCGCCGTCGTACATCCACGGTGTGAAGTTCGTGATTGCCGCTGCGCGTTCGCTCGCTATAACTTTCTTCGTGGGGTTTGTTAGTTGTGCTCGTCGTCGGGTGCAGAAAAACGCGAGAAGACGAACTCCGTTCCCTCGCCGCGGCTCTCAGCAGGCCAAAACTGCGCCGTCCTTCGGGAGGAGTCCACGTAAAAAACTCATTTCAAGTGATGGCACCGCGAGGCCTAATTATGGAATGGAGTGCGGCTTGCCGACCTGGCTGCTGGGCGGCAGCCAGCGAGCCGGCCGGACGCGTAGCCGGCTGTATGTAAATAGTCTCTCTTATATGACGTCGTCGCGAGGCAACGTAAGCTTTTTTGCATCTCCATCATATATGCTCGTGCACTTGTATGCGAACGTGGTTTTCTCTTCCAGCGTATGATGATGGGTAGGCCGCTAGTTTCATCCATTAAAATTAAGCTAACATAAAGCCTGCAGGACAGCAGCAGACGGCTTGTTTTTCTCCAGCACACGCGGGATTATTACCGCAATGACCATCAACACCATGAGTGGATAGATCATCAACGACGCGCGGGGACAAACAAGGCAACGTCGACTAATAAGCGCACGGCGCTGCCGAGGGCCCACGCGAGAGCGCACCGTGTGCTCGAGGAGACGCAGAGCCACCGAAGTCGTCTTCGGCTCGAATACGTTTCCGATCGTCTGTCCGAGCGAGCGTTCGTTGCCTACAATCGAATACTAATGCAGTGGATACATCATATCATATTTATGGTAATCAGCGAAGCCGGATCGACCGGCCCATCGACTGTGTCTCCAAACAGAAGCCCAGATCTCAGCGAGCCGCCCTGCGATATGGATGCCCGGCAGGATTCACACTCAAATCCTACGACAGCGCTATCCCTCATTCGATCGTGTACCGGTCGAGCCGGCGGGCATCAAGGGAACGAGGGCGGAGACCGCACCAGCCGCACGAACAGCGTCATCACAGCCGCATCAGCAGCCACCAACAGCAGAAGTGAGAGTGATAGATACATACGCATAGAGAACAGAAAGAAGAAAAACCTGTGACAGGTATTGGAAAAAGAACGTCAGACAGAGAAAGGAACCAAGCCAGCCAGCCGAGAAACAGAAGCCACGGCGGACGGTTTCGCAACAACGCGCTCGCCCCACGGAGTCTCTCGGCGCAAAGTCCGCGATTGCGTCTCTCTGCGACTGCTTCCGCGCAACAAAAGTTAGCATTTAGCGTGGAGGAGACGGTCCACGCTCCGCTATGCGGTGCAATGGAGGAGCGAGCGATGTTCTGCGAAGTTTCAGAGGATTTCCGAGCGGACGCAGAGCCATAAATATGGAACACGCATCTCTTCAGTTGGAATCCGATTTTTTTCTCTTTCGACTTCAAGGCATAGCGGTCATAAAACGTCCGGTTGACAGATACGCGTAGAAGCAGAGTCGAAGTGAACTGAATTCGTATGGAAGCGAGACCCTTTGACGTTCCAGCAGGGCCGTATCATACGAAGACGACGACGACTTCGTCGACATCAACAACAAAAAGCCCCCGAAGGCCTTGTCCGAGGACGGACGGAGAACAGGGACAAAGTGGACGCGGGTAGACCGGGGGCGAAGACGCCATGGGAGAGAATCAGATAAAAGTTGCAAATAAGCGACTTTCTCGAGCGTCCGTCGCAGAATTACGATGTGTCGGTCGCGTAGCTTCGCTAGTGCGGTTGTAGAAGAAATTGTAGTTGCGGTGGTGGAGGCACGACCGGGTGGAGGCAGCAGTTTGTGGTGGTGGTGTTGCTACTGCTGCTGCTGCTTGACGCATTCTCGGCTTGAGCTCTCTCATTACACGGTTGAACATTCGACCGTTCGCTCGCGAGGCCAACAATAGAGATTTCCATGGAGTTTTCTTTTGGGCCCAGGCCAAGCACGAACGAATCGTGAAATCGTAGTCGTTGTACGCATTCGGGAAAAATGCAATCAACGACTACGGCTCATATCACGACGACAAGCGGCAAACTTTATTTATAAAATAATAAAGCGGAATAAATTCTCGCCTCCACGTTTCGCACCCCATCAGAACGGAGAAACCGTCCGACACCCCGCCAAAACTACGAGCGGGAAAAGCGGAGCGAAAACTGCGAAGAACATGAGACCGTAAAGAGCACCCCATAAGGCGCCCCGGGAAAATTGAGGCATGGGCGCCGGGTTGCGACCGCTTCAATTTTGAGGAACGTTACGCGCTAACGGTTTTTCTCCTACGCCGTATCGTAGCCATCTCGCACCCATCATCCAGAGCCCCGTCGATCTATCTATCCATCGGCGTCGCTTCAAATGTACGTTTGTAAATGTGGGCTGAGGGGACGGGGCGGCGTTAACATTCCCAATGGAGATAAATACCGACGGGAACGCCGATGGCGGTCTCGAAGGGAGGAACGGCGTTCCCTCAAGTGAAAAACATCGGCTCCACATATAGCTCGCGGATGTTGAAGACCTCGATGACGGAATTCTCGCCGTATTTCAAACGACAACGGAACGAGGTCGAGGTCTGGGGAGAACTCCGCTCGAGCGCGATTCGCTAAAGGGTATCGCGGCTCACACCGTCCTCCCGAGTTGAATTCTCCCGCCGTCAACCTTCGCAGTCGCTCCGCGTTCAGAGTCCCCCACATCGCGATCGAGTGATGTAGGAAGAGAGATAGTCGAGCGAAAAATACGGAATTCCGATTCCAGGTCGGAGGAACCCAATGCTGTGGTCGGCATCCGTAGCGGTAGAGTTGATTTTCCGCCGTTTACAAGCGCCGAAACGACGGGGAGGATGTCGAGGACGATGTTGGTCACGACGGCAGAAACAACATCGTCCTTCAATACACACTTCCGAATCCCGTGCTGTGGCTTTCATCGAACGAACAGCATTTTATTACCTGGTCGAGGGCAGTCCCGTTCGCTTGTCGACTCCGTTGCGAAGTTCGTTTCCTCGTAAAGCCTTTGTGGTGCTGCTCATGATGATGATGATGACGGCGACTTGTTCCAGCGCGAGTGTTTCGAGTCGAGTGGAAGAATCAACACAACTCGAAGCCACACAACTCAGCTGGCGGAGGCGTCCCGAGCGGACCGTTGGGTATACACCACTCGAAGATAGAGCTAGCGGAGGACGGTGAGCGAGCGAGAAATAAAGTAGGCAAGCGGAGAAGCTACCTACGTTCCAGCCGCAGGGCAGGAGATATTCGCTCCAACTACTGGTGACCACGACTTGTCGCTGCTAGTGGCTCCGAGTGGAGTAGTATTGCTGGCAGCGAGAGTCGAGGCGCTGGCGGTGTTTGTGCCCCTGTCGGACGGTCGGCCTGCGAGCTGGCTGGCTGGCTGGCCGGCCGGTCGGCCGGCCCGCCGACAAACCGCTCGTATGATATACAGGGCCCAGGGGGACACATACTACATGCAGCAGACGGGCAGAGGAGTTGCTTCTCCGCCGTTCGGCATGGGAGCCACTCCCATGATCATCATCACCGTGTCGCTTGTTTTGTCTGACTGACCGGATGGCGAGCCACTTGCCGAGCCACCGACCGGCGAGCAAGGAACAACTCGAGGAGGAGAAGTGGCGCTAACCGCGCGCGCGATACGAGGAACCGCGCGCTTGTATCCGAGGCAAGTGAAGAGCGAGACGCATGGGCTACAACAGGCCCCGTGACGAGGGGACTGAGAGCCAAAAGACGGGTGCCAGGGGGAAGAGAGGCAGGCCGGCCGGCGGGCGGGTGGCCGTACGTATGAACGCTTTGGGAGCGGGACAAAGCGGACGAAGAGACAAGCACGCGGAGCCATACCGAACAATCCATGAGCATCCGATGCCGATCCCACGTTCCTCATGGAGAAGACCTATGTAGTCTCGCCAGAAGAAAAGCATTTGTGCTCACTCGGTGAGGGGGCTTTTGTGTTTGTCGACAGCTACGTGTTCTCTCGCGCCTACCGACCACGATAAAAGATAAGAACGTCGGCCACTACAACACGCGAGTCTTTAGCTCCCCCTGTCGCTCACTGGCCACTGTCCCGCTCACTCAGTCCACCAGAGCCCAGCGTAGCCGTACCCACTTTTCGTCCCGGGTCTCGCTCGTTCCATGTTTCCAAGGAAGGTCGGCTCCAGAGTCTTGGCGGCTGACCTCTTGATGGTGACCGCAACGAGGTGCTCTTCCGCAAACAACCGACGCTTAATGAGAGTGTAGTCCTCCTCGACGTTTTCCGAGATGCTTAGCGAAGCGGTCGTCAGACACGAGCACGAAGAAACTAAGCGCAACACAAGAATTAAACAACTCGAGCGAAACGAACACGCTCGTGCTCACGAGGCTCGCTCCTCGAGAGCGTCGGCTTTCCAGATTAAGCTACGGCACGATGGTATCAAGGCCTCATTAGGGATTTCGTTTCGGTCACTCGCTGAAAAACGCGACCGGCTCCCGAGACCCTAGGCGTACATATCGACTCGGACGATGGGATAATGAACTCCTCGCGACCGACCGAGGTCAGATTATCATTCGACGTTCCGCGCGGCTCATACCTAAAATGTAAAGTTGAAAACTCACCCCAGGGGCAGGACAGTCTGCCAGACTGCCGGCTACGTAATCCATATTCCTCGTAGCCACGGTTCCGTTGTAGCACATATGGATGTTCTCGGTGAACATTTTCTCAATTTGTCGGAGGGGGTAAAGACACACAGCTGATTTTCCACTAGGCTTCGTGGTGTGGTCTGCACTCTGGGCGAAAACCCCCACGAACACCCTTCGGTCGTCGCGAAGCCCGAGGAATCGGGCGAGATCTGAGCCTACCTCAACGAGAGTGGCGTCCTGCAAAAGATTGTAGTCCGTGCCGTCGTGACCTCGGCACTCGAGGCTGACCTCGGTGTACGTGTTGAAAGACGGATCGCCCGCACAAAGTCTGGCCAGACGCGAATTGAAGCCGAGCTCTTGAAGCGACAGCAGATGGCTGCGCATCTGCACCGTGGCGAAATAGACGTAGTCGTCGGTATGAAAACCGTAGACGTAGTTGACGAGATAGTAGTCCTTTACCGACGTGTCCAGATCGACCCGAGCGATCGTCGAGAACGATTGCTCCAAAATACCGAACAAGTCTCCTTGGCCTTCGAGACTTCTCCCCGATATCGCGGGTCGGTGGTCGCCGTACGTTCCGTAGCGCGTCCTCGTCGTAGCGACGTAGAGCATACGTTGATTCCCGACTGCGAATTTCGCAGGTCCGATCATGGCGAACGTCGACGAGTTCTCGTCGTTGGTCGCCACCGGATAGTTCACTAGAGGTTCCTTCTTGACGATGTTGCTCAGGTCCATGCGCTGGCATGCGCCCTGATGCGTGCTCCCGCACACGATCAGCTTTCCGTTTTCGTCGTCGATTAGAAGCACTTTGTTGATGGTGTTAATTTGACGTAGCTCGATACCTGTCGCTTTACAATTGCTGATAGGGCACTGTTCGTTATCGAACTCGGGACCGGTGGCAACACTCCGAACCAGGGTTAGGTTCTCATTGAATTCCATCACGAGGTTTGTGGCGCCCGCAAACAGGTGCCCCGTTTGCGGGTTGATTATGACGTGCGTCAGATTGACGGAGTGGTTGCCGGGAAGACGGTATTCATTGATGAGGGTATCGGGTTGAACGGCAGCGGAAATTTGCACAGCAAATATGCTCAACAACGCACTCCAGATGAACAGGTCGACCGGACGTCGACGCCAAGGTGATTTTAGGTGCGTGTCGGCACCCCATCTCCGCGAAGTCATCGCGGGGACCGTGGTGAACCTCATCTACGACTATCACCAGGTCTCATGGCTGGCGCTCAGGCATTTCGCGGTGAGAGTTTCCTGCAACAGAAAAAAAGCAGATCCGTTAGTCTAGTAGAGAATGAAAACATCCAATGCCACTCTACCCACTACTTCATCGACATGTCCCGGGCTGAGCAAAATTTCTGCTCTCTTCGGCGGATCGAGGCAGGAATTTGGCGCAGGATGTGTTTGCAGCACAACGTCCGGGAAGAATTATTGCTCATCCGATCAGATGAAGAAGCGAAGGGGGAGTCGTGCGATCTTCTCGCCTCTCCGTAGAGCAACCGAGCCAGTTGAGGGCTCCAGTGATGGGGTTGCAACGTACTATTGAAAATGTAATCATCACTCGAACAGAAATGGTTGAAAGGAGGCAAAAGGGAAAAAGCGCGCGAACAAGGAGGGAGATCATCGTCGTCATCATCACGATCGTGGCGGCTACCGCCGAGGCCGTTGTTGTTGCTGATGATGATGATCCGGAGAGAGATATGGGACGCGGAAAAAATGCGATCTGGACTCCTCGCAACGCGGCGCGCTGCAACAGGAGTTCGACCTACGAGGGGACCTTATTACATGCCGCGCAGCGACTTGTGGCGGAGGCACCTCCGGGAAGTTCGTCCGGCGGCACTCGAACGACCGGCGGGCGGCACTCGGTGGCCAGCTCGGGCAAGGCACTTGGCTGCCGATGTCTCAGGGTCATCAGAGCGTGAAGTTAGCTTTGGAGGACCACTGGACTCCTGACCGACCGAAGGACGGACGAACAGCGTTCCTCACTTGGCCACCATCGCACAACACCGCTTGAAGCGCGCCGGGGGCCGAGAGCCCCACGCGATAAAACTCTGGCTGTTACTTGTCGGAACGTAAGCGGTCGATTGTATTCAGGGCCTGCGGAGCGGCACCGGCCAAGCCTTCCACGGAAAAGAGGACGAGGACCGTGGTCGGCACCGTGGACAACGATATGGGTCGCCTCGGCTCCGAAAGATTGCCGCAACTTTTTTTCTGTCGCCAACGCGTTTCACCGACGCGTTCGTCGTGGAGCGCGCAGCTTGCTCTCGAACCATTCAGCCCCATGTGCCATTTCTCAATTTTCTCTCTTTTTCTCTCTCGTCGGCACAGGAGCGACCTACGGCCTTCCTCAATTGAGTCGATTTGCTGGGACAGGCCCCCGGTATGTAAATGGCGAAAAAGAAGTCGAACGATGATTCGATAGATGAGCGACCAGTTTAATCAAGCCAACTCAATTAGTCCCGACGACCCATCTCTCCGGTGGAATCTGTTTCCCGGACAACGTCGGCCAGAGCCTCATCGCGTGCGTCTCTTAAACGCTCTCCAAGCGGTACAATTCCTTATCGCCAAGCCCATGGAGCACAGGAGGAGAACGAATTCGGAGATAACGAACAACAACATTGGACATCTTGAGGAGCTCCGACGAGCTCGTTTCGGGCTCCGGCTCCTTCGAATTCCCCGGTGGGAGACCCGCCGAGCGTGGACCTCGGGAATACGGGGATGCACCGGAAGGAATCGAAAACTTCTAGGCGGGTGTGGGCGGGAGACTTGCGGGAACACCCGAGTCATTTGGCGACCTTGGATGCCCTCGGGGACAATTCGTCAAAATAAGAGCAGCGCCGAATAAAGGTAGATAGCCTTGCATACAGACAGTGTAGTTGGTTCGGCGGCGAGGAAGCGTATGAGTAGAGAGGCGTCCTTCCTCGCAGCCAAACTACCGACACAGAGAGAAGAGGCGAGTGAGACACGCTGAATGGAAAAGCAATCCATCGTCCAACGCTAGCGTGCTCCTCTTCCGAACAAACATCAGCCCCAGCGGAAGCGAGCGTCGCCTTCAGGAGCATGCCGTGAGCCCCAAGAGCGCTGCTCTACGCCAGATCTCCCGAACACCGCAGACGCCGCCGAGGGAACATCATTTTTCCAGGGCTCTCTCAGATTAACAACTCTCCCCCATGCTTCACTTCACACCGGGCTCCTCTATGTTTCGAGAGTTTCCGTTCCACTCGTTCATGTGCTGAGCAATCCTCTGACTGACTGAGAGTCGAGCATTCATACACAGCTTATATCGAACGGTCTCTCAAGAGAAGTATCTCCGCCTACTATCGATGTCGATACATCTCTAGTCGCCGTCGTACGTTTCCGCCCTCCGCGCACATCTTGCAGAATCTGCGGAAAGTCATTCAGCGAGCCGCCACCCGTCGGCGTCGGACAGACACTCAGTCAGTGCGCCGATCGGTCTTCTGTTTTTCTTTCGTCCGTTTTCTCAGGCCCTTCCTCACGTCCACAAGTGAAGTCAGTAGTATGAGCCCATGTATGCTATAACACTTATCGATCGGGAAGACGGTCGGTCGGTCAGTCAGTCAGTTCGTCCGACCACTCAGCCCCAGCCTCTGAGTCGCGAGTATCCGATGAAGGCACCGGGTCCCTCTCGTATCGAACGGAAATCGCACCAGTCGCCAGTTTGGCCCGGTCATCTTCCTCTTGTCCTCGGCTGGCTCTTTCCTCCGCCGTCATTCTGTGCGCCTTTGGCTCGACTCGGCTCCCTTCTCGGAGACGTGGCTCCGAGAGAATCTTTTGCTTCAGGGTTCAACTTGCCTTGTGCTCGGGAACGGGTCCAGTTGGAATTAGACATTGAGCACATATATCTCCTGAACAGGCCTTCTCCGGCTGCGGGAGGTGAAGGAAATGGAAAGAGGAGCTCAAGGAGAACGTCAGGAATATCTTCCCATGCTCCCTCAGGATTCTCGAGATGGCGATAAAACTCCTCTCATCGGCATCCGATCCGAAAATCGGACCCAAATGGACTCAGGAGGAAGAAGGAGCGTTACGATGTGTCCGATTTGTTGACTCAAGCATTCATGAAACCATAAAAGCGAGCCATAAACGAGAGATGAGCAGCGAGTGAGCGCTTAGGCCACTTACACGATTCGATTCCCGCGATGACAAAAAAATATCTCCTAGATCCCTCATGGAGCTCGGACGGGTCGCAAGCGAGCGACGGGTCTGAGCCTCACTCGAGACCTGACAACTTTGACGATCAACACCGAAACACTATAATCCGCAACGACGAAACGCCGCCGTTGACAAAGATATCCGAAACACTAATTGTTCGGACGATTTATCATAAGTCCCCTGGTGACAAAAGTCAGCGACTGCATTACGGGTGAGAGGCTTCGAACAATGTGACGAACAGACCAGCTCAATGAGCGACGGACCCAAAACGTCACTTTCAGAAGTTGAGTGAGCCTCGGAGCTGACACGGTTAACCCGCGACACGGCAGCTGACTGGAAGAACAATCTAATCGACAGAGCGGCCGAAGATCCCCAGGTCTCTAGTGCTCGATCCCAGCTGGCCTTGGCGAGACAGCTCATGAACTAGGAGATTTTCCTTGAGTCTGACGTGGAACGTGGTCCGGGGTCCATTTTGCTCTCTCACGATGGAGCTCCGACTGCAGTCGATCGGACCGAATGAATGATGGCAAGTCGTTTCAAGCTTGGCGTTCGAAGAAATCCGTCCTTTAACGGAGCTTCTGTGGGGGAAAATAATTCTTCTGTGCCCTATTCGAATCACAGAGATGGCTCGGATAGGATCGTCGATCGTACTGACGTTGGGGACGTGTCCGTGAATCTCGCCAATTATTTTCACCGAACAGCATCGGGGGTCAGAGATAAGAGTTTCTGTTTATCGTGGACTGTTTGGCCAGTCGGCTTGCTGTCTTTCGCTGCCGACTCAGGTGGCATGCCTTGCTTCAGTTCCGCTGGCTGTTGTTGTAATTACGGTTCGCTCTTTTCTACTTCTCTGCTCCGCGCTCACCTCCTGTTCCGTGCCGCATTCCTTCTTGTCATTGAGAGCAGCGTCGGAGGCGACAACAGCGGCGGATCCATCATAAATTGAGATATATCACTGATTATCATCTTGGATATGTGGAGATTGACGCTCCCAAAGCTCAAGAGAAATCATTTAAGAGCAGATGCCGTCCGACGATGTCTATCTCCATGGGATACGATGAGGGCAACTTTAGTCTCTGGTTTCTCATTTCTTCCATCTGAGTGCTTTTCCTATTTTTAGACGCGCAGTAACGACACGGCGGCATTGGCGCACCATTCCGACAAGGCGAACTAATTCTTCATCCTCGACTTCCAAGAAAATAATTAGCAAAACTCTCGGATCAGATATCGGGCTCGAACGCAGGATGAATCCGTCGCTCGATCGACTGCTCGACCGACGCCGAGACGCTTCAGGAGGCGAACCGATGGACAGGCAAAGCCGGCCGGAAAAGTTTTCTCGGCATCGTTGTTGCGGTCGTTGTTGATGAAGACGCGGAGGCCGCCAACGCTGCTGGTGCTGCTGTTGTTGTTGATGATGTGAGGAAGACGAGAGACTTGGGACCACCGCAGCACAAACAAACACACATTCGCTCATCAAGACGTACTCAAGCGTTTATTCGGAGCGACGTCAAACGAAGCTCGAAAAGCCACTTGACCTGCGTCCGACTCCGCATTGGCACAGCAAGCCGAGAGCTCCAGTCAGCGATCTCGATAATAATAATTGTAGACCCTACAAGGATGGAGCATTCTTCGCTGAATTACGCAACGGAATGATCAATTGCTCTGCGATAATCTCAGAGGGTCCAGCCGACCTTCCGCGAACCGCCCCGCTCTCGAAATTGGTAGCCGGACTTACTCCCTTGCGAGATCGGAGCCGATCTCGTTCGCCGCTTCCTTGGTCCCCCATATTTGCTCGCGGAGCCGGAGCCGCGCCTCGGAACAGCACAAAGGCCGGTCGGAGCGAGCAAGTTTAATCTCGGTGGAGTCCAAGGCCTTATCGGGCTGTGCGGTCGTGCCGTCAGTGAGCCCTGATGACCGTTCTCGTAGAGCTGTGGCTTTTTGCCAACAAAACTCATTTTTCTCTCTTCGGTCCCCACGGTCCCGCTTGGCCTTCCCACGCTCGCCTCCCTCGGTCTCCCCGGATTCCCCGGCGGAGAGGCAGACGGTCACGATGGACCTTCGTTCGGGACGAGCTGCTGTCGACAGGAAAACATCTCAGAAATAAACTCTTCGATGTGTTCGTATTCACTCCGAGCAGATACACAATACCTAAGAAAGGCAACGGAGTCTCACAAAAAGAGTTCAACCGGATCAATGTGAGTGCACAAACAACGGAAGGAACGAGGAACTCGTTGGAATGCTGCTCCATCCGTAGCGGACCGACCGGTTGGCAGCTCTGAGTGCGTGTCTGTCCCGCCCAAGCAGATGTGACGGAGTTCCTCCTTCCGTTGGCTGTCTTTTTTCCACCGGGACTTGAAGACTCAGTTCCAACTCCATTCAGGAGAAGGAGGTAACGTGATGGCTTCTCCTAAGCGCATTCTACGGTCTTCTTATTCTTCGCTACGCCGAAGAAATATTAAGGGACCCTCATTCGCTACAATAGGACGAAAGAGAGACCGCTTCTGATGTGATGCTCGTCAGCCAAAAAGCCTAGACGACGTCGAGCACGACGAAGAGCAGCCAAGCCAAACAAACCACTCGAATTTCTTCAGGGACTTCGACGTCGAAGGTAATTGTCTGCGACAACAATAATGGCAACAATTCGTTGCCGATGCCGTAGGTCCGATTAGGTTCTCCTTCGAACTCAATGAAAGGTAAAAACTACTAAGGGGGAATAACGGATTCGGAAGATTTCCACTCGACGCCGATGTTTTCCCCACGAAAAATCGAAATCCCAGTCTTCGTTCGATCATTTTTACGATTGCCCCATTCCTCAGAATCACATCGATTCAACTCGCGTGGGAGGCGGAGGGCCCACTGGAGATCCAAGGAGCTGTGGGGGGACGTTTCGCAATTGAGTCAAGAGAATAGCGACGGAAAAAGCACGACTTTCAGATGCAAATTTCAAAGTTACCCGGCTGAAGCACCGCTTCGACCTCATTCTCGAGACCCTACCGGCAATGACACTCCTCCGATTGATGGTGATTAGTAGGCGCGCGCCTACAGCCGGACGCGTCGGCGCATAATGTGCAATTAATATCGTCGAATACAAACACCCACGCGCATAAGCAGCGGTAGAAGAGCACCTTCGTGTGCGAGTATTGGTGTCTCGACTTCTGAAATATTGCCACCAAAATGTTCGAAGGCGATGTCGGCAATTTGTTTGCGTCTCCGAGCCGCCTGACGGGTTCGTGAGCTCCGACGGGTTTCGTAAGACGGCCATATTTTTCTTCATCCTTCCGCGACGAAGCCCTTTGGGTGCAAGGGCCGCTCCCCGAACTGGATCCGGTACACAATCAGAGCGGGACGCGGGGTATTTCCGGTCTCCTAACAGTTTCGTTCGTTTCTCATTCATTCCTACAACGAATTGAGGGGCGATCGAACGACTCATTGATCTGTGCAGGTTTTAGACCGAAGATCGCAGCGGGATCGGTGTCATCTTACATCGGTCCTCTTCTCCCGTCCGCGATATCGCCGCGGCGGTACCTAGGGAATCGATCGTGGACGCATCGGTAGAGAGCCATCGACGACGGCGAAGACGAGTAGATAGTTTCAGGGATCCTACTGTGCATCACGATACCGTCGTCAACATTCGCCATCTTCGATGAAGAGCTTCAGCGTCGCGCTTCCAATCGTCGTCATCGTCTTTCTTCTTCTCAGACATCTCGTTTCACTCATGCGCACACTCACTCGGTCACTCGGTGCCAGTAGCACATGCGAGCGTGCACGGCCGCGCGGCCGGCCGCCCGCCCGCTCACTCGGGCCCCGGTCGCGGCTCCCGCCGTGGCTTTAGCCGGAGTCTAAATTTGTTCTGGGAAAGCTTTTCCGAGTTTTGCAGAACAAAAGCGAACGCCAGTCAAGCTGTCCCTCATCAGCATTCCGGCCGAGTCGAAGCGAGCGACAGCGAGGCAAGCTCGCTTGTTGTTGATGTTTTCGCGCATCAATCAAACGTCTTCGTCAACGGATAGACGACAGTGGCTTTCTTACCTGCAAAACAGAGAGGTTTCGTTGTTAGGCAAGTGAAAGGAAGCGTCTCGATGTTTACTCTATCCAGTGGGGCAATCGCTCTAGTCGTACAAATATCGCGAGCGTAACAAGCACCGTCGTCGCCACGAGCGGCACGTGCAGGATTCGGGAGTTCCTCTCATCGGGGAAAGTGGGAATGGGACTCCGAAAATCTTTCCGGAGGACTTCTCCGCAGCCTCGCCTTGATGCGAACTCTCAGAGTTCCGTCCGAGAGCTCCGCTAGATTTATTAAAATCGTATATCGAAAAAAAAATTGAGAACTTAGCCATTCCGCCATTGAGGTCTGTCGTCAGCTGTGACACCTCGGCCCGCACACCGCTTTCGTTCGTTCGAGCCTTCCAGAAGAGGGTTGCCGATCCGAGATTGATTCAGAATGATTTCTTGCTCGCCAGAGAGACCGATAGAGGAGCCATAGCTGAGGCTAGAGGCGCCAGCTGGCGTTTTTTCATGACAATAAAATTTAAATTAGGAATAACCGCGGCCGTTCACGTTATGGCTATCCTTTCCTATCGATGAGATCAAGGCTGTCGACGTCGCCTCCACCGCCACAAATCTGAGCCCTTGCGCATTCACCGAGCCCCGGGTCGGTCTGTGCTCTTCGGTGTTGAGACAGCCGCTACCGCGCCGTTTTCCTCTTCCGTTTTTCAAAAATCCACTGAGCTAAAGGACGGAAAATGGCACTGCTAAGTCGTAGAATCCATGGCTATTCTCATCTGAACGCATCGTTCCTCAAGCTTCCATTCTTAAGCAAGTTTTCGTCATCGTTCGCCCGAACGGCCGGCAGGCCAAGCCGAAGCACGAGCCAAGGAGGAGCGAGACACCATTCAATGAAGGCGAAAAGAATTCGACCATGATTCCCCGCGTTACTTTCTTCGTTTCGTATTGAAAGACATGACGCGAAACAATTTAATTTTTCACGGTATGGCTTCTCCAGTCCGCTGGCTCTCGGAATGTCATGAATAGGATAATGGTTGAGGAACATTCGACGGAGCATCGCCAATGACGCGAGACTCCAAATTGAAAGTCTGCCCTCGGACGTCACCGGTCGAGGGTGATGGTGCTTCCATCACCGGGAACGCGGTAAATCCCACGTCAGCGCTAGGCTCGATTCACCGTGAACTTCGCGAATGAGCGGACCAATACGATCGGGACTCGGACCTAGGGAGAAAGTCCAACATGGCAGCCAGCTCCCGAACAGTCGACGGTTAATGACGTTCTCATCCTAGAATTCCCTCAACACCCTCAAGTTTGGCGGGAGAGAGATTCCGACGAGAGGGATGGAATAAAGACCGGACGGAGGCTCCGATGGCGTATTAAGCAAATCAGTTCCTACCTCTCAAGGTCAAGTTGTTTTTTTCCCCCGCTCCGATCCCTAGGTCGTTGTACCGGTGAGCCGAGCATCATGCTCTCACATATCGAGAGACACCGTGTTTGGGTCAGAACAGCCGGACAGAGGCATCATCAGATGTAGAAAGGAGGGAGAACGAGACGGACATTTTTCTTTCTGCACTGCTTGTGTCCCATGGTGATTTCTGTCTGCGATGTCGCTCCCCATGAGCTCCTCCCCTCTCGCATTGCACTCGCGTATTAGGTATTGTGTTGCAGCCACCGAGCTAGCCGGTCGCTCGGTCAGCGAGCATGACGTTCTCATTTGTAAGCTGCGTCCCATCTCCATGCTCTGTGCCGTCAGCAGCAGAGAATCTCATTGAGAGGAGGTCGTTGGCTAGTTCGTTGTTGTCCTAGAGCCTGAACGGGCAACATATCACACATTATCGAGTTCTGACGGCTCAGCACCAAGCCCCCATGCCCGCTTACGCTGCCGAAAAACAAGTCAATCAGATGGCGAGCTCGTCCTGCGGACGGGAGAACCATTCACACACTCAACGTGAGCAGGGGAGATTCGGCAAGATCGAGAAAATGCCGAGCGCCACTGTTCCCGTGAGGTGCCGAAGGCCCGGTGGTGAGAACCTCGACGACGGCCTCGTACATCTTGCCTCAGTCAGCCAGGCGCGGTAGGAGCCCGAATCCCCCGGCGCAAGCTCCGGAATTCCTGCCCGGGCACATACACTAATTCGAGGTCTATACGATTTGTAATTAACGGGAGCGCGCCGCAAGCCGGATGCCTTCGTGCCGTGGCAAAGCCGACGGAGTGACGACTGAGACGCATGGATTAGCGTGTCAGACCCAACAATACGCCGCGTATGCACGACGGCCAGACGAGAGTACGGATGTCTTTGCGCGAGGAAAATAATTCGTCTCGGCGAACGTTCGTCAATCTCGTCTCGGTGGTGTGAGGCAGGCCAGACATGCCACTCCGATCGAGTATTGTGAGAACAAAGCAGAACATGTGTTATTATTCTAATCTGCTCTTGAGGCGATTTTGCTTGCGAAACCAGAATAACAATGCGGTTACAGAATCAATCGGAAACGCTCGTTGGCCCATTTACACGCTCTCCGGCGATTCGCTTTCCGATGGCGACAGAAAGAGAAGTTTTCCAGAAGATCACAATCCTTTTCTTGTCGTCGAGAGCGCCGGATCAAGGTCATCGCAATCGGGCCGGCGATCCGATGAGGAAATCAAAAGATAAACTCCGACTGGAGCGAGAACTTGCGTCCGTGCACGGCTCAGGCCTGCTCGACGATGTTTGACTCCGTATGGGGGAAAAGCTTGCCGGTTCGTCGTCTGTTGATGGTTGCTTGTCGCTCGAGTGGGAATGAGCTCAATGTGACGACTATGTGGCACGAATAAATACGCGCTGGAGCTTTCTTCGATTTGTCTGAGGCCCCGAGCTGCTGCTGCTGGTAGTCGTCGTCGCTGACGTCGTTGTCGTCGCGATGTTCGAATCTCGATAAGCAAACAAGATACACACAGACAACATAGGCCTCCTCCATCTTTAGGATCTTCGGGCGAGCAGATTCGGCCAGTCACCAACTTTGTATGGTTCAGCCGATACCGCTGAAGTCAGGCGAAGTCGAAACGCTGCTGATCTGCGGACTTGTTCGTTTGCTTTGGCTTATAGCTTTCTTGAACGAAATTTAAGCTCCGCGATCGTATCAGTGCTGCTGTAGACAACTGGTGAGCGGGTGAGCGTTGGAAGGCTCACCGCCGACCAAGGAGACAGGTCACCGAGACCGAATCGGCAAAACAAACCTAAATTTTCGGTCACAAGGAAAATAATTCGCTACCATTAACCCTCTGCGGAAGCTCGAATTGTCGCCGAAAGTCTCGTGTCGAGCGGGTGAGAGGCGACAACAAATCGCTCCGGAACGAGATGGAGCGGAGCATAGAAACCCAAGTCGAGAGGGACCGCGCGTGATGTTGTCCCTCTGAGACGTTCTGGCCAGAACGATTCCAATCCGCTAAACGAAAAGTTGGCTCGTTGCTCGGATGGCTGTCTGCGCGGTTAGGCGGATGGTTGCGGAATCATCGCTCGGTGAAGACGAGAGCCTTCCCCCTGTTGCACCAAATCGGCGGTCTCTATGTTCTCAGAAAGGTCGCGCGACCTAGCGAACTAGTCGCTTGGTCTGTGGGTGGAACAAGCGGTGCTCGGGACAGTTTGCTAGATGGTCAAGTAGCAGGTAGGTATCTCAGTCATTCATTCTCAGACAGACAAATGAAGATACTCGCCCTAGGAAAAGCCGTCTGAGCTAATTGGCTAGTCCCTAAATGTTCAAGCTCGCGGTGACGGATCGCCTAGCGTACGCGGGAGTTCGGTGGGCTCATCGTCGCAATGGAGATGCGGACGCGCTCGGAGCTTTCTTCCTGGCCACCAAAAGGAAAATAGGTGTTCTGGAAAGGGACGCAGCGGTCTACTCCGGGGAATATTATATTTGACCGTTCCCTCTCCGCCTTGAGGAGTCGGGAGGGAATGATTCATGATGAGCGATACTGATAAATTATCGGCGACATGATGATCATGAGCTTTCGAAGAAAAATATCTGGTAGAGCAACGTGTGCCCGTGGGGGGTTCCAGGGATTTTCAGCTTCACATGCATCGCGGCGAAATGAATCTTCAATCTATTAATAATGACTTGTGGCAGATAGATCTGCAAAACTATACAGCGATTACAGACGGTTTCCTTCGTTCCATCCGACGAATCGCCTCGTTTCTTACGCGAAAGCAGGATCGAAGACGAATACGTCCTCATCGGGGTACCGATCTCTTTTTGTTTCATATTCTTCTTCTTTTTTCCTGTTGTCGTTGTTCTGGCCCGCTCTTTCGATTCATCCATTCCTCCTGTTGATATTGATTCCCTCTCCGAGAGCATAATATGCAGATGGGACCATGCCGCAACGACTCGAAGCCAGAGCTGCCGAAGTCAGTCCACGCTGACTCAGTCGAGCTGGCACAGCGGAGCCGGCCGAGAGGACCTTCGACCTCACGATTCACTCCCACAACGGCTTCACGCTTGCGTATCCGATTATTAGATCTTGACACAGATCACGGTTCGCCGCTAACACATATCGTCGTGGCTAGCCAGAACCGGCAAAGCGACTAGATCGCTCGATTCTAACATTCGACCATCGTTCGTCCATCGCATCTACCGCTCAGCCAGCCCGGCAGCCAGCCAGTCGTCCAGCAAGACTGCCCACACCTCACCACGTCTTCCCTTCCCCAGCTACGCCTGTCATGTTCCATCAGAAATCTCATTATTAAAAGTCCAACTCCACGATTGTAATTAGATGCTCGTCCTCGTGTATTCAATATCGCGCCGTCATTGCGAGCGTGGCTGTCGTCGTTCTCACAATGTTCACAAGCACCAGCTGAAACACGACGGACGGCATCGGCAGACGTGCAGGCGTCATTGTCAACGCCTCGCCGTTGTCGTTTCCGTCAAAGCCACCAGTGGCACTATTGGTTCCGAAAATACCGTCGAGCATGTTGCTCCTTCCGAAGCAAGCATGGAATTACCGCGGATTTCGCTTGTTTGGCGTTGCGAGACCGTCTGGTGATCAAACTTGCGCCGCACGTTATGCAGTCAGCGAATCGCTGAGCTCACAGAAAGAATCCCCGAAAAGGAATGAGGAGTTCAACGAGAGCGTCCGGGAAGAAGAAAAGCTTCCGACTGTCGAATATGTAAATTAGTTGAAAACGCTCTCGGCCATTGCTCTCACTGCCGCCAACTCGAGGCGAGCCAACCCCATCTCTATCATCAACAGAGCAGCGGCTGCAGGAGCTGAGCTTTTCCAAATTTATATCTCTCCGACCCGGCTGCTCCTGCTACCGCCGCCGTTGAAATGCTATATCCTCCGTTCTTTTTTCTCCCTCTTCCACTCTCCCTCTCTCTCTCTCGGTAGCTCTACCCTCTCGGTCATCGTCGACGTCGCGACAGGCAGACAGCACAAGCAGCACGTTGAGAGAGAAGAGGGAGGAACACACAAAGTGCCTACTCAGCTGCCGCGAGAAAAATATGAAACAATAAATCCGTGCCCGTTGCTCGTTTTGCGCTGCCAACGTTTTTTTTTATTAGAGGATAAGAGGGAAGAACTGACCGAAATAAAGGGGAAGAGTCCTCTGCGACGGAGAGAGGCCTTTTCAAGTAGGATTACGTTCCACTTAGACGGGAGTACCATGGCTCAGCCCGGACCGAGCGCGGACTTGCAACTCCGCCGTACTCGTGACTTCAAATGGCTCCCACCGTATCGTTGCGTGTAAGATTCATGAAGTTCTACGCAGAGTTTGAGGAAATCCGCATGAAGCTATCTCTCGGATCCTGAGTTCGATTTCCGTCTGCGCCCTCGCTGCTGAATAATGGGCGGTCTAACCGACTAACACGACCAGGTTCCGGCGAGTTACGTCATGGTGGACATCGTCGGCTAGAATTAGAGCGCGCGTGGAAGAGCTCACACCCGTCTGTCCGAGCGTGTTGCTTTAAACTCGCTAAGGCCTCTCCGTAGTATCAGGTGCATTCCGGGGCTCGCGTGTGACTCTGTCCATACCGACGGACGGTCGGATGGGAGGATGGACGTACGGACGTACATACTACACATTTAGCCTTATCTCGGAACTCAGACCGCTGCGGCTATAGTTGGAGCTGAAGAACAGTATCTCGTGCTGTTATCGACTTGGGCTGAGCCGAGCGAGCGAGCGGGCGAGTCACTCATCTAGTCGAGCAAGCCAGTAACCAGTCAAGCAGCAATCTAAATGGAAGCTATTTATGATACTAGAAACATGACTTGACCGCGCCCTAGCGAACGAAAGTCACGAAATTCATCCTGTACATATACAAGTCGTTGTTCGCTCGCTGCCAAGCCCATGGAGTCGGACCCTCTCGTATGTTCGGCCACGTCCTTTCAGCTGACCAGAAGACGGAGCAAACCGAGAGCCAAGCAGAAAACACCGGGAAGCTTATCGAGCGCATGGTACAAACGATGACACCATCGTGCGGCAAATCACGCACCTTCTGTCCCGCCGCCGGAGCGAATTGTTGAGCAGAAGTGAGTGACAAATGAGCTGGAGAGCGCCATCGGCGCCGGGCCGCAATTCTCTCCCGATCGAAGAAGTTCGCTCGTGGCTCGTCGCAAATTATAAATCCCATCAGCTGATTGATTCCGTCTCGTGACGGCGAACGTGGTCACTCGTTTATATACTGCTTTGTCGGATTCCCTGTTGCCGATGCCGTTCATTTTCACTGTTGCTCCGTTTCGGATCATTTGTCTCGGGAGATTAGGTCCGATTACAAAACTGATGGTGCATAATGAATTAGATACTCTGTCTGAGTTTGCGATTCCGGCCCTGCTGTCTATCTGTCTGCCCGCCTGCCTGCCTGCCAGGCTGGCCGCCCGTCGGCTCGACCGCTTGCTCGCCTGCTGGTCCGTCTTCCCTTCGGATTCTCCATGTGAGAAACTGCGGCAGAACGCCGGCTGCCGCGGTCGAGAGCTTCTCGAAGCCATTTCAACAAGACGATGCGGCTGATGAGACGTCGGAACAACATCATAAAAACGTTCTCCTATCCTTCGTTCCCTCATGTCCCCATATTCCCTCATTCCGTTGCACCCCGTTCGGTCTAATCAAGTAAATCCGAAAGGACATCCAAAGAAGCCCCTCGTTCTGTAGCGGGATTGGCTGTCGCAAGCTCACGGCGTCCTCATCCAGAAAGGACACGCGGCGGATGCACGACAAGGCGGAGGCGACGGGACCGATTGAGCGGATTCCACACCAAATCATCCCGCAGGCAAGTTTGACCCAGCGCTCGGATTCCGAATTCCCGCATGCGCATCCGATTCGGTGATTTTCATATCTCGAGTCGGACATTAACGTTCGCGGCACTACTGTCTTGTGTGATGTGGTAAAAGCGCGTTTTAACTTCACGGAATTCTGTGAGCAAGACCACCACCGACGGCGATTGTGCCGAAAACGAAAGACTGCGGTCGAGAATGTATCGCGGCGTTCGTGAGAACATACCGTTGGATATCGCGTAGCTGCACAAATCGAGCGGCAGAGCACAAGAAGCAGAGATAAGCCTTGGATTTACGGATCAAAAACAGTCTAATAGCGGAATTGATGAACGACGTTCGTTACTGGATCTCTGCGGTTGCTCCACTGTCGGCATCGGTACCGCCGCCGCGCCGTCGTTGCGACGTCTCCGGGCTGGGTCTTAGAAAAATGTGCTTCCAATTAAGGCTGAGAGCGGAGGAACTGGAGATTTGTGAAATTCGATCATTGAATTTGAGCGATCGCCCACCACTCGGAACGGGGTTCAGCGATGCTCTGGAAGCTATGGGTCGGATGCCGGCCTGTCCTGAGTCGTTTACTTCGGATGACACGTCTGACCATGTCTGATGATGATAAATAAAAGGATTGAATCGCTCTCATATTTCAATTGATTGTCTCACAACGTGAATCAAGCACTATAATTACGTAATGGCCGGGAATCAATCGGGATCTTGTCATCCCAACAACGAGACCCCTATCGCTGCGATGGACGAACGAGGGCAGAAGTACCACTTTGGCGCTTCGATACCGCCGGCATAGCGGGCATCTGAAGCCCCGATCGACGCGTTCCGAAGCAGCCGAAGAATTGGAGTAGAAGCCAACGCTGTCTTTCCGAATTACGATCGATAGCCCTTCCACTCGCGCGTCTGACCACCGACCCGCATTGAGTCCCAATTTATTTCAGTGTTTTTTTTTCCAGTCGTCATCTTCTCTCTCCTAGCCATCGTTTCCGACATTATGGAATTTCGTCGGCAGCGCTCGACGTCGAATACACAAATCACGTCGGCTACGGCGGCGACGACCGGAGGAAATTGCTCAAATCTCTTCTACGTGTTTGACGAGAAGGCTTGTGAGTCGAGGAGCTGAGCGTGATTTTTTCTGATTCTCTCTCGGTATGTGTCGTTCCTGTATTGCCATGGCTTGCGCAGTAGCAGCCATTCCGGTGGTGCCGTCGAGGCGACGTACACGTCAATGATGATCCAAATAAAAGCAATCCCGAATTTTTCACGTGGGTAGTTCAACTTTTGGGCGTCCGGTGTCAAACGAAGGTGTGAGACGCCAAAGAGATCTATTACGGGGTTTCGGTGCCGTCGACGACAGCATCGGCGGCAGTCAGCGGGCCGCCTTTCTCCGGCTACTTCAGTACTTCAAAGCTCCGGGCTTGAATTAATGTGGATCTTTCGGCTCCATTAGCGAAACAAGAGCTCACTCAGGGTTGGCTGACAGCGACGCGACGTAAGAGACAAGCGGGCTAGCACTGCGATGATGGCCGCAACCTCGCTACAAAAGACGAACCCGAGACAGTGGTAGTGACGGGTCGAGACGAATACGAACGAAAACAAAAAATGCTCGAGCTAAACGGTCGTAAATCCGCCTGGCTACCGAAACGGGCTCGTAGAGGGTATGATGTATATGTATATGACACAGAGCTAACACTCATTCGACTAATTGGCGACTATTAGAACTCCATCAAGCCCAATGAACGGAAGTTTCAGGCGCAGGAAAAACGGGGAGATCGACAAATCCATTTTCGTCTGCCGGCGAATCGCCCGATTCCGAGAACGCGCATCCCCTCCGATTGTGCAACCGAGCCACGCTACTCCGCCGCATAATCGCCGGCTCATCATTTTCTCAAGATAAGCCGTCAGATTCGATTCCGGATCGATTCCTCTGAGTGCTTGATGATCGGTTTCCCGAATTTCATCGAAAAGCGAACACCATCGTATGAAATCCATATCCTCCGGCGTCGTGTCACGTAACGTCGACGCGATATAGTCGGAAGAGGGTTGCATCCGTATGCGACCCAGGACTCGGGACTCCCTCGGGATGGACCGCTGCGCGAAATCAACAGTCAGCGTCCCAAATGAATTTGAAATTCCCCCTCGAAGCGAGCGTATTGATATCGGAAAAGGAACCACGTATGGTCGGTGCTCGTGGTCGAAGCGGTGGTCGTGTGCCTGGTCGAATTTAATACCTGTTAATAAATTGATTCCGCACAGCTGTATGCAAATGTCTGCTCGAATGTAATCAACATTCGCGTGCGTAAAATCTAGGACGCCAAGGTCTGCCGACCGCTGAGCGGCTCCGACGATCGCTCGGTGCCACTGCTTACGCACCTTATAAGGGATCGCGGATGAGAGATAGAATCAGCGGGAAAGAGACACAAGTTCAAGAGGATTCCGGCAACAAAGCTCCTTCCGGAAAATTTGTTCTCCGCCCGGGTCGGGGCTTCCCGGAGCCGCATCTGGCTTCTTTGAAAGAGAACACTCGACGGGGGACGCTCGGGAGCGTGTACCTGCTCACACGACACAAGCCTTTGTTACGGTGCGCGATTACGATGCCTTGCTCATCGCGATCGTTGAAAGCCAACCGGCGGATCGAGACCGCTGCCGTTTTACTGTCGAGCTTCGCTTTCATACTTTTCTATATGGAGGAGTACGAGAGGGAAATCGAAACTCCCCAATGGTCAAAAACTCCCAGGCCCTAACGGCAACGCTGCCAGTAGCGTGTGTATCTGAAGGCGGTGGGGAGTGCGTGAGCGTGGTGGCTTTTCGGCAGTGAAACTCGATTCTTCGAGGCTTGCTGGCTGACTGGGCCAATCCTTTCAAAAGTATCCGGTTACCGGAACCCCTCGGGGCGCGCTATCTCAGCTGACTTATCCTCGTTTTCTTTTCTGCTGGTCCGTCTGCCGGAGTCCTCGCTCGCTCCTCCGTCCATGTGAGTTCTTTTTCTCTCGGTGACTCTGCCGGTTACCGAGAGGACGGTGCCACCACCCCGCTCGGGAGTGGAGGGAAACTACTAAATTCGAGAGCGATTCGTCACGAAACACACTCTCACACACACACACTAAAGAGTCCCGCTTTAAAATTGAGTTCCCTACACCGAAACGTTCCGAAGATCACCGACGAGTTCAGCGGCTAAGCGCCCGAACGGGGAGTCGGGCTGAGCTTCCGCGTGTCTGTGGTCTGTACAAAGTTGTTCTTGTTTCGTCTCTTCTCTCCGCTTGTTTGTTGCAGTAGTTTCGCGCGGAACACGAAATCAAGCTAGCGAACGAGGCAGACAAGCGAGCGAGCGAGGAATTCTCTGGCACCTCTGAGGTACCGATGTTTCTTTTCTTGATGCTATCTGCGCCCGCCCCTGAGCCTCGTCGCAGCAGCAGCACCGAAATTGAAGAACCAAATCCAACTCGCTTGTTCCGCGGCACGTTTACGATTGAGAGCTTTTGTCTTCTGGTGCGAATCGGCCCACTCTGTGTTTCTTGTCCGTCATCCGCTCCGATAGGAGGGAGACGAGAAAATGAGTTTCCCTGCGCACCACCATCCATTAGACTGGATTCATCGAGGAGTCGCACTTCATCCTCGGCGCTCTCTTGTCATCGTCCTCGCCGTCGTCGAACCGATCGATGTTTCCATCCCCGCCGTGTTTACTCTGCCGGACGACGCCGCCGCCGCACGCCAGTCAGTCAGTCCGTCAGTCGTTTCGAAAAATATAGCACACGAGCACAAAATCGCTCGTTTCGATTCCCCTTCTCTCCTATTAAATCATCGGTTTTCAGTTCGGCAATATAAACACGACGTTGTAAACAAACAAATGATCCGGCTTGCGGACACACAAAAGACATATCGTACGAACTCCGAAATGACCGGCACAGAAGAGTCATTCGGCATCGCGGACAAATCATCGAGCCGATGGACCATGGATTCAGATGGAGCCACTTTTTCAATGCGAAACTCACCGACTGAGTGAGACGTTCCGAATGCCTCAACTATCATCGGAGCAGCGCGGAATCATCGTCACAATAACCCAAATCACGAGCTGCGCGCAGACACGACTCTTCGATTAGATGGTCGCGGACCTCAAATTTCTTTCTTTGAATACGATTGTGGAGAAAACACTTGTCGGAATCGCAGAACGAATCCGCTCGTCGTTCCCGCGAAAAGTCGAGCTCTAGTCACAGGTGTAAGGAAATCCTGGGAGGTAATCCTGGTAAGGAAACTCTGAACTCTCCCGGAAGCGTCAATGTGTCGCCGGGTTTCCGATCGTTTTGACATTTCCTCAACGACTCAAGTTCACGGGCATCCTGGAAATCGATATCGTGCCCAGTCGTTCGCCTAGGAGGGCCCAGGTCGACTGACCGAGGAATTTTCGAGGATTTCATTTGAATATCCCCGTTCGACAAAGGATGGAGGTCATCGGGGTCGCGCGGAGGGAATTCATCCCAGTCAGGGAATTTTGAAGGATGATTTTCCTTTATAAATGTTCGCGATGGATTGGATATCCCCGTTCTGGTACCCGCTCCGGAAACCCGACTCTGTACAGAGTATGACGCCGACAGCGGGCGCCGGCGCTGAAACCGTGGGCAGAATTACTCCTACTTGTGAAGCAGAGAAAAAAACACTAAGAATTCAGAGCACCCTGATGACGGCGGCGGCGAAAGAAACAAAAAAGAATCTACTGCATAAAATTGCAATAAATATGTCGACGACAAAGCGAAAGATTATCTGATACTATCTCGCGCGTTCGTCGGAGCAAGCGCTCGCGGCTCCGCTCGCTCGCTGAGTGCTGTTTGGGCGGAATCACGAACACCGGTGGCTTCTTACACTTCGTCGTCTTCTCCTATTTCTTGTTTCGCTTTTTTCTCTGCTCTTATCCACTTTTTAGTGCTCCCTCTGAAATGCTTTCGCTCCCTCTCCCGTCGTCGCTCGAATTTCTCTTGGGTTTCCTGTACGGTATTTCCCTCCCTCCCTCCGCGGGAGTTTTCGTGAAACTCGAGGTGTACACGGATAGATATAACCGAATTCTGCATAATCAAGCGACAGCAGCAGCAGCAAATCGTTTTCCTGCATCTTCCCTCCAAGGGTCTGACTCGCTCGGGGGGCTGCGTTCTCGCGGTCCTAATTCCGGCACGCTTATTAGCGTAGAGATACCGATCTGTTGAAAGGATCCAAGAGAAACTATGGGAGTTTTATGGGCGCGCGAAATTGATAGTAATATGGGAGATTAAATCTCCGAGCGAGTGGGAAACGAGCCGAGCACCTAATCTGAGGGCTTCTGGGTACAATTGGCACAACAGGTAAACAAGACGCCACTCCGACGCTCGCTGAGCTGCCTTTGTTCCTATGGTAATTGTCAGCGACTAATCCCCACCAGGGCTTTGAGGGATTCGTTTCCGTTCTGTTTCTCGAGGTAATTCTTCGGTCCGCGAGTTCAGAAATCTCATGACGCGAGCAACAAGCCTCCGGTTAGCGAGTCTGCTTTGCATCATCCGAGCAGAAAGCACCGACAGCCCTCGAATTTCGAAGCTCACGCGGCAGGTAGCGCGGCGTTCGTTCTGCTCGTTCGGAAAGGTCATCTCAACGACGATCCGTCGGCGAAAAGGAGGGGATTCGATGGTGTTCCTTCTGACACGTTCGAACACGATGCAGATGTCCATTAGTGAACGAGCCACGAACAGAAAACATAACGATGATGCAAGTTCTCTCAGTTTCAATAGATGGAAACTGCGGTCAGCAGGCCCGAGCCCTCGTTTACAGATGCGGCGAAGTTGGGCTCGCGTGGCTCGGTCCGTCCGTTCATTCCTCCGTCCACCCGCCCGCCTGCCTGCCTCCCTGCCCGTCCGTAAGCTCGGCTGTCCGACGAGTGCCCGCGCTGTTGATATGATCTGCCCGTAGAATTTCGCTGGTGTCAGTTAGTCGCGGCGGCAACGGCGATCGTCGTCGTTCGAAAGATAACATCTTTCATCGTGTCGTGACATTCTGCTCAATTTCACGACAACTAAGGAGCACTCGCAGACGATTTTGAGAAAGCTCCGCCGAGCGTCCGACGAAAAGAGGAGTCAGTCAGTCAGTCGTCACGCCGCTCGGGTAGGCATCCGCGTAATTCTCGTCGAACAGAGAAAGCGTTTTGTTGGGGCTTTACTTGTTGTCGTCTTTGTTGTCATCGTCGTCGCGGTGACGTAAACTTCGAGATCTTGGCGGCCCGTCTTGCCGTTGATGAATTCGGCGGTCTGAGCACAGCGCGGAAAATCATCGGCAGAGGTGCAGCTTGGTCCGTCTGATTGACTGACTGACTGACTGGCAAGCCGACTCGACCGCTGAGTGACCGGAGAGGATCTTCATTTTCCGATAGAAGCGTTGCTGGGGCAAGCTGGTCCGATAGCGAGTCACCGGCGTCCTCATCGACCCGACGGTCAAGTACGGAACCAGAGGCTGCTTGTTGCCATCCCTTAACGCTCCGGAACGGCCGATGTAACGCCACAGCACAATTACTTCGACAAAACCACTCAGAACTCGACGCGAGCGTCCCAACAATGAGCTCGGAAACAACGCGCACCGCCAGCTGATGATGCCGTCAATCCAATGCTTGACCGCGTCGACGACACTATCGACTTCTAACGCGACCATCGGAACACGATCCAAGCGAGCAGCATGGGTCCATTGTGTCAACAGTTCCTGGCTCTTCTTTGCTGATTTTCGACTTTCGTAAATGAATGGCTTTCGAAAATTTCGTAACGAGTTCACACGTTACATAACTTGCATGACCTGATGTCGGTTGATTCTATTTTGAGTGGAATCCACCCGTTAGAAATCTCCGCGAGTGTTCTCGATCCGGACGGGGGAATTCTCCTCTGGCCTGAATCCACGAGATCGTAGACTCCATAAAGTATACGGAATCATCGAAGCGCGGCTCTTAGATACTCTGACTGGCATCTAAACGCAAACGAACTATTCCAGGCAGTTTGACAGCGAAACAAACGACGGAAACGGTCAAAGTTCAGCGGTTAGATGCATCGACTTTAGATGCGAATGAGTCATCCGATACTCGAATGAACGACAGCGTCGACGACTACCAAATTGAACTCTATTCTCGATGAGTTCCGAGTCTATCTTATCGATTCTCAGTTAGACGGGCCCGGTCGTCGGTCGTCTTCGTATCGATTCGACCTTTCGAGAACGGCCCTCGTTAACTTCCTCTGATTTCGACGAGAGTTCAACGACATATCCATGAATGGAATCGTTTCCGCCTGGTCGTGTCATTCCATCTCGTCAGTCGGAGGAAAACCCCCGAGGAATAAATCAGATGGCTTCCCAAAAGCCACGGTGCATGAAAACCATCGGGCTACCGGAGCCAGCGGTGAGGGACGCAGAATAAATTTTCCTGAGAACTTCCTGAAATGCCTCCTCGAGATAATGAGGACCGGGGGAAAAGTTTGGATGGCACGAGACAACACCGAGCAGTTATGGAGATGTCATTCCCTTCTCGAGCCACAGGTCGAGCCGTTTAGGAATAGGAGCCGAAACCGAGTCGTACGTAGCGAGGCGCCTCACAGAAGCCGCAAAGGCAGCTGGACGCTTCCCGGGACGAACCGCTGACTGCGGCATCGCTGCTTGCAGAGGACTATCGGGAAAGGAGCTTGGGAAGACAGACAGACAGACGAGTGGACTGACAGACGGACGCACGGATAGACGGATAGGAGCATCGGTGGGACGCGGGAAGGCCAGACGTGCTCGTTAAGGTAGTGGGATGATTGACACAAAACAGGCATGCCTCTGCCTTCTGCGTCGAAGAGAGCTTTGTACTTGAGCTATTGGCGTAAACGCATGTTGCTGCAGCTCGGCTTTGGCATTTTTTTCTGCCTCCCGGTGCTGTTCCTCGCTGCCAACGCTGCTGGAAACGCCAATGCACCAGAGAAGGAGTTCGCTCCGATGTATGTACATCGAGCTCGAGCTCGTCTACTTTTCGCTGCATGTTCCGGAGCGACACGCTTTGACCGGAATGTTCCTTTTTCAGAGGAAACCCTGTTGCCGTTCTTGAACACACTTCCACATTGTATCCGACATCTCCATGTGAAATATGTGACCTGGCAGGAGAATTCGATGGTAAGTGTCGGAGGGAGAACCTTTGAGCGGAATCGAGCCGACGACCATGAATATCATGGAGAAAGGTCCATTAGTGCTTCAATCGAATTCGACCGAAGGCTCTGATTGGAGAAAGTTACGTAGATAACGTCCCGCTCTCCCACCGTATAGGACATATGTGTGTAGCCGATCGGTCGGCCATAGCCTTGACGTTCTGCTCGACGGTGCCGGGCACCTAGGATTAAGGTTCCGGCGGAGCTCCGCGGGCGTTCCAGAGGCGGCCGCAGGTAGGCAGGTGGCGGCGGGTGCGGTCCGCTTACGCTCAACTGGAATCGCCGTGAGCCATGACAATCCTCAAGAGAGTCGCTTGATGTCGAGGCTAGCCTCGAATTCGCGAGGATGGTCACAAACAAGCGGCGATGTGAATTTGCTCCGGAGAGGAATCACCACAAGAGCAACACCGACTCGAGTAATGCCGTCGCTGACGCCAGAAACGGCGAACATCCAAGCAAGCAAGTGGAAAAGCAACATCCTGCGAAGCTGCGTAGAAATTGATCCCACTTTAGCGAGCGAGCGAACTGCGTCCTACCAGCAGCGCGCAACGTTCAGCGAGCATCTCCCGAGGCCGAAACCAGGCCGGCTTCTCTCTGGAGGCTCCCTATTTCGATAGACATTGGAGTCCCGCCCAAACACTCTGAGCTAGCAGTAGCTAGCTTGCAGTCAGCAACGAATCGGAACACATACGAATAGACCGGCAAACGCAGTCTTACGTACGGCATAAACATCTCACCAGAGCCTGCTACCGTAGTCGACATCGAACTTACGAGGAAGATACGAGCGGGCACTTATCGCACTATCGAAATCATCCCCGGGACACGGAATCTTTTGCCCTCGGGAAGAGTGAAATGCTGAAGCTTCCGATTTCGAGTTCCGATGAGGTTCTGAACTTTCCGAACGCGCCTCGATGCCTAGCATCGGGATCCGACGAAAAATCGCTCGGGATAGCGCGATTACGAGCGGGGCGAGCCGGCCTAACAATGAACTATGTAGTTCTGTCGAATCGTTGCGCCATGCTCCGCTGCTGCCTGTCGATCTCGTTCCGTCCAACGGCTCCGCCACCGCCGTCTCCGAGAAGACTTCTTCTTCTACCCGCGACCGAATCTCGTTCGGATCGGATTTTCCTCGTCGAGCGTCTTGTCGGTGATAAACAATTATTTATTTGATTCACCGCTCATTTGTTGCCTAAGTCGGAACGAGATCAACGGCGGCGGCGACGACGACGCAACACCACCGCAGGTTAGCCCGGCCACAACTCTAAACATCAGGACTAGTCCTGGATTTTTATTACGACGAAGCTCTTCTCGACCCGGGTCGAATGTTTTCGCCAGAACTTCTTCTTCTTCGAAGCCGCGTTCAAGAAAAAGAAGAAAACGACGACGCACGCTGGTGGGGCTGGTGCGCGCTACGACGAAGAGAAAAAGACGACGACGAAGGAAGTTGAAATCAGTCAGGGGTTGAAACTCCACCATGACCGCCCCAGCCAACAAGAATTTTGGGGCACAAACAGGAGCATTCTCTTTCTCCTCCTTCTGACCATAACAAAAAGCACCGGGATCTCGCTAGGACTGACAACGCAAACGTCGATACGAGACCCCAGTGATCGCCGGACCAGGTAGAAAATGCGCCGGTTGAGGCTCAACACAGTCGCTGGCTAAAACTCCGTGACGATGCTTCCGAGAATGACTTCAGATTTGACCGCAAGCCGATGCCAATATTAGCACTCGAGTGCGAAGACGACATACCGACGTACCGGGGCTTTCTGTTTCGTATCGCTTCTTTCTTTTGTTCGCCGACTCAAAATAAATCCCGAACGAAGTCTACGCTTCGGAGAAGCTCCCCCAACGTCTTCTCACAGGGGGAATATGCCAGAGAGCGTCTTTATGAATATGCGGAAGAAAATTATGCATCGGAACGCCGGCTCCCTTGATGGGATTTATTCCCCGGCGTGTGCTGGGTAAGTTTTGTACTCCTAAGGTCTCGTTTGAATTTATGCGACGAGTACCGTGTCGTGCCCAGTTCAATGCTCGAGGTTATTATCAACGAGAATTCACTTTTCCCCCAACAAATGGCTGTCTTTACCGACAAATGTGTCAAAGCGTCGCACTTCGAGCTCTCGAGATTGGCGTTGATGACACCATCGCTCCATTGCTGAGAGATCATTCTCAATCGCGCGTACTTGTCAGACGGAAAACGCTAAAAGCGGTTGTTCCGCTCGGGTCAGCAGCGGTGTGAGAGAAAGCCTGAGACTCATCAGAACTCACGTTTCAAGACGTGCGCTGCCCAAGGCGGAACCCGGGGCTCATTTAATTTCGGTAGAAAAACAAAATGGCCCGCTCGCTGTTTCCTCCCTCGTAGACGTCGAACGGACGTCGTCAACGAAAGAAGATCCACAAGCAGCAACCCCTCCAGCCCACGTGGGGCACCGTCGCACTCCGTGTGGTCCGAAGCTCGCTCGTCCCGGAAGAATGGAAGAACGAATGACCAGGATCGTTGGAGACCCATGCCGGAGATTCTCGCCGGACACCCCTGCCGGAGATTATTCCCGGAGACCCCGGTAGGAGATTTCGGCCGGGGACCCGACAGATGCTCGAGAATCCGATGCCTTAGAGCCCGAGTCGTCATCGATTCCCCGAACGATGTTGCGTGTGTTGTTGCATGTTATCACGGGTAGGCAACTCACCATTAGATGTGTCCGATGAATGCTTCCGACACTGAGCTGAATAAGATAATCCTGAGAGAGGGGCACACGTGTAGCAACAACTCGTATTCACTTGTTGAATGATTTCGTCGGTGTTCCCAAGCAACGAAATCTGAATCAATCGACCTGAACTATATTCAACAGAACTTAAATCCGATTGGGCTTGTGGTGAAAAATCCAAAGGGATCGACCGAACGAACAGAGGATCGATCGCTTGAAGGACCCGTCAAACGATTTCACGGATCGTCAGCAGACACTCAGAGTTATGAACACTTGAAGTTTTATCCATGCGGCAATCTGAATTTTCGCGAATTTTATCGTATTCGCTCGTCTCGATCCGTTTTTTGGATCCAGGCCCGTCACGGAGGCCACACTTCTACACTTGCGAGCTTCGAATGAGTTTCTATGGCGTCAGTGGTCGGACACCGAACGAAATGTGGAAAGAATTCGCCTTTTGAGAGAGGCCCAGCGGGAAAGAGTCGCTGACGAGAGGAAGAGGATCCAAGTCTCTGAACGCGGAGCAACCGTCAGATGCGCCCAGATCGTCGATGGGGAGGTTGTGCCGATCGAGACAGCGATACAAGAGAGGCCTCGACTCTGCCGCGGTGCGAGCACGTCTGCATCGGGATTACCACTCGAGTCGGCAACGACGCCATGCCTTCTGTTCTCGCTGGGAATGAATCTGAGGGACTCGATTTCTTCGGGTCGAAAGTCCCTTGTCGGTGAACCTAATTTCAGGCTTCGGTTTCATCTAGACAGATTCTTCGCATATTCGTATCTCTAGCTCTCTCTTTGGATCTCTAGCTTGATCCGATGTCGGTTCCAATGGAAGCATGGAGTCGAGCTCAGCGAGTCACTGGCGTCTCCTAACCGGGAGTGATTTTTGAGAGTGATCGGTCCTCCGAGTCGAGTCGGTCGGTCGCAGATGAAGAGCTCACTACACCAAGACCAAGGTGCCGATCAGCTGATCCGACGCGCTCGATACCCCTAGTACTCGTCGGATGCTTGGTGAAATGTCGAGTTTCCGTACGTACAGTTCTTTCAATCTGCCCGTCCCTCGCGAAAAAAAAAGTGCTGTCCTCCGGCTTATGAATTGGGGAATTAGTCTCGGGATCCCGTGAACTATGAATATGGCGTGAAATCTGGCCGACAGTAACCACCGCTGTCTGGTCGGCGATCAGACGGACGAAAAAGTCGACGGAGAACAGAACGAACAGGCATTGGCCTGAATCTCGTCATGCGAAATAACGCACAGTAATGTTCACGTCGGATGTCGGTCTGTCTCCGCCGTGCCTGCGAGACGCCATCCTTCAATCGCTGTCTCGCCTCCTCGGACGACAGATCCAACGACGTCCCGGAGTCGCCACCGAAGTTCGTCAGAAGCCGCCTATCTCTTGCGGGATAGCCTGTCCAGTGCTTCTCTCCGCCGATACAAGAGAACGTCATTGGAAAACACTCAGAAAGCGAAGGCGCCGAGGACATTGCTTCCCAACGTCGTCCGTTGGCTGTACGGCGGTCCTTGTGCTTGGTGTTCTCTGACGTCCGTCGTAGTACTCGGAGGAGGCGTGAACTCTTGATCACAGAGTGTTCCGACGAACTTTTTCCCTGTTTCTTTTAGCCACTCCTTGCACATGAACAGGGAGGCTAGCGAGAGACAACTGGGAGATCCATTTGCGCTCGGCTCCAAAAAAAATACATGGACCACGCTCTAGCTCGCGGTAATCGCATCATGGACGCATGTCGCAACATGAGTGCCCTATCGAGGGAATCAGCTAGAGCGCTCGTCGAGAATTGGGTAGAGTTCGTTCCTTGGTACAGCCGTGCTCTGCATGATGAAACCCCAGGCCGTGGGGCGGACTGAGACCTGCATTCATGGTCGCGAAGTTTTTTTCCCGAATCAAAAATAGAAGCCGTCCGATGTAGGGAATGTAGCGCGCGAGACAAACCGGGCAAGTCGCCACCGAGTGAAGTTATGGATCTATCGAGCAGCTGCATCGAACACTGTTATTTAGCTGTTCATGCCGCTATCCCATCTCCGGAGATTATTGAGCACCGGCGACAGCAGCATCGGCGAATAGAGAGAGACGCCAGCCTGCCCGCCGTTCCGGCTCGAAATGTTCTTTCCGATTCCGGAGAGTCGCACTTGCAATCGAGAAGACAGAAGAGGCATCGGTGTCGTTCGTCGATTCCAGCTTTTTTCCCCCTGCGGGAAAGATGGAATGAAAGAAAGCGCTCGTCCGAGAAGTATCGAGCCCGCCGGTGTGTGTCGCTTGCTCGAGATGCTCGTCGTCTCCCAACACACTCCTTTCTCCTATCGGTGAACCTTGGATTCAGACTCGAAGCTTGACGCACGCGATCGACAGGAATCAATGAGAAATATCAATTATTATTATTATTATTATTATTATTATTATTATTATTATTATTATTATTATTATTATTATTATTATTATTATTATTATTATTATTATTATTATTATTATTATTATTTATTATTATTATTATTATTATTATTATTATTATTATTATTATTATTATTATTATTATTATTATTATTATTATTATTATTATTATTATTATTATTATTATTATTATTATTATTATTATTATTATTATTATTATTATTATTATTATTATTATTATTATTATTATTATTATTATTATTATTATTATTATTATTATTATTATTATTATTATTATTATTATTATTATCAGGTCACTGTGGTGCGGACCCGCCGTATAGTTCCGTTGACGGGATCGTGTTAACGATTAGCTCCATCCGATATCAGCGTCCGCTCGAGCGTTACGGGAGGAAATGATCTGTAACCAGCCGATTGGATTTGAGCTCTGAGCGCGTCGAATGTTGTCCGAAACCTCCGACTTGCTCTTCGCATCTGAGCCGGCGGACTAGGAGGACCCGCCCGGACAGACGACTGGCGATCGGGCCGCAGGACGCGCAGGAAGAGGACGCTCGGGCAGTCGGGCGGGCAGGCATGCAGCACGCTGCAACGATGGATGGCGAGCCGTGTCGGTAATCGCTAACAAAGTAGCTATTAATGTAAATAGGAGACGGAGAACGAGGGGAAGCCTGGAAGGGTGGAAAGCGTTGCCTGCTCGCTCGGGAAGCGGCCGACGACGGATCAAGATAAGCCTAGCAAGGTCGTGGACGTGCTCTGCAGCTCCGGGAGCTCCCTCGTCCGCCCGTCCCGCGGGTCGAAAAGATCCGGGAAGACGTCGTGTTGGGACCGGTAAGAATCGGGCCGCAACATCAACAGCGGGCACAAAATAGACCTGCAAAGCGTAGGATGATTCTCGGCGTGATAGAGCGAGGTCCCGGGGGCGGTTATGGCAGTGAGGGCGGTCGGCGGTGGGGGACCAGGGGGGCGGGGGGGGGGGCTCATGCGGCCGATTGGGGAGAACGACGCAGCGTAGAGTTGTGTCATGACTACGCATAGCTCGGTGCGAAAGGATTTAGATGAGCATCTCCCGGTGATCGCTGTCGGCCGGTTATTTGGTTGGCTTACCCGGAAAGCCTCCGATCGTTACATGGCTGGCTTTTCTGTCACTGAAAATGCCCATATCTACCAGCTATTGGTTAGTTCGGCTCAAGCCTGACTGCGCGGAACCGCCGCCGACGTGTTTGGAGACGGGTCCGCCTTATCTGAGCATGGCTTTAGAAAGTTCGTTGTGTTCGTTCGCTCGTTCCTTTACTCGGTGGCTGGGTCGCACGCTCGGTCAGTCGATCGGTCGCTTGGTCGGTTAAATGATGGTTGGCGTCAACTCCTTTGATATAGGCTTCTCGTTGGCGCGCGCTTAGTTTCTCGGGTAGCGACAGTCGGGCGCGGCGGCGATTAGAACACGACCACCGAACAAACTGTTATCATTCGGAAGCGTCAAAGCGTCCCCTCACCCCTGCTGCTCCTCGTAGTAATTCGGAAATTTACGGCGCCCACCACGGTCAACGTTCTCGGCTCCACAGGGATTCCCATGCTCGAACTGGAAGCTCTTTCCAACGCGTCAACGAGAAATCGACCCGATCCATATGTCTCCGAGCTTCTTCTGGGATTGTGTCCGACGGGGATCAGACCCACGGAAAAATTTCGGCTCTACAACGGATGAATCTCTTGGTGTTGTGCGAAATTCGTCTGGGGCGTCGAGGCGAAGCTCTACGTCTTCTCTTGCCGCTAGAAATTTGTCCCAGCGAGTTTTCGTGAACTCACAGAATATCGGAAGGTCCGCACGTTGATCAGAACGATAAAGCCATGTTCCGGGAAGCTGATTCGGATGGGATCTCTGAGGAGGTCCGGATCCGGTGTTTCTCTGTTCGAGCCCCTTCCGAACTAGGCGAGCAAGCACATCGTTTTATTCAGCCCTATTCCGAGTTGCTGATCCGAACAGCTGTGGCGATAGCTCGTCATATGTTATGACAACACCAGAATCTACAGAGAGCTCCTGGATTAACCCGCTTCTCGGCTTATTGGTCCCTAGAAGCCCTGGAGTCGACTCCGACTAGATCTCATTTTGTCCGATTTCCACCGATTTTTATTTGTTTCCGAGGAAACGGCGCAGCGTCTGGACGTAACCTAGATCAAATCTTTACACAAACCACGTCTCGCTCCGCGAAACAGATGGGCTCAGTGTCATTAATTTTTTCTTCGTTTCCTAGTACACTAGCTCAATAGGGTTCGGACCAGAATGTCGGGGGTCATACTATGTACATACTGTCCATCCGTCTTGAGTAGGTCACAATTTGAGACAAATTTCATGGAGTCCCATGATAATCGACGTTTGTGAATTCGAAATTTCCGAAATTTTCGAACCGTCCCGCGAATTCCCGCTCCCCGTCGCGGATGAGATTGCCTTGAGAAGTTGTATCCAGTCAGACAGAGCTAGCGGCTGAGATCGGAGATCGCATCAGACACTCGATCTGATGTTCAAGCTCAATAGGTGGGATCGTACCAAATGAAATGAAAGCCAACCGAAGCCGCGAGAAGAGGGCATGTGAGAAGACTATGCTTTGGATAAGCTTTTACGTTTCGTGTCGTCGCTGGTGTTGCTCTGGCTGCGCAGAAGAGCGAGCAACGAACGACTTATCTATGTATTTGAATTTTATGTACAACGCAAACAAATATAAAATAAATCCCCGCCGCGCGCCGTAATGAGCGAAGAGCCGCACTCGTAAACGCTCGAGCGGACGCTCCGTACATCTCTGAATCTTCCTCCGCTCCGCTCGGTGGGCGAGCCGAAGGCGCACAGCCGGAACGAGTTCGAATTTCTGTTCGGTACAGAAAGAACGCTCTTCGTTCAGTGCTCCGTATCCAGAGATGAACGGTTTCTGTTGCTGTTACGCGAGACGCTGTTGTTGCAGTTGTAGTCGAGAATATACAACAATAGATCATAGTCGATGGCTATGGGTCTATTCCCGCATCGTTGGAGGTGGAAAAATGGCAACATCAATAATGAACTAGGCACAGACTGGTCTACTCATGGCTCGGAGCCCCACCCTAGTCTACACCTCGTTCGTCCGCATTGGGAACTGTATCGCTCTACGTCGCGTCCGTCCTTTCCAAAGTTGACGTTTTCCGTCTAGGTCCGAGTTTTCGGGTTCGACGGGTCGATTTCAACCGCAGCTCGGCGCCATCGCTCTTGTTGTCGGTGTTGTCTTGTCAGTCCACGCTCTCGTTTCAACGTCTCCCCGATGTCCCTTTGTTCTTGTTTTTCTGGATTGCTATCCCGTTCGTCGAAGTACGCTACGCCACGCGTGCTCAGCAGACCATCGGCCGGTTCGGCTGCGGAACTCGAACCGTGCTCGGTGGATGGACATGAACCGCTAGCTTCCTGGAAGCAGTTCGTCCCGAGCGAGAAATTTGAATGCGGCCGCCGCATCGCCATCGAGAAATGTTGTCGCCAAACCGCGGGGTTGTCAGGGCTTCGAAAATCACTTCGTAGCTATCGAGTAGGAATCGAGACAGTTTTTTCCGTGAGTGGCATGAATTCTGATCGTGGAATTCGACCCGAGAAACCTGAGGCGGCTCCATTCATCGGTCCTCTCCAAAAATTCTTTCTCCAGTTTTTGTGCCAACAAACTATCAAGGCGAGGCGCGACTGAGCCCAGGGTGCTTCAAATGCTATTACCCGAAATCAAATGCTTCGCGAGCGACGCCGTTCAGGAATTGGTTTTACTCGTCTTTAACCGATATTGGGAAGTTATGCACTTCTGTTCGGACGCCGACAACGGAGTCGGAGCCACGTGTCGCAGCTAGCGGCCCACTTATCCACGGTTAGGATTCTGGAAATCCTACTTTGCCGACATGAAGAGCTTTTTGAAGTTGAACTTCCGATGATTGTGAAGTGAACGCTCCGGAAAGTAATCGTGACCTTTGCAACTTATGAAGTTCTGTCACTTCCCCCCCCCCCGCTCGAAACCCACTCCGGGTAGCTCGAAATGAGCTTGTCTCACAGATCGAATGTATGACGCGATATCTTATCCGTCAACATTGTCCTTTCGATCGCTATCGACCGATCTTTGTGACCGACCAGCCTTTCCTTGTTTTTTTAAAGTTGACGATAGGACCGAAGCGACGGTGCATTCATAGACCGATACCAAAGGCTTCTCGAAACAGTTCAAGCCGAAGATTTCCCCATGAATCGAGCTGGAGCGACCAGCTCTTGGAACAGCTGGAAGTTCTTCATCTCCTCTATAGGGGCAGAATCTCAATCGTTCCCTGGTAAAACAATGTTGGCCCGGCGTTTTCCGCGGTAGTTCCCGGTGTGCACAGAGCTGGCAAACAATTCACTTCTCGTCGGCTGCAAAGTTCTCTCGAGGAGCACACCGGGAAAACAGAAACGACAACACTCCCCGGAATTCCTCAATTTTTCCCGCTCACCATCGGCCTGTAGCAACCTGCGATGGTTCTTCGAGTGAATTCGAACAGGTCTCTTCGAGATATAGTCTGCCATCGATCACGTTCTCTTGGATAGACTCCCGAGATAAACTTCGGGTGCATCTACGTAGTCGCCTACAGTCCAGGCGCTCGGTCGGTACACACCCTGAAGGGTGACACGCCCTGAAAAGCGTAATAAATTTGCTATGCTGTGATAAGCTGTGATTTCGACTGGTTTCCGTGAAAACATGAGAATGTATCAATAGTTTCCGATAGAAATAGCAACTTCAAAAAGAAAATGCCATCAGGGACCGAAAATACTTGAAAGGGGATCTGTTTGTCCGCCGATTGCCCCATCTGAGCGCGCGGTCGATGCTCCGACCTCAAAACAAGGAGGATTCGCTTCAGGATATTCATGAGCTTTCAGAGTTCCGTGAGAAGATGGGCGAGCCGATTTGTCTCGAGCCTTCACGGTGTGAATTTTCATTACGCCGGAATCATCCTCTCGAACACGAAATTATTTCCCTGCCGAATTTAGACTTTCCTGACAGGCTGCTGCTGACGACACGCAGTCGCTTCCCCGGAGCTCGCTCCGTGGGTCTGTGGGTTGCTCCCTTGCTCTGCCGCTTCGTTTCGGAGGATGTCGCGCGAACTTTTCCAAAAGTTTAGCAGTCGACTCGCGGTTCCGACATGCACAGGAATCGCTGTAGTAATCCCTTTCAAAATCAGGGATATAGGAGAGCGCCCTCCCACAGTTCCCATGATTCGGGCTGCGATCGTTCCGCTCCCGGAGGGCCTACCTGTTGTCAGAAGCGGTGGATCACAGAAATACGTCGAGATTTCCGTCAGAATTCCCTTCAAGGTATTCGCCCTTCCGTCTTCCTGCTTTCCAAGCCCAACAAACAGTTGCGTCCGCTCAACACTCATACGAGTCCCTTTTCCCGCTCGCTGGGCGTTATTCCACCAACTCAGCGAGTCAGTCGCAACTCTGCCCTTGGCAAATGGTACCGCCGTTTACCCAAAGCTCACTCGAGGTCAGAACTTTCCAAGACGGAGAGACCGTTCGATACCGGCGCCATTCTTCGTGCCTTGCGACGTGAGGCTTCGAGGAATTCGGTCGCGAAGAAACAGATGGTCACAGTTCGCCTTGCTCTCTGATCATTGGGAGTGGCCGAAGGAATGGTGGACAGACGACAGTGAAACATATCAGGGCTTTCTCTCGAACCTTGCCCAATGTTCAGGGTAGCCGTGGACCGGGCCGCCGACCGAGCGAAGCTCCCCACGAACACCTCCAGCATCGCCACCGTAATCGTCGCCCATTCTCCTTTTGAAAGGAGGATCAAGACATCTGGGAATGCGGCAACAGAGAGACTTTCTCCAAGACGAGCAGGACGCCGACCGCCGAAACACCTGGCCTAGCGGGCAGGATCAGCACATCACGATGATGACCATAAGGAGGCACCAACAGCGGGATTACGATGTGCAGCACGGAATTGGATGGATTGGTCGATCTTGTAGTAGTTAGGACCCTCCCTCGGCCCGGAGTCATGGGCTCGCCCCGGCAGTCCGTTTACCTTTTCTCTTCTCGTGTATCTAGTCTCGCGAAGCGTTCACGAGTTCTTCCAGATTTAAAGGGCCTCCCATTCCGTCCGCGAGGACGGTTTCGTGGAGTGAAAAAGAAAGCGAAACTTCGGCACCGTCGTTCGGGAATGGAAACGATCACCTCCACGGACGTGTCTCGTTGCTCCAGGTTCGCCCTCTTCGTATCCACGTTGATAGCTCCGCCAGTCTATGGCGTTGAGTTTTTTGCCGTTTCCGACTCCAACCGGAACTGACCTTGCCAAGGCGGAGAAAGGAAAAACTCGCCGACGATGGAGATGAGATGTGCGACCACAACCGCGACTATGACCACCGTCGCCGCCGCCTCCGCCGTCGTCGACGACGCCGCCGCTTCTACGACACCATTAACCGATAGCACCTCCCCAGAGACTTTGCTAAAACACGACCTGACTGACACCGTCGCTGTACGGACCCTCGGCCGCATTGGGTTTGTCGCCAACACGCCGTGTAGTGACGGGGTGCCCGGCAAAAAGGCCGACAAATATCCCCGGATATGGACGGTAAGGTTTTGGGTAAGACTAGATCCAGCCTGGCTTGAGCAGGAAGTCCGCGATGAGAACTCTCGATTTGTGAGTGCCTGGTCCGGTCCCGATTCGGAACCTCGAGAACAGTGCTTGTCTTCCGCGGCCCGACAGCTCATGAGATGGATGATGGATTCGGCAGAAGAGAAAAACGACGCTTCAATCAACGAAACCCCCGAGATGCCCGGTGGACCGAATCCTCACTCTGCGGAGTTTCGCGATGCGGGAGAGCATCTAATAATCCGCTAGGTTTTCTCTACGGACTCCGGATGCGCCAATCGTCGCCATATTATCCGGTCTCTCCGCAAACAGCTATCCCGCGAACTATTGCAGACTCCCGACAGTCTACTCACAGGTCTCCTGAACTTTTCCCGCCGAGACAAGAAGCGCATATTGCGTACCGGTTCGGAACTACCCGCAAGAAGGACTCGAGTTCCGCGCGGGAGCCCCGGTGTTCCGTAGATGAGATTCCGCCCGTCGCGTCGGTCGGAGGGAAAGCCTTTGCCAAGCACCGCCTTGACGACGGGCTAATGCCTTGAAGGCATTGTATAATCGAGAGGAAGAAATAAAGATAGATAGATCAGGAAAAGCAAGAAAAAATCCAGAGGAAATTGCGCGACGGGCTTGTCTGTAGTAAGTCTCTAGGGGTTGCTGTCAGGCTCGGCGAGGGTCGGTTCAGTCCGCCCGACCGGGCTCGGCTTGAAGATCTCTTACAATCAATCGAATTGTTATTTCGTCGCTGTCTACCACCTGCTACCGAGCCGAGGCGTCTCCCTCTCCTCGGAAGTGATCCGTCCGAATACCCTATACCCATCCTCTCTTTTCCTTTCTTCCCTTTTCCCTATCCGATTTCGTGGGGTGTCCTCTTCAACGGTCTCATTGATTTGCGGTGACGGCGCGAAGAGACCGTTAACCCGTAAATGGCGGACGGAGCCTTCAGGTCGAAAGTTTTTCCCTCTCCGGCGCGGGACCGCTCTTCTCGACTCTGTTTGGAGATCGAACTCGATTGTCGAAATCATCATTGAGGGATGCGCGACACTAGTTCCGTATCGAACGAAATTCGTGATTCGAGGCTTCACTGCTGGAGGCTACTGTTTCGCGCCCCGACGAGCTAGTGGTCGCGATTTTCCATGGAGTTCCTTTTTACTCTTCATGATTGTCACTCGAGCTCTGATATGCGAACGGGGCGCTTAGCATACTCCGCTGCTGTGGGTACCACGGTGCGTTCTCGTTTCAGGTTTTGGAGGAACTTGGGTCTGCAAAGCCGTCAGCGACCCACCTACACAGGGGGGGAACGCTCAAATTCTCCCTTCCTCGTCGGTCTCGAGGTGATTCTCTTCGGCAGAATGTTCGATTGGAGCTTCCCTGTTTCTTGGCCAGACCAGCGTTTATTTGGATGGTGGACTCGCTGGCCGACAATTGAAGGAAGAGGGAGGGAGAGGAGACGTACACTCGCGAAGACGAATGCAGGCAGAAGTTGTTGCCTAGCAGTTGAATCGCTGTGTTTTTCCAGGGAGCATCGCGCATTCGTCAGTCAACTCCCTCATGGACCCTTCAAAGGATGTTCTACATTCGTCTACATTCGACTCAGTCAGAGAAGTCAACACGCTCGAGGATCCTGCTGAGAATTGTATAGATTCCAATTTTTTTTCAGCCTCCTATTTTCGCCGGCCGGATCGGGACGGGATTTTCGAGACCTGAGATAATGCCCCAAATGCTCGCCATCGCGAAACATCACCTGCTCGGCATGGCCCCCGAGGTTGGCGTGCGGCTTCGAGTCGAGAAAAATTTCACCCTCGCAAAAGCGTATCGAAGGAGGCAGAAGCCGTCTGAAAAACGGATGGGCGTACCTGGATGAAGTACGCAAAAGTTAAATCGAATCTCCCGGGGAATAGAATTTCACTGCGGATAATTGGTTATGCCATCAGTCATCAGCGGAATATCAGTCATCACAGGCATCAAATAGAACCAGTTGAAGCGGACGGTCAGATATTCGAACGAGATTCTCCAGAGTCGCCACAAAGCCGACGCTGAGAACGAATATTACTGGCTTCTGTCGGCACCGAGGTCCACTCGAGGGGTTTAGCGAAGTCTCTCGGTAAGCATGTGCTGCCAATTCGAAGCCAAGTTCCTATGCGAAGATCCGAGGTGTCTCGAGACCGAGTCGCAAAAGCTGTCGAAGACCCCAAAGAACATTTAGTGAGGGAAAGTATCCGAAAAAAACTTCATCCGCGGAACAGGCCACGTCTAAAAACGTGCACCGATCAGAAATTCGAAACCACCAGGAGCCGACCGAAGTAGCAGCCGGCGGGAATCCCGCCACAATTTTTTTTATGTCACAGGTTCGTTGACGTACGCAGCGCTTGCTCGGACAGACGTACCGACCTACCCTGTCTATTTTGTTATGAAGCCTCTCACGTGTCTACCACAGAAGAGCCCAATTATCATATGAGAGTCCGAGTGGTGACAAGGAGCGGACTATTGATAGGGATGTCGGCTCGAGAGGGGAAGACTGGTGACATAAACGTCCCGTGACGTAATTCGAGTGTTTTCCGTGCCGACATCTCCGTACGTAATTTCCCGGTATTACTTCTCGAATCGAATTGATGAAAGGCAGCTCCGAGCTCCGATCTGTCATTCGAGTGGTATTTTCGTGATTCGTCGCGATGGTCCTACGCCAGAGGCTGGATTTCGATATTTCGCCGCTACGGTATGCTCGTATCACAGCGACTGTGTTCCGCGTGGCTTTTCGCTCGAAACTCCGATGGAGACGATCCGCTCACGCAGCGCTTCTTGAACTCATTCGAGCTGTCGATTGTTGCTCCTTCCGTTCTCCTTCCTGACGTGGAAATCGTTTTACTCGTGGAATTCGTTCCGGACTTCTATATTCGAGTACTTTTTCTTCGTCATCAGTTTTTTTCTCGATTCCATCGACCATCTTTCCAGTTGCGTCCGAGAAGCGTGGGAAGTGACATTTGTTGACCGCTCGCAAGTGATCTTCAGTCAGAGCACCCAGTTGCTACACCCCTGGGACGAAGTTACGAGTTACGAGGCAGTCCGAGATTGCGAATTACATTCATGTCTTCGTTTCGAACGCTTTTCCGCTTCACGTTGGGCGAAACACAATCGTCGTCACTCACGCCGCATCGGATGAAATTAGGAAGAAATCGACTTCTGCAGGAGCGGCGGATGAAGCGATCGCGGTGTCGCCGGAAAGATGACGCCTCAGTTCGTCGATTAGCGCCCTTGCGAATCGAAAGTCGATTGGAGTTCTTCTGCATTATGGCCGATTCAATGCAGTCGCGAACAATTATAATCATCGTAGGAAGCCATTTCGGGAGAGCCTTGCTCCAGAACAGTATACTCATGAAAATGGTAGCAACTGCCTGTTCATTGGTTGATCAATCTGTCGAGGAATCGCCCAACTGAGGAATCTGAATTTTCACGGCCACCTACAAAGTTGCAGCCGTACGAGACGTATCGGCTACTACGCCTCACGGGACAATTTTTCTTTCGCAGGGTGGCAAACCCTGGGCGTTCTCGATTTTTTTCTCGCTCTTCGTGGCTTTCCGGGAGACGATATTTCTTCCAGAATTGTCGCCTTTCGCTGTCCCTCTTCTTTCTCCTCGGTCCCGCGTGCTATTGTGGTCAATTTGGGGCTGTGATTCAGTGTTGTTATTTATTGTAATAATTATCGTCCGGCTTCAAATAAGGGTTTTCCCTCCTGAAAATGGACTCGTCTGAAGAGCTTCCCATGGATGAATTCCCGAACGCGAAGTTTCTGTTCTGCCGTCAAAGCTGAAGTGCATGCTCGATGGCGAAAACGACCGCGGTTGAAGACTCATTGACAGCGCCGACGACGCCGATGACACCCCGAATCGAGAAGATGAAGATAATTACGAACTCCTTATGGAGACTGGCGCGATTCGAGCGGTTCGTTTCTGGACGGACTGATTCGGTATTTAAACAGAAAGGCTCAAAACCAATGGGAGAGTTTGTCCGCCAGTCAACTCCAGGATAGCCCGGGCTCCGTTCGACCAATGGACGAAGTGGACTGTAAACGGTGAAGTAATCGCCTCATGGCTTCCATTGAAGGAGGCCGACGAGAATAAAAAGAGGAAGGAGTCGAGCTAGGCCTCAAGCTACTACCACAATGGTGTGCCTCTCCATATCTTGCTGTGAGATTTTCCTCTCCGCTTTCTCTCCGTAGAATTTTCCCGGTCCGTGTCCCTCCGCCGTTCTCTGGCCGCGTCCCCTCCTTCAGTTTCGATTCTCTCATCGAGGAAGGGAGGCACGCTTGCCGACGACGGTCAGGAGTAAATGGCGCGAAAGGAGTGAAGCCTCGGAGTCTTTGTTCGGAGCAGCTCCTTGCCGTACCCCTTTGCGGGCTTACTCCTTCCTTTCACACCGAGCCGGAGAAGACTCTTTCTTCCGACTAGTGAACGGACTCAAGCCTAACAGGGGAGAGCGCGCGAAATTCAAAATTAATTAAGCTTCGCTTTCTACTTCTTAGTCGCCGCCGGTCTCTCGCCAGCTTTTTTCTCCTTTTTCTCTCACTTCCAGCGGGCGAACGGTTGGACGGCCAGTTTCCGCCGGCGCTCTTCTCCAAGCTATCCTCTTCATTCGGTCTTGTTTTTTCCCTTGAGGTCCGCATTGAAAAATGAACTTGCACCGACCGTTGGAGGTCGTGTGTCTCCTTTGCCGGTTTCCCCGCCCCTCCGCCCGCCACCCTCTCGATCCCCTTTCCACCGACCTCGGCAGCGACGGAGCGAGCTCATGGAAGCCCCAGCCCCATGCGATTTCTTCACGGATCCTAATTGCCGGTTTGTTCATCGTCACTGATCAAACGAAAGAGAGCAAGTCGGACTCTCGGCCCAACTCTGAGGGAGAAAATGTTCGGGGCTTTAACAAGCGCTACGTAATGCGCTATTTCCACTAGTGGAGTTTCGCTCACTGACGGCTCCGAGAATCTCCGCGAGCGCGCTTTGACGGCCACCGGGAGACTGATCGTGAGTCTGAAAACCTCGACTTCAAACGACCGATATATTGAGCATCCAGGCTCTTCGATCGGGGAATTTCCCAGCTCCTCTGGTCGTTGTCCTGCTGGAAGTCGCAGCATTCTAAGTCAGAGAGACGTTTCGCCGTCTGTAGCTCGGAAGGTATCTGGGTGGTTTGCTGAGGCTGAGCATCGGTCGGTCGCGAGCGCAGTCTTCCCGCCATGCATTGTTGACATACGGCTGTGATTGTCTCGTCGCGATTGTTCTCTATTCGTTCATCTGTAGATTTCTCTCGATCGTCCGATATGAATCGGACAGGAGCAATCTACTGTCTGCCACCAGTGACACCCCAGCCTAGCACAGAGAAGTCATCGGAACTCGAATGCCAGCAAGCTTGGAGACGGGACGTTGCTGCGTAGCGACGTCTCACGCCCGCTATCAGACTCCGATGGATTGGATGCGGCGGATCGTTCGGTCCGCAGAACGCCTCATCCACGCGGAGAGCCTTCGAATTAGGAGAGATTCAGGTTCTCGCTCAGAGCGGTGATTGCGCTGTGAGGTGAATTCCCGTCTGACCGAAACTATTCCAATCCCACCGTTTCCCGCTCCCGAGCTCGAACGCGCCACTCAGGTTTCAACGAGCGTCGAGAAACTTGGGCGAGAAGTTCTGCGTACACGACTCCTTCCTCCGGCTGGATGGATACGCGACCCTCATCCGGAGGGTATTGAAGAAGTCTACGGAAGATGGAGCACCCCCGGAAATTCTCTGTCGATGCTCTTCATTCCGATTTTCCGTCCGTAGGATAAAGGCAAGCTTCGTCGTGGAGACATCAGCCGGCTGCTGCCGAATCGGCCCGGGACGGAAGCTCGGCTGCGACCTCGACGGCATTCGCTTCCAGCATCGGAAAGTGTTGTTCAGGCTCTTATAGAATCTATAGAACAATGGATTTGCTTCTGAAGCTCTGAGATGTTTCAATGTGGGTTAGTTGGGTCTGAACGTTTTGAAGGTAAAAAACGCGAGATCAGCTTGGTTGGCCGATACGCCCTGGAATAGAGCGTAACAAACATTCGCTCTCATAGAATGGAGAAATGTAGAAATGCCAGAGCCGACATGCAGTGATGGGAAACAGAAATGGAAAAGGAAGAGGAGAAGCCCGCGCCACCGGCCCATGGTGGTCTCCGGGATGTTCTGCACGGAGTCCTGGAAGACATTCAGTGCGGTAGAAACATTATTCAATTTCGAGTTCGGGGATATGACACGGGAATTCCATGTGTTCCCGCGTGACTGCTACACACGCGATACACGCATTGAATGAACATCAATCGATTTGAACACTCGTCGAAACTAATAATAGATCGACTAGAACAATCGCTCGCGCTCAGGAAGTCCCAATAACAACACAGCTCTAAAAACCGCATACTTTGTGGCTTTGACGTGACTACTGCTTCTCATAGTTTTCCCGGTCTCTCATCCTCTTGCTGTCAGCTCTCCCTTCTGTCTATCACGTCTTCTTTTTTTCTCAAGAGCTCCCCGGCTATTTCATTAGTTCGATGCTTCGCTCTCTGCTCGACCGTCGATCTCGAACCCTCGGTGGGACGCAACAGATCGAGTCATCGGACCGGATTGCCCGCGCGGACTCCCACATATTCCCACATGCGCTCGAGGCATTCACAGGAACAGTCGGGAATCGGTTCCGACTCATTCGTGTACGGACCGTTCCCCCCTCTGAATTCACGTCGTGGCATCTTGATCAACGGTGAATAGGAGCCGAAGGCCGATCGGGCGAAGGCCGGGCTTGTTTAGGCGTTTTTAGGGAAGGAACTCGGATTCCCGAACGAGTTGAGGAGGAACGCGTCGGTCGCCGTGCGAGGAACAGCCTGAGAGCCGACGCGTCCTCGATAAAAATGTCCTCAATACTTCTTCGTTGACCCTGTTCGGCGCCGGTGGCGGCCTCCTATTCTTCCCGACACAGGGAACGAGAGCCTAATTCGGCAGAAAAACTCTCCAACTCCCCCGCTCTATATTCTACCAAAAACTGTGACCGAAAAAGTAGAAAAAAAATCTCCGAGTAGGAGACCGCTCGTTCGCCGGAGCTCCGTCGACGGTCGCCGATTTTTAGGCTCTCCGCAAGAGAGACGTGTCTCCCCAACAAGCCGTCCTTGTTTCCCTAGGCCGTGTGGGGAACGGAAGGAATTGTGAATTTCCGAGGAGCCTTGTCGTTGTGAAGTGCGCCCTCCTTGAACGACATCGATGTCAACGATTTTGTTATTCTAGTGCGACGACTTGACGGCCGAATGGATGAACGAACCAACCGACGGCGCGGCGGCGACCGGGTGGATGGATGGACGTACCGACGGACGTCAATCTCGACGTTCGCGCCGGAGAACTCCTCGAATGGCGAAGTGGTTGGAACGACGCGGCAGCAGAAGTATGTAGTGGTGCCGGAATGAAGTATAGGAAATGACGCAATATAGCTTCCGTTTGCGTCGGCTGAGCTCTCATTTGAATGACCTCTTGGCGGAGAGCGCTCCTCTAAAATTTACTCGCGCAAAGTCATAAACTAGCTCATATGTGGTTGATCCTGCGTTGTATGCGAACGGAACAGCTAGGAGAAGCGGACTCGATCTGGGAGTTCGGCGTGATTTCATTTCCTCGCCCACTCCGGGATTTCCTCGGGAGATCAACGCACTCTCCTCGAGACCACGGCGAGAATGGGGGAAGAAACCTGAAGGATGTTGATTCCTCCGGTTCGGATAGGGATTACGAATCCGGAGCGGGCGGGATCCGCCGAGGTTTCCTCTCACTTCCACAAGAGGTGAATTTCAACGAAGCCAGGGGCCAAGCGTTCAATTCCGCCAGATCTAATGGTTTACTGCTGCTCGCCTCGGGCATTGAGGGAATTCCGTGTCGAGTTTTGCCGATTCGGCTCCACGGCAGAGCGTCGATGTTCCACGAGATTCTAGGGACTTATTTTTTTCGACTCCGTCGAAAGATAAACAACTTCGTTATTCACGATTAGGCTCACTTATGGACTCGTATCGCCGTCGTTATCCATAACTGGAAATCTCAGCGAAATCCGCGAATTATATCATGTATATTAGTCAAGCGATAGTGTTCTAATTTACATAATACATTCCTCAATTCGTCAGAGTTCCAATGGATATCGGCCCAAGATCGATAGCGCTCCCAAGAAGTACGAAGTCCCTTTAGGGCTGCTGCGTCAGAGGTGAATGAGTATCTGCGACGGCCGCGGCGATCGTATCTGCATCTGAAGACGAGGAAGTCCGAGCATCCGAGCGACTTCCAACGCTGCTGACTTTCTAAACGCTGCGATGCGCTGAGCTCTCATACATACAAACATAAGTCGTCGGTTTTTATTAAAGTTCGTTCCTTCTTCGTCTCAGTTACATCGCGTGCTGAAACAAGATATACTGACTCCAGTCGGATAAATCGCTCTAACCCGAGTAAACCTTGCACTGTCAGCCGATGGACTGTTCGTCCGTAAGCGACACGAATAAATAGAGGTTGCGCCACTCCGTGAACGACGCCCACAACGACGTTTTCCAAATCACGAATCACTCCTCCTCGGAGCTGCTCCTCGGAGTGGGTTTCGTTCCTTCAACTCTTCCGGCTCCCCTTTCTCTTTCGGTCTCTTCATTCTGTCGCTGCTGCCGTCGTGTCTGGCAGCGGAGAGAATGGTCCGCTACGCCTTCCAGAACGCTATCGTATCATCGAGTATCTATCGACAATGATGCCTCATATAACGGGTTCAGAATGAGTTTCGTACTGAAGGGCCTGGGAGCAGCCCTCAAACTGTGAGACGCGCCCTCAGGTACACGGTCGGTGGCCCGAACGCGCCACACGGCCTCATTCAGTCATCACTGAGACTGCAGCGGCTTCCTTCAGCATCATGGTCACTTCGGACGGAGTTTGTCAGGCGGCGCCGCTTCGGAGTCGGAGCTTCCGAGGGAAGAAATCGTTTATGGCATTCATCACGTGACTAGCGGGAATATTTCATCCGAGACCCGGCTGAGAAGCGACAAGCAACGAGCGAGCGCGCATCACAAAGTCCGGCGGGAATCCGACTCGACGCTCAGCGAATGCGGCCGCGACGTTTTGTTGGCGAATCAGTGCGGCCGCGAGCGAGCTCGTAGCGTTTCTCGCCTAACGAATCTCCGGAAGATCATTCCAACGTCTGAATGCTTTCATTTATATCTACGATACAGAATAATTTATTTACTCGGGGCTTCCAATTATTATTATTAAAGAAATCCACAGTCGTTGAAGTCTCACTGTAGCTGAGGGAAATTTATTCCTAAGGCCTCGTGAACTCGCTACAACTGGGGGAATGACATGTGGCCTTTCAGTACGACCGGCTCAGAACGTCAGCGACAACGACCACTAGCCCACAGCCTCCACGGCATCGATGGAGTGTCGGTAGTGAGAAGCGGGTTCGATGCGAGAAATCTGCCAGGCTTTGTTCGGTTAGCATGTACAGAAGAACAACGTCACCATTCCGTGGGAGCTAGGGGCACACTTTCTCAAAGAAACAATGACTGCGCTAATAGTCTCACTGAAAGCCTAACCAACTGAGAAGAGCATCAGCGAAACCACGGCCGTACCCACCACCAGCGACATTGCGGCGGAGCGGTGACAACGACTCTCGCTCTGCGTGAATATCGCTCGATCGCTGAGCGATGACCGAAACCAGCTCGTCGCGGCTCCATATCTACCCTCAACTATTAGGAAATATCGGTGTTCAATTTATCTTCCCGAGCCCCTGAACCCTCCCGCCCGGGACGAGATCATGAGACTCGCTGGAAGAATCCAGATCGAAATCATGTTCTGCGATGGAATCCTCGACCGACATCGAGCACGATTTACTTCATTTGCTTCATTTTGTTTCATAACGCCGCCTGTCGGCGGAATAAATCCGACGCAGAAAATGTACCGTTAAGTAAGAACAGGTCCTTATGAAATGCCGACAGATCCGTTCCTTGCGCGGTGGTATCATCGAAGTCGTGGTAGAAGTCATCGAGAGCTGACCTTCCGGCGAAAGGAATCAGCTGTCGTCGAAGTCACGTGACGACCAAATAATAGTCACATCGAGTGACTGGGAATTCGTCTGCCGGTTCTTCGGACTGCCGCTACTGTAGCAGGAGCGATACGCAGTCAATCTGGCAGGTTGACCGTCTCTCTTGATGCCTGGTCGCCAGTGCAGAATTCGCAGCACTTTCAACCTGTTACCTGCCGGTAGCTTCTTCCTCCACTGGCGGTCGGGCTACCCGTATGAGCGATAATGATAAATCCTCGAAAGAAAAGAACTTCTGCTCCAAAATGTCCGCAACCTCTTAGACGAAATTAGGCGTTATGCCGGACGGACCGGGCTTTTTGACAGTTCAGGCCGCTTCTGGCCGCAACGCCAATAGCGGAGTGAGACTGTCAGAAGGAAAACACGTCGGCAGCGGCGGCGTCTGCGGCGACTTACGGAGCTAACAGCAGAGCAAACAGCAGTAGCGACAATCGCGGCGCTCTGTGGGCTTCGTGATGATAACTGTTACCTGTTTGTTCGTCGAGTTCGTTGGATGCTTGTTTGGTTTGCTGGTTGGTCGGTCCGTCGGCCGACCGGTCCGGTAGCTGGACGGCGGAATCGTCCGACGCTCGGCTAGTGGCTTGCTTTATTCCTTTGTTTGTTCTGCTCACTGAGGGGGAAACGAGTGACCACTGTCGGCCGACAAGTTGAGCAGAAGAGGAACGATGAGCTTCGAAAGAGAAATGTAGACGCTACAACGACAGCTTACTCACTTCTGTTCCGATCCAACACCTCGCCTCATTTCTGAGCTCCTCTTGTCATGAAATACATGGTACAAAACTGACTATACCCATTCTGCCCACCGGCAGAGCATTTCCGGTGCTCGGCTGAAGCTCGCGGACGCAACGTTGTGAGCATACTCAGGACGGACGTCAGTTCTCTACTGGCACAAGAATTATTTCAACGCGGAAGGACGCCGGTCCGGAGCTAGCTTCATTCTAATGTTATGGAGTTCTCTTCAATCTCCTTGGCTCCCTCAGGCCCCATCGCGGGCAGCCACCCTGACCTCCAATATGCGATCCGGAATTCGGGGTTCAGTCGGCCTTGGCCCGAAAGCTCTACTTCTGTGTTTCCACCGAGAGAAAGAAACTTTAGCTTGACTTCCGTGTGTTCCCCCTTGAACTATGCGGATCCTCGAATTCGGACCGGCGACCTTCCTCATCAAAGTATATCGATGAGGCTCATGTTGACTCGCAATAGATGTGCTTTTATCCCCCGGACCCCAGACTAGACTCCCCGTCGAACAGGAATGATTCAGTGGAAACTCGAGATTGAGGACTCGACAGCGCCGTCCTGAAAGTACTCCACGACCGCACTTGGTCCATGATTCGTCCATGATTCAGTATACGGATCGGAGCCATATTATCGAGAAAGTTAGAAAAACCGTCGATGCATGAGGTATTTATACATAGCGAGACGCACGGAGCAACCGATTCTTGGACGGTGGGGAATCGTTCGAATTCCGAAAGACGAAACTGCAAGCACACCTCGTCGACGAGCGTCCACTCGCTGTGACAAAATTACTCGGAAGATTTTTCATCGTCGTGAATAATTTTGGAAATCAGTGCGGATACGACGATGTGAAACTTTTTCCATTAAAAATGAATGTTCCTGTCTACAGCGAATCACTCGAAAATGCGGCCACACCACGCAATACGGTCTCCCGGGGACATATCAGAAGAAGCCGCGGCCCTATGATTCCCCGCCGCGAAATACCAGAATCTGCGTCCTCGTGCTCGCCGGCCGAACTTCTCGCCACGTTGCTATGTGAACATTTCGTGAAAATCGATTCCGATTGATCATCAATAATTCAATTATTATATTCAATACCAGTGGGAGAAAACTCGATAATGCTACGGAGCGCCGTCCGAGAAGTCTATTTTTTTTCGATTCTCATGAGTTCCGAAGCTTTCATGGAAGTCTTTCGAGCAGCGAGCCACCCACGTTCTGACAGCAGAGCTGTCAAGCCTTTTGTTCCATGCATTCAAAGAGTTTTTCCTCGCCCTCGTCGATTCTCTTATCCTGTTCTATTTTGTTTACTTTTCTAAATCTCATTTTCCGGTCAGATGTTTACAGAGTATTCGGCTCTATTCAGCCCACTCTGACATTCTCTTTACTTCGCGAGTTCCCGTCTGTCTGGCTGGCTTTCTCGCTTGTCCGATGAGAAGCATCAAAGCGATGTAGATGGCCGTCGGGAGGGAAACATTTTAAATTCACTTATCTGACTCCTGCATGGAAGCTCAATCGGATCCATCAGACGATGACGACGACATCCTCTACGTTGACTGAAAGCTTGCGTAGGGACATGCACCGGCAGTAGCAGGTCCGATCATAAAATCGTTTATATCCGCTGGTTGTACTTTCTTCTCTCGTTCCTGGCGGCAGTCCGTGCACTTCCCGAGCCAACACCAGTGCTTCTGCTGCTCCCGTCGTCGTCGTCGTCCTCCTCCTCTCGGCGCTTCTGAAGCCAGCCAGATAGTCAAGGCTTCATCCGTTCATCCTTGCGGTAGTTAAAAAAGCATCGAATCACGACAGAACATCTCTCCGTTGAATCTGCGTAGGGCGCGTGAGCTTCTTTTTTCTTCTCCAGTGGCTCGTCCTGAAGTTTACAGCCCTCGTGCCTGGATCGAGAGGCCCCCCTTTACGTAAAACCTATTTCCTTTCTCGTGTACTCGGTCCCCGCTCCGAGCCTCGAATACGACCGAGGTCGCCGTGGGACCGCTCTCAACTTATGGATGGATGGAGGAGTGCTCATCCGATAATAATGATCCAGTCTGGAAGCACGTCCCTAAACATGCAATCATCGCGTCATCTTGCGATTACGGTGATTGACACGACTCGAACTTGTCCTTATAATGCCGTCAATTTTAAATGCCCAACGCAGTCCCGCCTCCAACGCATGGAAACATCAATCGACCGAGATTCTAACAGCTTGACGCTCGATTAGGATTTACAACGAACTGGATCTAGAATTGCGAATCGCAACGATTCCGGCAACGATGATGAATTAGCCGTGGAAACCATTCCGATCGTGGCGTGATCGATTGGAATTCAACGTAACAAGCGCGGTAGTTAGAGGCTTGTGGCGGAGAAGAAACGTTCTGAAGCGGGAAAAGTAATTTCTTCCAACTGGCGCAATACAGTCGACATTCCATCGATGGCGGACGAAGACGTTCACGAGCCGTCTTCGATCGATTGCTCGCGCCCGTGACGTTTCTAACGAGATGCTGGAAAAAAATGTAAAGAAAATATAAAAATCGTAACGTTGTGTGCTTGGGCGTGGAGCTCCGACTCCGGAGCGACGCGCCGCAGTTTTGGCATTGTGATCCTTATCGAAGCCCTTTAAAGAGATAATTGTGATGGTCTAAGGTTTCCGCCATCGAATCCGGCCCGTTCTCAAGAATCCCTCGCGAAATTGATGTTTTTTCGCTCGGATGACTAATAGCTCGACAAGTCGTTCGCACAGCATCGCTATGGACGTCCCGAATAGTCACCAGAGGAAAGAAAATGATTGAATAAAGAAATGTTTTGAACTTTTCTCGGTCGGTTTTTGTTCATGTGAAGGTCGGAATTGAAAACATTTTTAGTTGGCCTGGACATTGGATCGATGTTCAAGAGCGGTGCTGGAATGATAAAGGTCTATTTTAGCGACGCGGCGATTAGTCCAGCGTGAGAACCGAAATGTCTCGCATTCTGATTCTTCTCAAAGGAAGAAGGAAACAAAACACGCGTTCAGCGTTTATCTGATTGACCGAATAGTACCGATACAAAGGATTCGTGTTTGACAGAAACTTTTCGTTCTCTCGTTGAGGTCTTTGTTTCTCATTGACATCTCAGTCGCCTTGCCCATCACACGCAATCTGTCCCAAAGCCTGGTCGTTGTTTGTCGCTATCATGTTGCGGGGAGTAGTCACCGAGAATCGAATTTCCAAAGCCCCAAGTCTCCGGACGTGTATTCGGCAACAGAATTCTCGAGGCATGACGACTTGAACTCCGAGTCTTTGATTCTGAATTTCCGGGCGAGGTCACGGAAATCTCGTCGCCGAGCTGAGTATTTTGAGGAAATCATCAAACACGACTCGAAAACGAACTCCGAATTCGTTCCAGCATGATTCCGCCGATCCGAAGCGAAACAGGAGCCGATGAGATCAACTGTTGGCGTTTTTCTTCCTCGCCTTCTACGGGGCGTTTGATTCATCTGCTAGGGTCCATATGTTGGCTCCTCGTCTTCGGGCGTTCGCTGGCGGGATGGCTAGTCTACTCTCTGCTCGCTAGTGTGTACGACTCGATCGCCTTCCGAGAAAATTGTTCGACTTGTTTATGAGATACCAGTCGTCGCAAAGTTTTGGCAGGCCGTCCGTTCGTAAGCCGGGCTCAGGCACGAGATCCGACTATCGGAAAGGTTGGACATAAGATTCCGCCTCCTGCGCTCACGAACTGACTCGAATGAGACTGGAAGTTTTGCTATATTCCCTCGGCACAACTCTCCCGGATACCGTCTCCTCGATTGACAAAATCAGCCAAGGAGGCTCCCTTATGAACGAGTTTGTTCAGCCTTTCCTCAATCGGAGAATATATCCGCTCATGTCAGAGATGCCCCCGGATTCCTGATCACAGGTCACGGTAGCGATTTAGGGCTTCCACCATCCGGAATGGACTCCGATTTGATCTGCATGGTCGCTCCCGTGGGATTCCGAATGACAGCCACTGTGTCGACCATTAGCGCTGTTTCGTAGAGATCACGGCTCGGAGTGATTCTCAGATGACGGTGGAGTGCGAAGAACCCCGCCGATTCGGACCTTCTCGCCGAAAACAGGATGATGCTCGCCCAGCCTAGCGAGTTCCATCGAAAAATAATAATTCGCTTCCATCATCGATTGTATCCTTCTGATACTCGCGTCCGAGTACGGTCCCTCGACCACTCGTTTCTCCAGTAGTCTCGTGAGAAATCTCGTCAGGAACTTTCTGCGCCTCCAGGTCGCGAGTGATCGTTCTGTATAGAGTCAGGCGGAAGAAAAATCGAAAATGTTATCCGACCACGGCGCAATAGCCGCCCAAACAACTCCCTGGAGACTGCATCAGTATGGAGCTGCTCCGCGCATCGTCTATGTTTGGTTATACAAGAACACCGCTGACAACGAGGTAACGGTCGTTTAATCAGCGATAAGCTCCACCAGCGGCAAAGCTAGCGTAGCCATTCAACCGAGAAACCAAACGAGCGACGATCGGAGCGATCGACCACCTGAACGTCCCGCAATTGCACCGAGCAACCATCTCTAGAAAGAGTTGTGGACTGAGATATAGCCAAGAAGTGCGTAGCTTTCAGCAGAAGAGCACGAAATTTCGAGTCCGCAGTCGGCCTGGCCGATGGGCGGCTTTTAGACGGCGAATCCGAGCAACACGAGGGCATCATCACGGATACGATATCTTCAAGCATCCCCGAAAGCACAACAACAAGTGGGAGATGCGCCGAACACTGTTGGCGGGTCCCTCGATCGATTAGGAGCCACCAACCGATGGCATACCGTAGACCGGGCCGAGCTTTGCCCATTCGAGTCGATTAAGGATGGATTTGTATCTCGACAAAAACCGTGTACAACACGAGACAAAAACCGCTCCGACAACACACAATGAGAGCAACACGTATCGCTCACGTACTTCAATGCTTCCATTTTAGAGCGGAAATAAAAAACTCGACATCGACCTACACACCATCAGCTTGTAACTCATCCAAAGTGGTCGTTCAAAAACGAAAAAGAGCGTGATTAGACGTGCTTCGGGGCGAAACAACTTCACACTACACCCAGAAGATCAGGTTGCGTTCCGACGGATACTGATAAGATAAGTCAATCTCCCCAGCCAACGGCAAACTCGCTCTTATGTACAAACGGCTCAGAGCTGTTCGCTGATCCGACTGGATCCAGTTCAGACATGGATTGTCCGTGTGATCTACTGAAACATCCAGAATCGCGCGGACGAACGAACCGAAGATCAACGATTCTCGCCGCCACCTTGCTTTCGAGAATCCCGGCCGAGACGGCGGAATCTGTAGCGAAACGTTACTGAAAACCGTCATCGTTAGCAGAGCCTTCACGCTCCCTGCCCGGAGATCTCAACAACCGTGAGTTAGTCGACGCTTTCGAATTCCCATGATTTGGGAAGGAGATCGAATCCATGATTGGTGCAATGTGTTCGGCTGTGATTTATTTCATTTCCCCATGAGTGATTCCAACGCTTCCAAGCGCAAAATCAGTACCGATCCAGGCCTCCCACCGAAATCTAGTAAAGTTCTGATCTGAAGACATATTGCTCTCCATTCTCCAAGCCAGCCATTTATACATTGCGGCGGAGAAGACATATCGTCGGGGCGCTGTCTGCTCGGAATCGAACGGAAAAGCGATTCGTCGAAGTCGCACTTTTTCACTATTTTCCAAGCAACGGTTTTCTGCAGCATTCGGTGGATTCATGATGAATTCATCAGCTTCTTGGTCCTGATTAGACAGAACACGAGGCAGAGTGTTCATTCATGTATTCAAAAGCCGTCCCCGGCTAACGACTGAAGATACGGAGATGCAGCAGCCGTTGGGCTATTCTGTTCGGAGGTTCCGTCTTGCCGTACCTATAATGCTCTTCTTGGCCAGATGATGGCTCGCGGCTGGCTGGATATTCGGCTCCACGCAGATGTGATATTTAGATTAGAAAGCATCACCGAAGCAAAGAATCGGCAGAAACAAAGAGCACCAATGACGAGCAGCACCAAGACGCTCGGTCGGCAAGAGCCGTGGTCAGCCCGCCAGCTGAATTTCGCGAACGATTTTTCATTTCTGTTCCTTCTCGCCGGTCGACAGGAATCGTCATTTCTTATCTGGACGTTTGAAATCTTCGGCTTTCTGTCGAGACTCACTCTTTCACCGACAGCTTCCCTACCTGAGTGCACCCTCGTCGTCGATGGTGCCGCTGTCGGAGAGCCTGTCTCTGTTGGAAGCGGAACAACGAGACGATGTCCGATGGGAAACAAACAGCGCTATCCATGGAAACAAGAAAGAAAATCGTAGATGCCATACAAAGCGGCGGCAGCAACGGAAAAGAAGCGATCTTCGCAAACTTTGGCGGCTTCACCCTCCTAATGTCGGTCTGATCTAGAGATTTCGATGAGCCGGCGGCGGATGGACCCGCGGTCCGATGCCGGGCTTGGGCCGACGCTGGACAAACGGGCGTGTAGATTAACAAATGAGATGAGAAGATCCCGCGCAAGGTTTTTTTTCCGTGGTTTCGCCTCGAGGTCATCGCTTGCCAGCATTGTTCTGCTTTTCCCTTCCCTTGAGACTCGGCTTTAAATTCGTTCGATCGAAAACGAGAATCGGAGCCGCCGTTTGCGCCATTTTTGAAAAAAGTCGAAACGAAGACTGACGGACTCGATGACTGAATGCTCGATTCGGCTTTAATTGGCTCCTTCCCGCTCCATGGCCATCGAGGAGTTCTTCGGCTATTTCGGCACAATTATTCTCGCAGTGTTGATTATTTCAAGAGATATAAATGTATTGTGTTCACAAATTATCTCTTTCTTTTCCTTTATCCCTCCGCTCCACTCCTCATTAAAATCGCTAGTTCTATGTATGTCTCGCGGCTCCTCGCCCTCATTCGATTGTTGTCATCGTCGACGTTCGCCTAAATAAGTCTCAAGCCGGCAACCGATCCAGAAAGCGGCGGATCGATAGAGGACTGACATCCCAACAGAGCGAACACTTGAAAAATCTTGCTCATAACTCTCAGCACGACTCAATCTGGGTAGATGAGAACGACAACCACATCGATGAGGCCGAGCTGTATCATTGCAATAATACGACGCGACGCTTCCACCCGGACGGATTTTGGCTCATTCCGAGTCGACCGGCCGTTTGTTTCTGTGAAGCTCCGGAGCGATGCATTCCGATCCGGGACGGTCGAAATCAAAATAAGGAAAGCGCTTCCCGGTACCGTCTCTAATTCGGCGTATTTTACGATTCTGATGAGCCCATGAGAATCTGGTGAGATATCCTAATGAGCCTGTCGAACACCCGATAGAGCACAGAGACCGCAATGATGACCCGAGCAAAGAGAATGATCACACCTTCGATCGTTCACCATCCATCATCGGTCGTGGATTGAACGATTGAATGAACGAAATTGATTCGGTCGAAACCCGTGCACCCGGGCACAATCTACGCTATTCGCATGGAGAGTGTGAAAACAACGAGACTGAAATTATTACGAGAAGCGATGCATAACCCCCTAGAAAGCTCGTCGAATCCGCAGACAGAGGACTCGGGTGCTGACACGGAATCGAGCGGAGAAAGGCGAAAGAATGAGAAAATAAGTCGAGTTTGTCCACATGACCAGGATGAAGGTGTCTGAGTCAAAGTAGTCGTTTCAGTCTCTTTTTTTGTCTTGAATTGAATGGGTACCGCTCCAGAGCTGTTGGTACGTCTTCTGACTGTCAGAGCGAGCGAGCGGCGCGGCTGGGATGTTTGTGCTTCTGTCTGGTTTTGTTGATTTTTGTCTGCTCCCTCACGTAATTTTTTCCCCATAGCTCTTCAGTCCAGAAAGAGAGCAGAGGAGGTTGACGCGAAGAAGCGGTGATCGTTTTTCAGCTCAATTCGTCCATCCAGACAAGCATTGAGTGCGCTCGTCGGCCCGTTTCACCTGGTCGTTCCATCCACAGCAGAGATGCAAGGAATTTCTGCGAGAAAAAAATTCTGAAAGCCTGGGAGACCTCTGCGCGGGGAGTTCCCGACTCCTTCGTCCACCTAAAAGGGGGGCAGTTGATGCGAGATCTCGCTTCCTCAGCGGTAATATTAGGAAGCCAAGTGCCTTGTACATACAGCATTCCTATTCGCGTCCTCGAGATATGGACGAAGTTCTACCGTCCTTGGCTCGTACCGACTCTGGGCACATCGCAGACTCTCCTGACTATGGGATGATATACATACATACTACATAGCTGAATCGAGGCTTGATGAGTTTATTTCGAGGAGATTCTGTCGATCCCTGAGGGGCATATCCACAGCGGAGTCGTCTCGAACGAACAATGTCGAGCTTGATCAAAGAACGCGATGCACTGTCCCGACCGTAGCGCCAAAATGCCCGAGCTTGAATCGACGCGACGGCCGGGCTCTTCCCCCAAACTCATTTCTCGCTGTTCGCATCTATGTATATATGGAGTCAGTACGGACGTGTCGCTGAGATCCGAGGTGCTCGATAATATCTCATTCAACTTCGTTTCTTTGTGTCGGCCTGCCTCGGCTCGTTACCGGCTCGATGTTATCTCTGCGTATCTGTGTCCGTTCCCGCTTTTCCCATTCGCCAGTCAGACAGAAGTCGGCGGCTCGACGAACAACTACGGCTGATTTGACGTAATCTAGTAAATTTTCGATGCGGGTGCAGTTTTAAGGGCTCAGTTTGCGTTATGCGGGATGCGAACGGCGAGCTGCCGCCGCCACCAGGTGGCAGATGTGCCGTGTGTTCCGGCCGGATTCTTCAGCTTGGCTCTATGATTCGAAACTAGGTTGGCTCTGCGTAGTGTATTGAGTGTGTTTTCAGCTTGGTTGGTCGCGAAGTCGGAAGTGTCTGTTCCATACAATATCCGAGCGGCGTCAACACATATTCGAAAGTTCCCTTCCAGAGCACCGCAGCAGATTCAGGAATCGTTACCAGGCACACGGACTCAATGCCGGTCAATGCAAGCGCGATATCAGCGCGGCGATATGCATTCTCTGTGTGTGTACGTATTTACGCGCTGGGAGCACTACAGTTTTTCGCGGAAGCGACATCAAAAAATCTTCGGAAGAATCTTGCCACCCAACGAACCCTGCCGAACAACTGTCCCACGTTCGCCGAGATTAGCCGGAACAATAATAAAGTTATTCGGATGTGTTTACGCTTACGGGGTAAACAACCCGTCGGGTCTCGTGAGGGAGGCATCCGGAGAAGCCTTTCAAAACTCATTATGAAGTGTCCCCGAGGATCTGCATTCGAATTCCATGAGATAGGAATGCGGCCAAGTTCTACGGTAGAGCGCTTTCGCGACTCGGAGCAAAACTCGCTCACAAAGATCCGAACCCTAGTCGGACCAAGGCTCGGGTTCCCAGGCCAGCTCTCGAGCTCTGAGGTTCTCGTGTCTAGCGAGCTCACGAAGGCGCGATACGCATCGGCGATACCGCGGATAATGCCGTGGAATCGCTCGCCGATCTAGTCCTAATGAAGGATTGCTCTTTGGGTGAAACGCACTTTTCGGAAGTTCAACATCCACGACGGATGGGCTACCCTATCGTCTGACGGAGGCCCTCGTGAACCAACGTAGCCGGTCACTGTGAAGCCGCAAATAATTGCTTTCTCTGAAGTCGTCCTCAGGTGCGACCCACTCCGCGGTGGGGTAGATGGGGTGGTGTTTCGCTCGTGCGCGGTCTAGCTTCCTCATGGAGTTGGCGTTCGCTCGCTTCGCTTCAAGAGAATCGACTTCGGTATAACCCTTTCAGAAACCGCGAACTCTTGGCTTCCCCGTCCTCTCGTTCTTGGATTTTTCACGATCATGGGAAATCACTGACTGACTGAACGATCGCAGAGCGACTCGCGCGATCGATTTAGTAACGGTGCTGGAAACGATGGGTTCGTAGTAAGTTCGACGATGTGTCCCCAAATTCATGCCGTTTTGCACTATGGGCTCCCATGTAGAAGTCAGGCATCGGTAGAGGAGGACTTCTGCCTGATTCTCGGGGATTGGAATCCTCGGACCTCGAGGCTCGGAGCTGGGCAGCGTCAGGAGAGCGGGGACTTCGGTTCAGGAGAGAAAGCCGCAATAAATTCGTCAGCGTCGCTCACGAGTATTGACTCCGTCATCGGTAATCGAGCATTGCTTTGCTCGGTCAGTCTGTGAGTCGGGAAGACAGGATTTGTCTGCTTTGCCGAGCGCCTTGTAAAGGACTTTATCAGTACAAAAATCAAAACCGCTTCGAGACCTCGCCTGCCGTCGACGAATCATTGTTGATCGTCTAATTTTTTGGCTTCTGCTCTTCGTCTTGTTTCGCCGATGCTCTTGCCGTCGTTGCCCAGTGAGAACAAGTGCTGTCACGTTTTTAGCCCGGACCGTGGTTTTGTTGCGCTCGCTGGTCAGCAGCAGCTGTCCAAATACTGTTGAGACTCAAGGGCTCAGAAGAGCCACGACCGAATTTCCGCTCGCTCAATCAGCCAATTTGAGGATTCATTACTCTCATCTCGTGCTCGTGCGGAGGAATCTAGAGAGATTCATGCCTTACGGACCCAACTCTCCGGGGAAGGACATGATAGAAGGGTGCTTCGATTTCTGGGTGAGACTCTTCTTCCATACGTGCATGACCGGCCGAAATTCGTGAAGAAACACAGTGAGGATTCCAGACGCTTTCATCGTGTTCCTGGGTCAATAACAAACACCGATGCTCCGAAGTCGGCTGGGGACTCCGTGCCGTGAATCTCAATTAGTTGGTCTGACGTAAAATGCGTGCTCGCTCGCACTTTCAAACGACCGCCCGCGCGCGCTCGGCTCTATTCCATTCAGAGGAGACAATGTGAGCTTTCAGGATGACTCGTATGCTTTTTTCTGTTCTCTTCTGTGATGTCTGATCTTCCAGCGCCGTTTGCGACAGAGGCGACCGACGACGACCCCACGAACGGGCTCGATTACAAAACTCCTTCTTACGCTGAGATACCACGGACTTCGCCGGCCGGGTAGTATCTTCGCTGAGCTGACAAGCAGATAGCCTCCCACGCGTGGCCTGCTGCCGTTTATCTCGGATCACGCTTTGTCTCTCATCGTGTTCCTTCCACATTTTCTGCTGTCATCCTACGAATGTTAGTTCTGACTCTTGTAAACGATTGCCGCGATCGCGACCACGACAACGCACGGCGCCAGTCGGAAACATTGTGCACAAGTTTCGAAAATCAGTCAGTCCATCATTAAACGAGAGCAGATGTTGAGAGGCGAGTCGTCGTTACCTGGCGCCGCGGGACAGTATCCACTTGAAGGATCTCAATCCGCTCGCTCGTTCGAACGCTGAGCCAATCTCACCGGTAAGCTGCCGGTAGCGTCACCAGATTGTCACCAGTAGCTCTCTGCTTCTAATCACGGTTCGGCTGATCCGACAACGGTAAGTCTTTCCAATTTAGCGTCGTTTATCAACGGAGGAACATCTCTCATCCTAATCCGTACGCACCGCCGCGGGAATACCTCGCAGGACGTAACGAAAAAATTCCCTGCGCATTATAGCGCAGACCTTCATTCTTGTCTTGGGACTAATCACCTCCTTCCACGAAAATATTCGCTCTCGGCCGCCTGCATCTGAGTGAGTGAGTGAGCGGGACAGCACCACGACCCGCCGGCATATACCTTGATGATGGTTAATCTTCGGTGTGCGTTGACTCTTTCAGCACTGCGGCCAATACTGCTCTTATCTCCCTATGCGAATCGTCGCTGTGGTGTACTGCCGCGACTGATCCCGGAGCGACATGGAACCAGCTCGGTTTTCACGATTCTAGAGACCGGGTCAGAAAGCGGAACGTAATCTCTGATTGATGAATTTGAAGTGATTCGTCATGAAAAACGGAATGCAAGCTCAGCCTGGCCGCCGAAGGGAGAATTCAGATTTCCTGGAGCCGGTATTTCAGAATCCTGCTCCTAAACGAATTCCATCGGAAAACCTCCTCCTTCCTTTTCTTTTTCCGAAGTCGGCTTTGGAAGCCTAGCGATGATGTTGAGATTAATGACGGCGGTCCGCCGAACGTCGTTCACGAAGCGGTGTAAGAGCAGCCATCGAATCATCATTCTGAGGATTGGGGGCTTGTCTCTGGAACGCTTCCCTGTCGACGCCGTTCATCGGAAGAAGAGCTATATAATGTCTTTGTGAATTTACATCATTTTGCCATGGACTTGTTGATCTTCGTCTCGCCGTTTTCGCTGCCGGCAACGCTGCTGTCGAAGCGACGAATTACCATAAACGAATGAGTTTTGACATGAATACCGCTTCACTTTTTATGACGTGTCGCCCATAAACAATCAGCTGCGCTAGCTTTGCATAGATTCCATCAATGTTGTCACCTGGACTTCACGAACGGGCGAAAAAAGCTTCCCTCGCCCGTCGAGGAGATGATAATCATATCCATATGGAATTATCAGGCACATTGTATCCTGGGAACGTCGTCTATCTTAATCATTATTGGGGGTATTCATATCGATGATCCGACAACGGAAAGGATGTCGATCATTCATAGAACGAGGCTCAGGGAGGTTCTCTGCTCTAAGCCTAATCAGAGCCGTTCCTGAGACGTGTGCACGAAGGGTTACTTTGTAATAGAAGAGAAAGTTCCCAATTTACTCGAGGAAAAAACAAAATGACCCATTGTAAATCACCAATGAACCAATTCCGAGCGTATGAGCTACCGAGAGTCACAGGTTCCGACGAAGACGCGATTTATCTAGGTAAATAACCAGTGCAGCTCGTCAGCGGTGTTGTATTTCAATCTTGAGGTGGAGCCCGTGGAGAAGATTCTCAGCTGTGTATTTCGAGAAATTTCGAAAGCCATTCCACGGCGGCGGTCGTCGGGAGGAAATCGAGAGAAAGAAAGGTCTCGCGTCAAGCGTCTTGCGGCAGGCGAAATGTCAAGATGATTCAAAGTGGGAAAAATCCGCTCGGTGATCTGCTGATGAAGCTCATTGTGCCGGAGCAGGGCCGGAAACTCGAGTCTTGAGCGGCACTGGTGACAAAACCCGGAAAAAAGCCGTCGTCTGATAATGGCAGAAGCTGAAGAAGACAAAAATCGGGGTTGCTCCGAGTGCCTACCTGCCTTCCGTGCGGAAGGAAACTGAAATGTGGCTTCACTCAACGTAAGCTCCTGGATTTTCTGAGGTGCCAGACTTCTGTCTATGGGTCAGAAGTCCTGGCGGAGTGCGATAATTCCCAGCTCATGGGCCGAGGGCATCCGGAAACGTCAACCGACAATCTCACTCTTTGGGGTTCGGTTCGATATCCGGTACCTACGTTTATCCCCCGATACAAAACTCGAATATAACGAGAATCATCGATAAGCATAGACCATCCGCTCAGGGATATTTGAATTATATTTCTATTATTTCCCCGGCGAGTAGACCCAGAGCTTTTTGCCGCCGACAAACGCCGCGGGGTACCAACGCAGACATTGTGGCTTACTCGCCGCCAAGCAGACGAGTTGCTGACGAGGGTCCGACTGAGCGAGCGACTCCATTGACATGAGCAGCACGCCACCGCGGTGAAGGAAGATTTGACTCGCGCAGTAATCTGAGTTGTTAGACATTTTTTCGTTGCATCTTCCTTCCGGAAGGGGCTCCACATTCATTCCGCACCTCCGTCTACCAGGCACCATAGCGACGCCGCTGATTGTCTGTCATTCGTCCGATCCACTCACGCACTCCTCGACGCACGCACCGCCGCTGACACTTCACTGATTCACCTCGCTACCACCCAAACGTTTTGACGGTGAGCCTCCTCCTGGTTAAAATCGGCTAATCGGAACAATAGTCGGGTGAGCGCCTCCCGAGTACCTCGGATCTCGAATCTCGACCCTGTCGCATCCCCCAGATGACGATTCTCACACCACGGAAACGTCGCTTTTCACGCTCATTCAGCGTGAAAAGTTAGGGCTCGATGCCTCGATCTCAAACCGGGTCGGCAGAGGGACTGGAGCTGACGGCCATCATGGGAAGATGAGTTGATCGAAAGAATCAATGAATGGACTTCCTCCGTAACATTCGTGAACGCCATTAGACAAATTGTTTCCGTGTGAGGTACCGGTGATCATGCGGGCGGTGTGAATGGACACACTTCCAGCAGATTTCTGGATACGCCGGGAGGGATACCGCGCTTTCCGATTCCCGAGTAGACAGCTGGACACTCCAGACTGACCCGCAACGATAAATTAATTCCGATACCCGCAAGTGAAATACAAGAAGCGGCGGAACATTCCTCTGCTCTACTCAGGTACTCCCCCTCTTCGGTCGAGAGAGCGACGCTTTGCCAAGGAGCATTAATTTACGATGCCTACGTGATGCTGTGGAGTTCGCGAGGATCAGGTTTGCATGACCACGGCCGCAAACGCCGGAGGCGACACTGGTTTAGGCCCTAATGCCATATGATTCTCTTCAAGATTTGCTTTTAGGACCTTTCTCAGACTCTATGAGAGGTTGCTGGAGAAGACAGATCAGCGCTCGTGCCGGTCGGCCATTTCGAATGATTTCTTCCCTACGGTCGCGCCGAACGAAGGCTGAAGCGTCGATGTGCCGATCGCTCCCTTCGGTTCCGGATCTCGAAGGCGCTTCGCAGTCTCATCATTAATGCAAGCTGAGCCGTCTTCACACGTCGTCGGAAAAAAAAACGAATTTCTCTACTTGACTTTCGACGGCCTGATAGCCGCGCGATTTCGCCTACGATGGGCCGCGTGGAATTCCTTTTTGTTTTGTTCGCTGCTTCGAGGATATTCAAATTCTCCATTATCCATGAGCTCCTAAAATGACCGTCTTGCGCGTGAAGGTGTGGGGTTCCATTGGTGTGTAGAATACGCCGCTCCACGAATCAACTAATTCCAAAATAAATGACTCGGAGGAAAGTCTTCGCCTGGCCCCGATGGACGACGGCCACCGCCGACTACGGCTCTCCGTCGCGTATACGTATGAATCAGAGAATTCCGCGCCGACTGACTGGGCGCTCCCCCTAAAAAAACACTGGATAGGTTCGACGACCCCGCGTGGTAGTAGGTGTGATGCCATCAAACGATGAATCCCGATTTTTTTCTCTTCTCTGTTTTCTCCACACGTTATGGAGATGGATTCGGCGACGGCAATCGTCGGACATTTTCAATTTAAATCAAGGAAACCCCGTGTAGCGATACCGTCGAGACGCGGCCGTCGTCCCACGGAAATCCAGCGGAGGTGAGTGCATAAACAGATACGCGAAGTATATTGCTGCGATATGCCAATAACCCATGAAAGTACACACGTATAATCAGCGGCATATCAACCGTAAATTAGCGGAACAAATTTCCCTTATTATCTCACATCTTGAAGAATCGTCTTCCGTCACGTACAGAAAACGTACAGAGTAACTGTAGATTGACAATTCTGCGCTTATCATCGCCGCACAGCGATCGCCGATACTGCCGGCGATGCTCCTCGAGTGGGAGGACGGTGAATTTTCTCGCAGAAATCCAAGAAATTAGAGCTCCGAGTATTTCCAGGGAAGTATGAAGAAATACGCGGGCTCTTTGAAGTTTCCCGGGCGCACCTACCGCAGGCTGCGGAACGCGTTCGCGTTCGGTAAAGGGGAACCTCAGCAGCGACAAGTTCCGCGCTCTGGTATCTGGCCTGGGATTACTGCGTTTCGAACAGGGTCGCTGCGATGTGAGATCTCGGGCGACGCAGCTGTCGAGCGGCTTTTCGCAGGGTCGCTCGAAGTGGTTCCGTTCGGGATATTCTGGTCGGTCGAAGTCGGAGCTTCTTTGCGTCATTAGTTAACCAAGCCTCGAGAAGAAGAAGAAGTCGACTCGCTGACAGTCGGAGATCATCGGACAGAGTCGAGCAACGATGATCGGTGTGTTCTCTGTCGATGTTCATAAATCTCGGGTAATCCCTTCATCCGGTCTTCTGCCTTGCCTTGCTCTGGCTTTTTTCTCTTGCCGTCATACCGTGTCGTCGCCGACGACGACGTCGTCATATTTCCACCGCCACAATCGAGCTGAGTGAGGCTGTTCTTCAAGTGGTAGTAGTAATGCTATGGATGCCGTCTGCCTTAGCCGCCACAGAGACGGTGGTGGCGGCTGTAGCGGAGGCATCGGTGTCTACGGTGGTCCATTCTAAGCGACCGAGAGTCAAGGATGAGAATTAATAGAAAACGTCTTCCCTCGTTAGCGGTGGCGGAGGGAGCTGCGGTTGAGGCGAAATCTGCCCCGAAGGCGAAAACAAACCGTAGACCATAACTTCTACTTAAGCTTTTCATCGGCTTCTATGATGGCTGCTCTGCCCGAGCCACCAAGCACTTGTTAGGGCTCCGTGGCCGACGTTCCTGCGACTTTCAGATCTCAGCGGAGTCTCAAACGAAACGTTCTCAGTTCATGAGAAGCTTTTCTCGTCGTTCGATATCGAACGAACAAATTACGAGATGCGAGTCGATACTGCGAGCGATTCTCAACTCGGACTGCGTTCATATTGAACGGAAACTCGATATGAAATCCATGGCTAACCGTCCCACCTCAGAACCGTTAAGCGCCGGGGTTTCGTCGTCGGTCCTTCCGGCCTTTCCATTCCGCCTTCATCTGCGCACCTTCTGAACTCATCGTATCGAGATCTGAGTATTTTTCCCTCCCCTCCTTTCCTCCAGGCAAACCTGCGTCAATGGCGGTCAAAATTGGTTTCCATCTCTGGGCAGAGTCCTCAATTCTTTGGCATCTCTCTCTCTTGGCATCTTCATGGTCCTTCATTCAGCGCAAAATCGCTACACCACAAGGTGGTGGATCGCTTTGTTTGCCCACCGAGCGATTATAGATTTGAGTTGACGAGGCTCACTCATGCTAAACATTGAAACAGTGAGCTCTCGAGGATGATGAAAATCTTCGCCCCTGAGCAACGGAGGAGCTGATGTGGTTTTCACGTAGATATCAGGAACATCAACAACATCTACAGGCCTAGTTCCTCTTCTCGTGCCTTCCTCTTCCTCTTCCTCCGGGGCGAATGTGCTAGGGGTTCGTTCCCCTCCGTACTTGAGGCCCCGAGGGCTTGTGGCGCGAGCGTTGGCCATCGAGCTTGGTCGACTATCACTCAATACTCCGCTCGAGTAGAATCCTAAGCTTCCAGGGCATATTCAATCCATAATCACCGCGCGGGGTAGCCGGTGGATAATTCCGAACCAGCGACCTTCGGAACAAGATAATTTCAATGAGATCAATGGAAAGCTGCGTGAGATACGTAGACCGCTACTACCAATCGGCTCTCCGCTGTTCGAATTTCGGCACCGCAGAATTCTCGAAAGTTTGAATGGAACTTCCGTCAAGCGAACCATTTGTTCCGCGGTGGTAACTATCATGCCGCGGTGAGGTAACCCATGAAGGTGACTCGAATCGGCCGCTCCGACTTTTTCTCGATCGTTCAACCTGAACCATGCATTAGGCCGACGCTGATAGATAAAAGTGTCCCTCGTTCCGGAGATGTACGGCACGGATGGTCAGAGAAGATCACTTTCGACACTCCTTGTCCTACGGAAAAACTTCTCACAAGAGCTAACTGAACTGCCTACGGGCGTATCGTCCATCCTTTGATTTTCGTAGCGAACTATTGAAGCACCCTACGCCACTCCGAAAGCCAACGTGGACAACGCCATGAAGAAGCGAGCTACTTCCAATAGGGCGTTCCGTGCACCACTGTTCGTAAGGCCGCAGTGAGGGGAAACGAGTACTCCACGCATCGGAATAATCTTCTCATCAATTTCCTGCAATTATTTATAGTTCCCTTGGTTATTTCACCCTCATGGAGCAACGGAACGGCCGATCCAGAGATCCATCGATCGATAGTTCCGACGACGTTTGGACGAATTTCCAGAATTCGTCCATCAGACCGTCGCATGCGAGCGTCACTCGTCGGAGGATAATATATTGTAACGACGAGTAAAATAATGAAATGCGATATGCAGATGTTCCGTTCACGAACATCTGCAAGGCTGCCCCATTTCGGAGCTTCAGCCCAACTAGATCCGGACTGGTTGGCACACTGGTCGGAAAACAGTACATCATCGTCAAGCAGCCCACCGAATGTCCGCCGCATCGGGTCGGCTTACGTTCGCTTGTAGCCGCCGGGAACGCTACCGTAGACACTCCGGGACACCTCAGCTGAACTTTCGAAAGGTATCCAGATGGCGAGCATCACCTCGAGCTCTGCATCGTTGGCTTTGCTTCAGCGTGCGAAATTCCCCGCAATCCGCGGTCGGTCAAACAGACGAGTTTGCTGACTGACTGAGTTGGTAGTCGGTTCCGTGTCTATCATCTGGTGGCCGCTTCTATTCTATGTCGAGGTTCTGTATATTTCTCTTTCAATTACCCTTCAGTGGCGTTCGTGTTTGTTGTTGATGCGGCTGCTGTTTTCTTTGCGTTTCCAGTGTCGATGTAGGCGAAGCGACTCCAACGATTGAGGAGCGTGACCGACTCGACTCCGACGAAATCTATTCGATTCGGTCCAATCTCATGAAAATCTCGGTCAACTCGAATCGAACGTCCGAGAGACGTCATGGGCTCAGCATTCGACTTCAAAGTCTCAAACTAAAACTAAACAGTCAGTGGGATTTCGAGAAATGTTCGAATGCGAAAATCGGAGAATTCGATGATTGATTCTTAATCATCTGCCGCAGAGTTCATTCCGTTCTTATCACAGTGGCGAAATTCTGCGGATAATTCTCCAAATAATGGCTCGATGCCGTCGTTTGTCGACCTAATTGCTGCTAAACTCGATTCAGTCGACGGACTGAAATAGCCAATGTTTTCATATCTTATCGAAAGCGACCGACACACTGACCGTTTCCCAGGGTTGGATTTTTTATCCATCAGAATCGCGAGTATTGTAGTGGAAACAAGGCTGGTTTCAGTTCTCGATTCCGATTATCAGGGATTAACGCTGCCTCAAATACTCAGCACGAGCTCGAGACCTGTTTCGGGCGAGAAAATGGAGCGGAGAGTAAGATCGTGACGTGTGAGTTACACGTGAGAGCGTCGAGACTAAGAAGAAGAAAACAGAAATTTGACAACAGGTGGATTTGCGAATAGAAATTTCGTGATCCGTCGGGGTACGTGCGGATAGGATTAGCCGAGCTTGGCTATCCGGCGGTTTTTTTCGGCAAGCCAACTTGGCTACTCGGACGAGTAAGAGCTCGGCTGACTGACTGACTGGAGGTCTGACAAACGAACAGACGAGAGGCAGATCCGCGAGAACGAAAAGCTAGGGTTGGTCCTTGACCGAAGTCATCGCCGTCCACGCGGTCTCGCCTCGTCGTGGCCCTCCTGTTGTAGCGAAGCAGCTCAGGTAATTCCATAAGTCCTCTCTGTACTTAACGAAGAGCTGCGGATTAATTATGCACAGGTCACGAAGCAGCCCATCTGCGCAGACCAACTTTCCCCATCCACTTCGGAATCACTCACTCTATCACTCACTTTCTCGCCTATATCGCTGCCCGTCAACTTCGGTGTTTCCGACGAGCTTCATTTCTGGCTGTCCCTCTCTCGCTCTCTCTCAAAACAACGAGATGGTCTGAGTCCGAGCCGACAGAAGCTAATTATATTCGGATTACTGTATAATGTATCCGCTGAATAGAGACGAAGCATCCGGAAGGCATGCTCAACGGAACGGCAGGGAGAGAAAACAATATTCAAGACTAGTCGGTAATTGGCTGAGTCCGCGGGAAAGATGACACCGACGTTCCGCGAGACGAGTAAGAGAATGAGAGAATTTGAGATTCATCCCAAGCGACTCATCCTGAGAGGTGCTTGCTGAGCTGATGTGGGCAAACTTGAGGAAAAACTCCGAGAGGATTCAGCTCTCGGTCCGTGTGTAGGTATGACATCGATGATGAGGTCAACGCCGAGCTGATTTCTCGTTCAAGGAAACAATTCGCTCGATTCTTCCAGTATTTCACGGTGGTCGGGCAATGATTTCATCGAGATCGTGACACTCCTCTCATCATTGAATTTTCATACGCATATTAGCTGCTGACTAAGTAGGCAAATTCTGAGTCTTCTGAGTCATTAAATTACTAAACTCTCCGTCAGAGAATCGCGACAGCATCAATCGGCTCGACAATGATTCGATTCTATCCATGGAAAAACGATTTCGTTCAAAAATCCGTTGCACAGAATAACGTCACCCGACTCGTATGTCAGACATCCAGGTGAAGGCGTTCTCGGTAGCTCAATTATCAGCTGATTTCCCGCTCATTCCCATGGTCGAGGCTCAGCTCTTTCACGAAGACTATACGGTGAACCGCCCACGACAATCGGCTCGGGTCGACATGTATGTGGGTCCAGGTTGGGTTTCAAAGGGAAGCTTGTTGCTCGCTTCGGGGCCTGAGCGTCCCTTTAGGCAGAAGTCAACCTGTGCCATTACGAAATTAGGCCTGGTCGGCCAACGGGCCTTTCGTTTGGCTGTGAGCCTGCTCGCTCGCAGCCAGTTCGCCGGCTGGTCAGTGGTCGGTTTGTCCGGCCTTTCATTCGTTCGCTAGAAGAAGCGAACACTCTTCTGACTAGCCACCCAGTCAGTCAGTCGGTCGGCTTGCGAGCGGCGGTAAATGACCAGGTAAGTCGCCGGACAGAGAGCAACTGAGTCATGTTGCAGGTAATAGATTGGCTACTCCCATTTGTAACAGAGCTTCTCTTCTGACTGACTGGGCGCAGTTTTTTCCAGCTGCTTCCATGAGTTTCGCGATCGTCATTTGCAGAGAAGTCGCATCCTCGTCGTCGCGAAGACCGGACCGATACCGAGGCTTCCCTCGCAGGACCTGAGCCGTTGGGAACTGATCGTGGGGCGGAGGATCGGTATAAGCGGGAATTCGTGGAGAAAAAACCTCTCTCAGAGAAATCTTCGCCAGCAGTTGATCGAGGTCGTAACCGTGGGCTGGGGCGAAGTCCCGGCTCCGACGAATGGGCTCATTATCCGTCCAGAAGAGAGTTTTGCTAAAATCTAATAACCTAATACTGTCATCGACGGCACTACGATCAGCTCGGCGGGACCCGACCTGCGACGGTGAACATAAATTATCTCGTAATCCGGCCTAGTTTGCCTCGTTCCTACATCGGCCGCCCCAGCCGACGACTTCGGCAACAACAAGAGACGCGGCGACGTATACCGGTATACCACGACAACGACCGATTCTTATCGTGCCTGTACGTAGGCCCGATCTTGGGCTGCATACACAGAAATCCCGACAATATCGAGGAATGTTTGTGCTGGAGACGGGAGGAACAACCTCGATCGCTCCCTCTTCATCATTGAGAATCGAGTCCACGGAAACTTCGATTTCCGGTTGTAGGTGGTGAGTCCAGACCCCGCTTACAAGATCCATCAAGAAAAAGGACCTCGAATGGAAATTCTGCGGAGTTCCAATAATGAGTAGAGCATGCGAGGACAGCCGGATTCATATAGAGACGCTACGATCGGACCAATTTTTCGCGAGGCAAAAAATGAATGGAGAAACAAGGCCCGCGGGACTGCATATAAAGAAGCGAGTAATCTACGGCTAATGTTCCAAAAATTTTTAGAACCGAGTCGTTTCTGCAGGAAATCGCTGCTCTTTGCTGAACTCGTTAGTCTCACGAGATGACTTACGGTCTGCTGACATGTGAGATAATTTTTGTCAAGCCCGGTGGTCCGAAAGTGATATCAATTCACTGTAACGGCGTTCCTCTGCCAAAAAGAACCGCCGTCGAAATCGTGTTAACGATGTGTCACTTCAGGAAGATGAAGAAGAAATAAACAACGGCGTCGTCAACATTCGTAATAATTTCAGGATACGAGGCACATCACCGAGGGAAGTCGGAGCGTTCTTCCTCAAAACGCGAGAATGGAAACTCAGGCACACAATAAGCTCCGATCCACGCGCGAGAAAAACAGATGAGAGAATTCAGGAAACACCAAAAGTCTCGAGATGGAGAAGAGCGGAAAACGCCTTTACAGAGATCCTAGCCTGCTATCGAGCAACGATCCCTAGTGGAGATCGAGCCCGGATCGAGACATCGTGTTTCGGTGTCTTCAAGGGCGAAATCTCACACCAGGCATGGGAATGAGCCCAGAGAGGAGACCGTTGGAGCTCAATCGAGCCTCGGTTTCTGAATCCATACCTTCTTCTCTTCCTCTGCGCGATTTTTCGGTTTCGCGCCCGGTACGACTTCCGTTCAAGGAGGCGCAAAGCTCAATGTCTTGGAAACGGCAACGATCACCGTGATGACTGAGATTCGAGTCGAGTGCGATGAGCGTTGATGCCGCAGCGGCAGCCGGCGTTCTTCCAACGCTGGCAGAGGATGGACTAGTGCGCGAGTTTGTCGCTCGCTTTGAGCTTGACTGGTTTTTCATAGAGACGTAGCGTTGTCGGTCGCGAATAATAATCTAGACACGACAGCGGTTTGACACCCTGTCCGGGTGTCAGCGCGGCCGGCGGCAGCTCTAAACAGAAGAAGCCATTGTGGTCGATTAATGTCGTTGCGTTGTTGAAACGCACGCAGCCGACGGCAGAAGGGCGGCCATGGGTCCTCATGCTGCTGTTCGGGACGTTGCCGGTGGTGCGGCGGTAAGGAAGCAGCTGAGGGGGCTTGTTACAATATGCGGCTGTCTCTTGCGAACGAAGAGTCGAACTCCGCTCGACCAGCGTCGCATTTTTCTGGTGGAGCGGTGCTACTTGTTGTTGGCTCGAGAGCGGCCGCGTTCTCTTCTTCTTCATCTTATTTTCGTCAATGGCCCGGTGATCTTGTCGTGGCGGTTGTCCTCCTACCATCATGGCCGGCCTGCTTGAATAACTGTCTATTGACTACTGGTCTGAGTGAGTTTGTCGGATTCTCGCTGGTTCCCAGACCCGCTCCTCGATGTACAGTCAGTCAGTCTTGTGGACCCTCAAGCTCGTAATCATCTCAGCTTGTGTCGTCGGCGTGTTCGGTTCCATGTGAGTGTGGCCGTGGGATGAATGTGACAAAAATCACTGTGAAGTCCGCCCATCCAGCTTGGTGTCATTTGCCAAGCCAAAACTTTACAGAAGTTGCCTGACGTGCACGCGATGAGGGTTGAAAGCAGTCCACGAGAGAAATATAATTGACTTAATCTAAACACAACCGTCGAGCTGCCGGACCCCGCTCGCTCGGAACGCGAGTAGCGTCGAATGAGCATCGGCTCATCGGAAGACGAGGAACTCGTTTCCCGCCGGTACGGTTTCCTTCACGAGAATTTCTGGAGCTGGAGATTCGGGGAGGAGATCACGGTGACTCGTTCATTGAGAATATCGGTGTGACATCAAAAAGGCGACAAGTACCCCAATGTAGATAAAGCAGCATCGTAAGTGTACATTTGAGGCTTCGGTCGCTGTCGACAGGTCGGCGTCGTCCTTTTGTGAGGCGTCATGGGCGACCTCCCAGGTGTAAATCGAATCTCTCGCCATGAGGTCCAACATGATGTCAATCGTGAGAAAGGTGTGAAGAGGTGTTTTTATTCGTTTATCTTTTCCTTCCTAATTTTTTCTTCATTCTCAAAAAAAATCACAGGCGAAAGTGACCCAGAAAGAATCGGTTCTGGGACAAGCATTCCCAGCATGCCCTGTGGTCTCGATGATGCCCGACGAAGCGACTGAAATACTGCCGTCTGGGAAGCTCAGATCCAGCCGAACGGAAGACCGTCCCAGCTCGAGGTGATCCTATGGATTTCCATGGGCTCAAGGTTGCAACCTCCGACCGAAGGAACGACAGACGGAACGCTAACGACTCCTGAGATCGCCTCAGCAGGGGGATCGGCATCTAAATAAATAACCTCTTCCACCTTATCTGATCTTACATCGGAACGCGAATGTTTCTTTTTTTCGGGTGTGAGTTCCACTGCTCTCAGTGAAGTGGAAATGATTCCGAACTGATAACAGTGTTCTCGGAGCCGGTAGCGTCTGCAGCCGCTGCGCAGAAGCTTCCGCGGGCGGCAGAAATCGGTTGAAGTATGCGAGTGTTCTGGGCGACAACGTTCCGGATCGCCGCAGTCTACTCCCTCTGCGAGACATCGATAACGAGGTGCGTCTTTCAAGACTTCCCCTCGGATCGCCGTGTACGATACGATCTGGAACAGCGAATCGAGTGGGATCCACTTGTTTCAGCTCGATCAGATCAGAGACACTCAATAAGCCGATCTCGATGTCGATGCTTTCCAGCCACCGTGCGTCCGTCGGTACCGCGGACACGCTTCAACTACTGAGTCCAAACGGAGGGAAAACGACTGAACGGTGGCAGAAAGTCGGTTGGAATAATCTTTAGCGATCACTTGAATCTTGTTTTCTGACATTGACTTCGGCCCCGCCATGCGTTCATCCTGATTCCCTCGGAGTTTCCCCAACCGACGCGACGCCACCCGCTACCGAAACGAACGGAGTAACGCAAGAAGACGCTCTTGGTCCAGCCGCAAGAGGCTTCGTCGGACGCGATGGAGCGCAACTCTGGGAAAACTCAGAGGCTCACATGTGGGAATCCGCTCTGAGCGACTTTTTTAACCCACAGAAGCGTCGCCGTCACAGACAGCGAAAACGCCGGACAGGGCAGCTCGGTCGGCAAACATCACTGGAAGCGGAGAGAGATTTCACGTAATTCCGATCGTACGACGGTTTTCCCGCAAGGACGGAGGGAGGAAGCCGTCGGAGCTCTCTGCGATGTGGAGACCGAGAGCGTCCGGAGTGAAATATCAACTGGTCGTCAACGAGATGCGTCGGCCATTCATTCGTCTAAGCGACCGAACGACTGGCTGACGAACGAACGGACGGGCGGACGAGCGAGCGCACGCACGGACAGACAGACCAGCATCGTTTGACGGACCTCACGTAAACGGCACAAGCTATTAGGGAATTGCCATTTGCCACTCGCTGCTTCCTTTCTCGTTGTTTCTGACTTTGGCATTCTATCTATCTCCCGCTCGCTCGGAACTCTTCATTCGGGCTAATTGTCCATCAAGGCATACTTCACTTCTGACTGCGGCGCCACAAGTTGCTTCAGCCTTTCGCTACCGCCGATCCGACTCAAAAGCCAGTCGCTTCAGCCGCCGTCCAGGTACTTCTGAAGCTACTCCAGGCGAGTAAGCGAATGACAGAATGCTGCACCCCTCAACAATTACCTGAGCCGTGCAGTTTCTTCTGTTCCGTCGGCTGCTTCGCTCCATGCTTTCGTCAGTCGCTCCTTGCACCGGTGGAGTGGCTAGAGCGAGTCGACCTCAAAGCTTTTCGGTGATCGAACATACCAGACGAGGGGTCAGGAATCCCTTGCGCTTCAATTCATACGTTGTATTTTCTCGCCTAGTCAATGAGCATCGCAGACCTATCGAAGAATGTATCGAAATCAAGACTTCAGCAGTAGGCTGGTCGAGGAATTATCGATGCTTCATTTATTGATTGCTCCGAGTGATTTTATTGATTGTCGTTGGTCGATTGGTCTCGATCGATCCGGGAGTCGCAGATACCTCGGCGAATAACGTGCGTGAGCAACGAGACACCTCGACTCCTCGATACTATGAAATCTCCCGCCTGATTTTCAGAAGCAGAAGAATCTCTTGGGTCTCCCAATCCCGCCAAGGATGGATTCTTTCCGGTTTTTCCGGGATAATGGTTTCTCTCCCTTTTCTAGCCCCTGGCCTTAGATGATTTTCTACGGAGCGAACTTCTCCGCTTGGGTTTCCTCGGCCGCCGTGTGAAAAGGTCCGACTGAAAACGCCGCAGAATAGACAAAGGAGCGGAGAGATTTTCTCTCGAGTTCCCGTTGCGGTTTCTCCGATTTGCCCGATGTGAAGCATAATTGAAATTCTGTTGATGCTTTTTCTCTCTTAGAGTTTAACAGTCTCCACGTCAACGCTACGGATTTGCTGCTCTGGCTGCTCAGGCTGCGCCGACGACTTTGACAGCTGGAATACCTGCAGTAGACGCATCCGGCGCGACGAGAGCAACGCCGATTGCACAAACGCAAAATCTGAGGTGGCGGCGCACTCGCTTCTGACGGGAAGTTATCATCCCTTCGCCTTCTGCCTTGTAGAAGTCCAACGGAAGTCGACCCCATACGGAAACTCTTCAATGCTGTCGACGCGCTGGCTCCCGTTCAGTTTTCTTATCTGACACTGTTCCCACGTCGCACGTTCCGGACGTCTACCGACTCGACCCGCCGACCGGATGTCTACTGAGAGAAAATTTCTGCGATCGTGGAATTTTATCTACGCTGAACTATAGCAGAATCATTCATCAGCGGGGACGTCTTCCCTTCCTCAGACCGTCGAGGGTTTCCGGGATCAGGAAAGTCTCCAGGAAGGCTCTTCCGCGCTCTTAATAATAACAACAATGATAATGGGGCATCGCGTAGCCTCGAGATCATTTCCTCAGTTTGAGGGGAATTGTTTTGTTGGACTCGCGGAACGCTGTCGACGTCTGTGCTCCGCACTCAGAAAAGGCGGAAAAGGCGCCAGCCGATCCACCCGTTCTTCCGACGACGTACGAGTACGCGAAAACGCAAGCGAGAACGCGAACAACGTGAACATGAATTCGTCGGTAGTTGTGAAGGAAGGAGAGCGGCTCTGCATGCAGAGTTGTTGTCCCAAGGCAAAAGAGAAGTTTGTCTCCTATGTTTATTTCCTTCTTCCGCATTCACTGACTCGTCTATTCCTTCTTGTTATGCAATGCTTCCCTCTCTCGGCCCGACCGGGAAAAGAAAGCCCGCTCGCTCACTCGTCCGCATGCTGGCTCCAACGTGCATCGAACAACACGGTCTAACAGGAACGGCAGCACAGGACCAGGCAGCTTGCTGGTCCTACAAGACCTAAGAAGGCCCAACTCACGTCAGTCAGTCTGGTTGGCGGCGAGTTTGCTGGAGCAATAGTTCACCTTATTGCAGCGGCTTCCAGGTGTGGAGGCTTGCACGCCGTATTGCGTATCGCTACGTGAATATACCCAATTGCATGAGCGCCCAGACATGACAAGCTTATACGGAATACCCTCGTGCGTACTACGATTTGTATCGATATGAAAGCGCATACCATGACCAGCACATCTTTGAGCGTCGCGTCGACTAACGAGGACCACGAGGGAGCGAATTCGGACCATACGACCATCGTGGCAAGCGCTTTACGTCATCCGAGCTGAGGTCTCTCCAAAATTCATCGATGATCGGCCAGAGTCCTACTGATGATTCAATCGGCGGAACTCCTCTCGTTGAGTCTATTTCCGTTCCCTGGAATCGATCCTCGTTCGGGTCCCGAACTCTCAGGACTCCACCGTAGGATATCGAAGAGGGACTCGAGGTTTCCGTGTTCATCGTTATCAGCAAGCTCGTTGATGGAGGTGGTCGGGCTTGTACCTCGATATCAGCCGCTAAGGATGGAATCGAAAAAAATAAGACTGAAATCCTTTTTCGTCAGCGTCCGCTAATGATGGCAAGAGAAGAAGAACGACAAAGCAGCCTGACGATATTATTTCGTCAGAGGAAAGGTTTTCCGCCTACCTGGATCACAAAGCCTTTAACCAGGAGTCCACTGCGTCTTTATAATAGGAGGGGCGCAGCTGCTGCGCTCACCGCAAGCACGACCACAAGCGAGACCACCACGACGACCACGGGCACGACCACCGACAGTACAGCCTCGTCCGAAAACCCCCATCGTCCGACAACGACCGCTGAAAGTTCCTGCGAGCTCCTCAATTTTCACAACGAAATATTTCGGAGCGATCATTACATCCCGGGCCTCCCGTCCGGAACACGGCTCGAGATTCCGTCTCCGAGTCGTTCCTCGGCTTCTGCATTGAACACATCGGCTGCACGGGAATCGCCCCATGAACGGTGTCGAGCTCGGCACTCCGTCTACAATTGAATATGGCGGCTGGAAGAAGCTCCGGACTCCGGCGTGAGGGACGTTTGATTAAAAGAATACGTTTCAGATAAAGAGTGAATCTCTAGAGAACGTTGTCGGACGAGGACGACGGAACGGGATAAGAGAAGGGGAACTTCGTCACGCTGCGAGTCGCGCTAGATCGGACGTGTCCGTATGGGAGACCGAAACGATACGAGGATCTTCTCCTCGCACGTAATCGAAGTCTCAATGAGATTCTCGCGATTTTTCACCGAGACCTCCTTTCTCATCCACCTCCTTTTGTCGCGAAACGGGCTCTTCGCGATAAAAGCGTCTCGCTCTTAATTAGCTATTCAAAGAGGCAGGGACACCGTCAGGGATGACGACTCAATCCTTGACAGCAGCGGCGCCGATTCTAAAGAGAAGCAAAGCAAGACCGCTCAAGGTGCCATTACGCTCGGAGGGAGTCTCACGGACGTACGAGGTGCTCACACGCTAACCACCTGAAGCTCTCGCTCATTAAGCCCCGCTCGGATGGAGAACGACTCGCGCAGGTTTCGAATGAATTCGGATGCTTCAGATTTCTCTCTGGTGAGAATCGACGCGAAGACGATCGACCTAGGTAAGGTCGTTCTATTCTAGCGCACCGAGCGCGGACGCACGGAAAGCCGTCGCACAGGAAATTAAAATCAGAATTCGCTCCTCGCATTTTTCGGAAGGCCGAATCCGCTTCGTCTTGGGGCCGCGACACGAGGTCGACGCTCGCCCTAGACTTCGACAGGGAAATTCAATATCGGCGAGGAAATGATCCGAGCGAAATTCGAAAACTCGTGAGCCTATTTCTTGCAGAGTATTCACTCCGGATATTCACTTGAGACGAGTCTACAAAGTTTGCACAACACAATTTCGAGGAGTTTCCGCATAACAATGGCGTCGAGGGCTCGAAAGGAAGGTTTCGGGCCGGGCGAAACGCGGACGTATGCTACGAGAGGTGCCAAGTGGACGAATGGATGATCTCGTTCGAACAGACCGAAGTTTTTTTGTGCCGTTTTTAAGCGGAGTTCCACCCCACCACACTTTGGGCATATATTCCACAAAGAGGCTCGGTAGCGGGCAGGCGAGACGGCCGACGAGCGATCCATCATTCATAATTCATGTCTTATTCCCGATTCGCCAGGTATTTCAGAGGAAAGCGAGCGTTGGGAACGGAGGGGATTCACATGTGGAGAGGGGGACCGCGAACTAATGGGGGAGTAGCGGTTTTTCCTTCTCGTGGATTCTTGCCACTGGAATTATTTAGCAGAGTCTTGGGCGTTCGACGTGTGCTATTGGAACTTCGGAGGTGCGAGCTAAAATGAAATCCCTCTCGCCTCTCGCTCAGCAATACATAAAACATTCGAACACTTCTAGGGGTTGCTACTCACTCAGAGATGTATTCACAACCGCGAAAACGTGCGACCCACCGGGCTTTCGGAACTCCAATTCAGAAACAGATTCTCACGCGAATTCAGTCTCCTGAGCTTAGAACTAGAAGTTCAGAGAGAAGCGTATCGGTGGAGTTTTTGTTGCGGGGGAGCTCCCTCCTTGAGGTAGCCCGCTCAGCTCTACAGTCCGAGAGACCTGTGATAGCGGAAAACTGATGAGATCGTTGGGGGAGTGTATCGCGAAAAGCAGATGTATCGATACTCGAGCGAATAGTGTCGGGGTACGAGGCACTCCGAAGAAGCTTCGAGAGCGCATGGGAGCGGAGCCTCTCCGTCTCTTCCGAGAGCGAATCTGATGGAAATATCAATTGTGCCTCATCCGGACTCGGTGCCATCGCGGCAGCAATTGATCTGTACATTGCGTGTCCATGCCCTTGGACCTGAGAAGAATGTGTGAGACTCAGCACAACCCACACACACACGCTCCGATGACTATTGATTCAGCCCAGACAACTGATGCAGCGCCGGCAGCATCGCCGACCTCAACCCACCGCGGATGCTGCCAGTGAAAGTGGGGAAAAATATTCCCGAAACATTCAATGCTGCTCCTAATTTTGATTCCTGAATCGAGCTCTACAACTACCCTCATTTCGCCATTTCTGATTTCCTCGTCTCACTCTCAGAGTGGCAAGTTTGGTCGTTCCGCCAGACAATTCCTCTTTCTCTGAATTTCACTTCGGAATCCTCCGTCTCTCATCGAGGCTTCGCTTCAATGAGGAAACGGTGCTTTCAAGAAACGTTCGCTCTCGCCCATCGACGGGAATCATCGATGCGAAATGAGGCGACAAGCTCACGCAACCCAAGAACCTTACCTGAGAATACGCCACGGGATGAGAGTTCCTCTCCGCTGGGAAAAAATACGAACTCCTGAAACTCCAGCGCATCCTGAAGTTTGCGCTGCTAATTAGAAATCCGAATCGTCCATCGAGCCGACCGGCGCCGGTCTGCATCCGCTCTTCCGTAGTTCGTTCCATAATAGTTGTTCCTCCTAGTTTCTCCCGGAAGCTTCTTCCTGGGCGCGTGGACTCATCCTAGAGCTCATTTCCCTCGCGTCTTGTCGATGGATTCTCGTGGATTGCTCAGCACAGCTCAGAAGAAGATGCTCGACTAGAGACCTGTTCCGCAGGATAACTTAGTACGAGCTGCTCTGCGTGCTCGACGCTCAAGTTCTCCAAAGTCGAAAGTTCGAACTGAGAGTTGATGATCTCCCCGGTTCAGAGGCTAATTATTGAGTTTTTTACCCGAGTTGGGCTCACCAGTGCCTGGCAGCCGAGCCACTCGGTCTCGAACACAAACACCCAAGGGCCGAACTCACCAGCCGTTCTGGGGCTTAGGCAAGTATGTTAGTTTTTGTTTGAGCTGAGTTTCGTCGCGCTTTTTAGGCTCCCAAGAGATCAACATTGGCACTTTTTCTCTTCCTGCCTCTCATTGGCTGCTCCTAACAACCCCTCCATATCCACCGCTGGCACGATATTCGTCCGGCCGGCTTTGTGAAACTTTGCTGAACTTCTGAAAATACTGTAGGTACGCCTGATAAGCACGAGAGCTCGCATGTTCATGGAAGTTCGAGGATTTTTTCAAAGTTCGGATCCAGAGCTCCACATTCGGAAAGATTCCGTGACGACCGGCCCAGGGAGTTCGGAAGAAAAAACTTGCCGTTGAATCGGCTGTTGAAGGCTGCTGGGGCGGACAGCTGGTTCGGTAGTGCGCCTCGAGGGTTCCTGAATGCGTCAATTAGGCCAATCCGATGGCAAGAGACCGGGACGGCCGACGTTGTTCAAATCTGTGATGAGAAGGGCGTGGACCCAATTATGTCGCGTGATCACCTCGTACCCAACCCGAGAGCGGCATTGTCACGCTCAAACGGAACATGGCAGTCACGAACCGAAAACGGTCCTTACGCCGACTGCACCGTCGCAAGTTGGGAGATGTAGAAATACTGAGAAGGAGACACGCTCGAATCACTGAGGGATATTCCATCTGACAAGATATTGCGAAAACCGAACGGAGATTCGGGGTTCCATCTGCTCGCAAGAGCGGCGGGCTCCGAAGGTGTTGGACGATTCTTGCACATCTCCCTCCTAATGAGCGTGAGAGCGAGCCAGCGCGCGTTGCGAAAGCGCTCCGAAAGGGAGAGGAATAGAAAGGAACGAGAGTCGTTTTCATTCTAGAGAAAATAGCTCTGTGTAAGAATACACGTCTACGAGATTCAGTTTTTACGTCCTTCTCGTGGTGCCCACAAAAACTGAGGGCGGAATGCTCTCTTGGCGAACCACCGAGGAACGACAGCCGTGGCAACGCCGAATACGACGAAAAAGCATCAGCGACGACGTCAGCGACCAGCCGCGTGAAGCCGTGCCCCATAAGGCATAATTTGATATGGCATTCCCGCTTTGGCGGCTCAAGCGAGCTTTTATGCTCTTTGCTCGTGGAAAAAAAACAGGCTCGGCTGCAACTGATCCCGTCCTTTGTCTCAGCCGCGACTACTAGGGTACTCCTGATCTCTGGAAAAATGTAGGAATCCAGACAGAACTGGTACCAAGCCCAGATCGGTGGGTGAGGAATTCCAGATGACGACGGAAGTTCAGCTGAGATCATCGCCTCGGACCGGATTCAGAGAGCTCCGAAGCCCATCGAATGATGCTCTTGAAGCCGGGACCCAGATTGGAGTTTCCGGGATCAAATCCCGGAATTTTGAACACGGGAGAGGAGGATCCAGGACCGAAGGATGAATCGTTACGGATGGGGGGGAGGGAAGGGGGGGACAGCTCCGCGCTGACTTGGCCAATCCTTCGAAAAATTCTGGGTCGCGAGACGATCCTTCAATTCGAAGCGTTTGTTCAGCATGCGCGAGCCGATGCACCAGCCTAACGTGTGCTCGAACTTTTTTCGCTCTGCGATGAACATTCCTCGACGACTCGGCTCGAGGCAAGTTCAAGGCGGCTTTCGTCCGGCGGAATAATGAGCTGGGCACTCTGAGTAAATGACCCGTAGGCTTTTCCCAGCCTTGTAGCCCAAACTTCATGTGCTTGCATGCCAGAGATGTTTTGCCAGAGATTACAGCACGCTGACCGACAACCAGCAGAAACGAGCCGATGCTTAGCGGAGCATGTGGGACGTAGTCCGCGTCGGAGGATTTCCGCAGGACCAGCCAGGTCAGTCACTGTCTTGGAAGTTTTTGATTCAGATGCACGGAGTATATGGACTATATTGTTATTGAAATTCCTCTAACGAAGTCAGGTAGGTATTATCATGCATATGAGACGGCGCACGTGGCTCTGCGACTCGGCTCAGGGCTGGAGCATGCCGAGCGTTCACCGAGCGAGTAAACGGCAGTCACCGGCGGCGTCGGACATGGAGGGATGAGCGGACATACGTACGGGGTAAACTGCGCAGCGTGCTCTGTATGTATATTATTCACCGTCTCGACGTCGTCGTCGCCGTAGTCGATGTCGTCGTGGTTGTTGTCGTCGTCGTGGTCTCCTTCGCGTTGTTCTGTTTGCTGTACACACGGTTCAGCCAAACGCGCTCAGTTGGCTGCGACAACCCCGGCTCGAACCTTGTCTTGTGCACGGATGCGGCTCGTCGCTATATTTCCGAGTCGGTGCTCGATGCGCGAGCCCCGAGAGCGACAGCTTTCGACAGCAGCTTCCGCCGCCGCGGCCGCAGCTTCGACGGATGAAGGAGGCCAGCTCGACTACCTTCCGCGAGTCTGCAATTGCAGAGACCCGACTACGGAGCCCGCGGTAGCATTTCGGAGGGTTAACTCCTTTTTCGTAGAATATCGCCTAAAACTTCGTCGGGGGTTTTCGCCGTCAGGCGCCGACGTCGAGACCGTGAGGGCCCGTGTCGGCAAGGAAGCCGAGACCACGCAATCTGGACGCTAAGGAGATCTTTTCAAAATATCCGAGGCGTCGTCCGTAGACCCTTTGGACGAGTCGTTCTGGAGAACGATTTGTGAAAGAGGCTCTTTCCCAACGAGGATTATCGAAGCTCAGATATACAAGCGATTCGTTTGTGGAAAATAAAAAGGCCTGGAACTGCTGAGTGGAGGGAATGCCATGCAGCCGGCGTTCACAGTTCTCGATGATTCCTCTCTGAAATCAGATTCGTTCTATATTTTTCTATGGATCCTCGGCGAAGTTCGGAGCTCCGCTGCCTGAGTTGTATCTCCTCCTCGCCTTCCCTCCTATCCCATTGTTGTCGGCTTCCCTGTTCCTTCACATGAGTACTCCCGGGAGATTTCGAGAGACAGAGCAACAATGGCCAAGTCGCCCCGGCGCCCGAGGAGGCGTAATTCGTCTTCAATCAATTAATTGATTGCTTGCTCGCCCTCACGCTCGCTCGATGCATCGCTGCGGTGGCACACGCTCGACAATTCCGTCAATAGGAAGATGCATGTTGTTCTTTCATAGCCAGAAGACGGATATGCGATGCGTCACCCGGCCAGCGAGCCGGCTCGGACAACGAGCCGAGGTTGCTGTCCGCCCGTGTCGTAAGTTCGCACGTCCTCTATTTCAGTAATGGTTGTTGCTAGGTGGACAAAGCGCCCTTGAGAATTCCTGAATGAGAGCTTCTCGGAACTATTTGCGGACTCCGCGCCGGGACAAAGACTTCCCGCTGCTGGCTCCTCTGTGGAATGAGACGGGAGCATCGGTGCTCGATTGTGTTGCGCAAGAAGACGTCCGCCGATAAACCAGGATTTCGGTGAGAGTTTCGGATCGCCGGTCGCGATCTCGATTATGGGGAACGAGTCCGTCTGGATACCGGGCTGCAGGAATTCAATCGGGCTGGCTCGCGATATTTCGAGCTGAGATCCCTGCCGCACTCGGTCCCCTCCAAGTGGAGTCTGGTGGTTTATCATTAGTAAACGTCCAAGATTATGGTTTCAATCAACGCTCAGCATTACTCGAGAGCTTGATGAGTTTTTCTCCTTCTGGGCAGATAGCCGGCCAGACGTACAACAGCGGGCTGAGCAATAATCTGGTCGCCCGAGCGACGGACAACGTCTGTCTCATGCCGTCGGTACTTACAACTGGCAGCAGCGCATCTCTCAGTGAGACCGTTTTACCAATCTTCAAGGGCGGGATTTTTTCCTGCGCAGCAGCTGGGCGCGTGACCGGCTCTATGGCTCCGCTCCTCCCCGATCGAGCAGGACCTGCGAGACCGGGAAGGACCGCGAAGTGCGACCGACTGCGATCGCCGAATCCAGCTGTAGATAGCCGGATACCATCGTATTCAATGGAGTTTACAGAAACTTCATTCAATCAGGCGCGGATTTCGGCGGAACGGAGGAGGGGAAAAGAATCTCGTCTGGGTATCTGCTTTCCCTTCCAGAGCTCTAATTCTGAATGAGTACAGTGAAATAAATCTAGTCCTGAGTTTCGACACATGGCGAGGAGAAGTCTGGACCCAGCAAGCGTTCAGACTTCATTGAATATAATTCATTGAAACGCCGAGCTCGGAACCCAACGATAAGCGATGGGGACGCTCTCAATCAAACGTTTGCTCTTCCCTAACACTCGAAGGTTCAAACCTGGATGTCGGTTCAGGCGTGTCCGGATCCGCCCGGTTCGCGAGAGTCTTTTCCAGGACGCGCTCAGTGGCGCGAATCTTCGAATCCTTCTGATTTCTCACTTGCTGGCGGCATGCGCGACTCGTTTTTCTCTAAAGAAATTCCCCCACGGAGTGCGTGCAGCCATGGTTGCGGCTGGATGGAAGGCCATTCGTTTTACCGGCTGTACTGGCAGTCTCTTTCGGTCACCATTCGTTTGCCGTTCGTTTTCAACAACGAGGCAAGCTAATGACACCACGAACCATTTGGCTCTCACTGACTGTCGAAAATAATCAAGAGGACACGCCACATCCTCTCGCCTCTTTGATCTGACTGGAAAAAACTCGTTTTTTCCCGAACTATACCAAAAAAAACTAGTGACGGACACCGTCGGGAAACGGGAAAGGAAGCGAGACTCGAGCTCACGCAGTCATGGGTCAAACGCATTGGAGAAAACGCTCACGAGCGACGAGAGAACAGAAAACATCCCGGAAAGAATGTTAAGGGTAACATCCTCAGCCAGATAAACCAACAAACAGTAACGAGCAGTAGTGTAGAGAATATAAGATTAAACCTGTTCCAAGGAGGAAGAAGAAACAGAAAAGTGCGAGAGAGGAAACCGACAATGTCGTTCAGTTTACTTACTCGGCTAGCTAGAATGGGTCCCACAGTTTATCAAGACGTCTCCGTTACTAATCAGCTTCATTCGTTTGTTTACTCCGTGAGGAGTTCAGAGGAATGTGTAATTCATGGAGCAACGAGTCCAGTTGCATGTTCCGCTGGCAGAGGTCGGAAATCTTTTCTTAAATATCAAGACAGTTTTCGTATTCAGTTTTTCCGTGTAGCCGATGTCCAGAGAAAAGAAACAGACTCGAGAACGTCTCTCCTGAACGATTGGTATCCTGGTTGAACCCCTTCCTCGCACTGAGCCCCTGGCGAACGTTGTGTCATAAATCTATTGAGTCACCTGAGCATTGGTCTGTCGATCTCTGTGGACTTATTCTTACTCCAGAGGAGGTGCTGAGCGGGCAAAGCACGGGAGAGAAGGGAGGGCAGTCATTGCTCGAAACGAAGGAGAGCTTGTCGAAAGAGGAGAAGACTTCAAAAAGCCTCTAATAGCCGAATAGCTCTCAGTAATTGGTCAGGAGTGACGCGAGAATCTGAAAGCCATCAGACATCAATTCGATGAAGCGTGACTGAGCGTTCGGACACGGCGTTTTGGAGTGTTTTTCCTTCCGGCGCGGCGTCGAAACTAAGCTGAGACCAAAACTCCGCGCAGCAGTCGACCAGTTCAGGCGAGACTTTTCAGTCTCGAGCTCATCTGGCTCATCCGCGGACAAACGCTCTCATAAAGGTCGAATGCGGCGCTCTCCGAAACGAGGATCCGTGGAGAAATACCCGAGAACATCAATCGCCTACCGGCGACGTCACAGAAGCGTAGTCGACGCTATTCGATGCGATTCCGTATTCGGGTCCACTAAATGCGCTCAACTCGCAGTAGTCGGCAGGACCCTTCGGCGTCCTGATCCTTCTCGCTCTGTTTCATGCACGTCGCCAGCGCTGTTCTCATTCTGGTTTGAATTACTGAGCGTCTTCCAAAATATCGTGTGAATGATTCACATAGAGCAAGATGATAGCATACGCAGCTTTCCGACGAGTCGGATAATGATGTCGGAATAATTATTGTTTGAGTAATGAGAATAGTTAAGGCTCCGCATGGAAAGCCAAGTAAAACAAACAGAGAAAACTACACCGAAGCGGCTCGAGTGTTATTGCTGTGCTAAATCGGAGTCAACATTTTCACTCCGATGATTCCGTCTCTGGATGTGACTGCTTCGGAGAGCCTGCCAGCGAGCTGTATGCAGCCAGAGCTCGAGGGCCACAGCCAGGAGAATCCGCCGACGGCCAAGGAAAAATTGAGGCGGACAGAAGATAACTTGAGAATTATGCTCTGCGATTGCTTGCGAGATGACAATGCGGTAATTGTCGCCCGACCGGGGTTGCGTGACAATGATGAAGTCATTACTGATGTTGGCGTCGGATGCTCCATGACACTGAATCGACAGACGTCAGTGAAACTCATTCCGCTTTCGTATATTTCCATATCTTGCGCTGGAAAAAGTGAAGTGTCAGTCTTATTCCGAACAAGAAAAACCCTATCAGCTTTTGTGAACTCATGGGAATTCGGGCTCTTGCGACAAATTTTCTGGAAACCTGATTGTGTGACAGCACGACAGCTGACCAGTCCAAGTGCAGATGGGAATGCCGACTAATGAGGGATCCTCTCATGACAAATCTAAATATAGGAAAAAATGTTTTTGTTTCTTCCTGATGCGATGCCAAGGGCTGTAAACTGAGCGGGTCTGATATCTCCGGCGAAACGGTGATCGAAACCCATCCCGAGCTCAGAATGGACACCCAAACGCTAGATTCTACATTCACGAGCTGATCGTGTGAGCACATTGTTTTTCGTTTTGAAGCCTTACGAGCTGTAGGTTACGAACGAGTTCGTCGTGAGTTGGTCGTTAGCAACGGCGTGATGGTATACTGATACCGCAGAGTCGGGAGGCCGTAGGGTCGTTGGCAAAATGGAGACATCATTGTGCAAATGGTCGATGGACATCGATAAGGACGGCGAAAATGACAACACCGGCAACGAACATCGAGATCTCTGCGAATCGATTCCGTGGGTTTTTCTGCTGTTTTCCCATCGAGAACTCGGCGTCCGCGCTATCTCCATCCTCGCATGGAAAATCCATAATATCTAAGGCATGAATCCCGCGGCTGGAGGATGTTCCCTGATTTACTGAACCCTTTTCCTGGATCGAATCAAAAGGCACAACAGCTGTTCGCAGAACGACGGAAACAAAAGCTCCCGCTTCAGCACGCACCGCGCTCTGAGACAACATGGCTCCGAACAGAAGTAGTTCGGTCGTGTTCGGTTGCTTTTGTTGCCTGCCGTCTCGTTGCTTGAGAGTGGATTGACGCGACAACGATGGCTTCATCGTTACCTAATGACTCCATCATAGCCGACCAGTCGGCGAGCGAATGAGCAGAGCGGCGGCTCACGACAGCAGCCAGTATTTCACCGTTTAGGAGAAACTCGTCTTTTTCCGTGCTTGTGTCAGTGATGATGGCCGTCCGTGTTCGGCGTTTGCTCCCTTGCTGACTAGCTTGCAGATCGTCCGTCAGATGGTCGTATGGTCCGTGTTTCTGTTGATGTGGCTAACTGGTTGGCCAGCCGACTGAGCCAGCAACGGATCCAGTGACCTCTTTACACTGACGACCAACTTTACACCGAACGAGTGATTCCCGAGTGAGTCGGAAATGTCGGTGAAGAAGTTCTCCCGAGAACCGCCTTTCTTGACTCGCTCACCAACGTCTTCACCTCTACTCATGTGGAATGCGTTCGTCGTATCGAGGCATCCTCGAGTTCTTGCGAGATTGCACCAATCCAAATTAAATCAACTTCCATCCAATGATCCATTCATGGATTCAGAGCTTATCCTCTCTGTCATCTCTCTGTCGTTGCCTCGAACCGTGTTTCTGTCCGTTGAGCCGCTATCTTATCGCTTTCCATGGGATTCGCCGTGGAATTCGATTTTTATGGCGGTGTCACCGCTTGTTTGGTATTCAGTCCTCATATCCTCATAATCCTCTAATTGAGAGTAATTCAAGCATTGTCGGCGTGTGCTTTATGATCGATCTGAGGTATCTATTCTTGCCAGCCTGACTCACGTTGATCTTCGCTAGCTCGACTGCTGCTCCGACTGCGGAGGCAGAGAATCTTCCAAAACGGAATAAATCATCGTGCCCAACATTCGACGGTGGAGCGACCGTGAATTTCCGGTTTTCGGCTCCGGTGTCAAGTCTCGGGGTGTCATTCTATCAGAGACGAGCTGGTGAAGCTCCGGATGAACCAGTTATTCTAATGAAGTTTGTGACCATCGTTATGATTTTCGTGATTTGATGAGTTCATCGGCTGGGAAGATTCCTGATTGGAGGCTTACCCCAGTTCAGGTGCTCCAAGGGAATCCAGAGAATCTCCGGACGCATTCCTGCGTGCTGAACTGACCCTCTACGGTAGCCGTCGCTAGAGTGCCTCTCGGATGGATTGAACTCAGGCTGCCAAAACGAAATCACAGTTGTGGTCGCCCGGGTGCGACGACGCGACGCGAGCTCCAGTTGAACTTTGCAGTAATTCGTTTTGCATACAGAACACTCTCATGGCTGTCAGGATTGTCGAGAATTTCTGGTGATGCGCGATGTCATGCTCGATTCCCCTCTCACACGTATGTATTTGAGCGCCGTCCTGTCAGCTCGTCAGACGAACAGACGGACAGATAAACGGACGGTCGGCCGGTCGATGTGTTTGTCTCTCTCCTTCTCTCTCGTCGAGTGAGTTTTTTTGATGAGCCTTGATGCAAATAGATTGCTAGACTTCGAAGGAAAAACAGAACATTCGCCAAAGTGATGTAAGACGCGTACCGCGACAGGCTCCCTCCGAACGAGCTAATTCGCCATCACGCTCGCCGTATTTTCTCAAACATACGAAATATCATATCAACAAGCGCATTGCTATTGACCAGAGCGGTGATGAGCCAATGAGTTTGTCGGAGCAACATCAGACAAAACGAGAGATCATCGTTGGAGAAGAAACCGCGAGAGACGGGCGGCGGAGGACTGAGCGTTGAAAGCATAAAAATTCGATCAGGTTTCTCTCGATAGAATTAATGGCCGACCGTGGATACACATCAAGGAGGCTGTGTGTCGTTGGACGGCTTCGATGACGCCGTCTCGTGACTCCAGACTCGGCGATATTCCTCCAACTGCCTGAACTGATTGAGGGATCGTTGCTGTGCTCAGCTCGTATGCTCATCTAGAACAGTGCCGACGCGCGGACAGAATGACATTCAGTCGGACAGACAAATGATGAACGAATGGACAATCGCGGCAGTACGACGGTAGCTGCGTCGAAAATCTTCATTTTGGACCTCCCCGAAACCCCGAATTTTGTTTCACGTGCTCGAGCCCACCAGGCTCATCATCTGCTTCCGACCTTGATCACCGGCATTCGTATTCCACTCTGTTAGCTTTGACCACCGCAACCGCGTCGTTGGAATAGGAAGAAATTAGTGAGTCGGAGTCAACGACGTCAAATGGAAACGTCGGATGGCTGGAGCGAATCCACGGATTAATGGGCTGCGGAGCGGTGTGAACTCTGAGAAACATGTGCACGAGTTCTATTCGCCCTTCATCTTGAGACTTCCCGGATAAGAGTCCCCAATGCCGACGCGATGATAGACACAGTAATGAGAAACTCCGCGAGAAAGCAGTTGTTTCTGTTCCAGAGCTATTAAGAAGGAGTGTCCAGTAGCGGGAAACTGAGACGGAAAACGCGTGACTGACACGCTAACGATGAATTCGTATTAGCCTCAATCAGAAGCGAGGGATCGGTCTGACACACTCGCTCAAACACCGACTGGACTTCCCCGGGAATCACTCTTAAACCCGGGCGATAGACTTTCGCTTCCCGCGCCCATATAGAATCACTTGAACGTTGTTTTGCGAGTTCCGTGAAGCCACGCGTTACCCCTCTCTCGACTCTGAGCCAGAGTCACATCGGGAAACTACCGGCGATGTCTCCGCTCGCATATTTATCGATGTCGCATGCAATTTCCCGACTGACGATAAAGCGTCCTCCTCGACCAAAAGCGGTTCGCGAGTTCGTCGAAAAGGAATTCCAGCCATGTCATCCAAGCGGAGGCGTCATCACCGAGGGTGCCATCAGCACAACGAAGACTCCTCTCCCGGTCCTCGTGCAATCCTTCCGACAGCCCTCCAACACACTCTTGTATCTCTGGGAACTCTCAGGCTCCCAAAGAACGCTTCTGTTTCTTGTAAGGAACCCTCATTGCCCTTTCTTAGCCTTTCACGCCCTCTCGAAGCCTCCGTCTTGAAAGCGTCCCGCGTTCCTCCCCCAAAAACCCTTTGGCCATCATGGATCCGTCTTTGGTGAGCCCTCGGTGCGGGGCTTGCAACTTTTTCCTCAAAAGACGACACTTCGTCCTCTGCTCCCCTCTCCGGCTCCTTTCATTGGAAAGAAAGGCTCGAAAAGCACGAATTGCTTGCCGCTGTCTCGCTGGGTCGTCTCCTTTTCCTCCACCTACTTTCCCGAATTAGCGTCCGTCAATTAGGTATTTTGATGACCTGTTGTAGAGTTGTCGACGCATGTCTCGTCCGCTTGGGAACTCTTTTCCTCGAATTGTTGCGAAACTTTCTCGGCCGGCTCAGCTTCGGACCCGTCGCTCGGGGCGAATGTTCACAGGATTCCCGAGGGGTGGAGTATGTGGATCGCTGCAGACAATTCGCATACCACATAGTGGTGTCGCCAGCTAGCGTTCGCGGTTATATCAATTCCACCCACCGACTTCAGAACATTAAGGGTCCAAGTAGACATAGACCCTAGATGCAAACAGAAAATCGCACGGTCTTGAGGGGAGCGAGGCTGTCGAGAGCAGAATGGGTACCGAGAGCTCGGGTCGGGGCATTCGAGCGAGGCCGAGAGGCAAGGATTGAGATGAAACTAAAAGAACCGAAGCTTCGGCGGAGGTGAATGCGGGCGCGAATCGAGGTGAGGGTGCAAGTGGATGAAAGCGGTGAGGGCGCGAGTTCCGGGACTGGTTGGGAGACATGGAAGCCCCCAACGGAAGGGCCGACCATTAGCCCGCATATCACGGCAAGCGAGTCGGCTCATGGTGTTCCATTGTCTTTGAACTCCCTGAGGTTGAAGGCTGAAGCACTTGTGTATTTACTAGACGTGCGGGAACAGGAGCTGCATTTCCCCCTCTCGACCCAGCGTGAGAAGGGAGCTGTTGACACGCTTCGCAAGGGTTCCTTATCGGCACGGCTACGCACGCTCCAACATCGCTTTTACTTTCTTCGAGCTTTGTAGCTCCTTCGAAATTCGCCCGTCCGCGCTCTCTCTCACTCACTCGCCCTCTCGACCTCATCACTCACCGAATCTGAAAGGGTCTCATTGACGCTGCTGCGTTGCACTCTCGATGCCTTGAACTGATCCTCGCCTTCTGATCGCGGGGGCTCCGAGATCGACCTGCTGAAAAAGTAAAGCTGCTACGCGTGATAATTCCAATCTGAGTTCAAAAATCCCTCCGCCAGCCAGCAAGTAACGAGGAAAGATTTAAACTCGTCGGAACACCGGGCTTTCTCCGTAATGAGGGGGCGCGCGATCCCGACCGAGCTCCGGAGGTTGGAGTTTCAGCGATTGCTGACTCATCGCAGAAGCCATCATCATCACCCCCATCATCAACCTCAACCTCATTGTAGGTGCCACCGTAGTCGTCGTCGTCATCATCATCAGGTCGCGGGAAAATTTTTCTTTCGAAGCTTCTTGTCTTCGCCAGAGTCCTCGAGAACACTCGACGCGTTCGAATTCGGCCGTTGTCCAGATAACCCGATTCAGCAAATAAATCGCTATTTCGAGAATCAGTCCGCGGATGTCTAGGCGCTTGGAGTATTCGAGTATATGAGCTCCCATCCGCGGTCCGTCGATATGATCTGCGACCGGCGCCATGGAGGCGCAAAGTTCCTCCTAGATTAACCCCCGGGCTATAGACGCGCTGCTTCCACTGACCATTGGATGCGACGACTCGATACTGATGTTTTTTATCAAAGAGCCTCGACACCAAAATAGCCCGATTAGAGATCGCGATGCGGTTTCGCAGCCCAGCACGGCTGTCAAACGGTACGCAGAGCCGCCGCTTGGTCGAGCTCCGAGCTATCTGCATGAGAGGCTTCTGACGCAATGTCCTCTCTGATGGTCGCTTTGGGAGCTTTTTGTGCGATTTCTTCGCTTGCTATTTCCTGCCAAGCTCTCTTTCCTTTGCTCTTATTTCGCTCCACACATCCTCCCTTTTTTCCACCTGCTCCTTTCGGCTCCTCTCTCAACGAGGTCACAGGCTTCCGAACAAAGAAAAATCCTCCCCCGGTTTCCAGGTCTTGTTTGCCGTGTTGCCTTCTTGCTGCTTCGCCACTTCACTTCACCGCAACCGACCCGTTTTAGTGTGCGCCGCCAGATGTGTCTCTCCAAGGAGTTTCAGCGGAGACCAATTGAATGAAGAAAACACGACGAGGAGCCTCCAGTATGCGCTCGGGCAGCACGAACGTAACAGCATTCAACAGAGCCAGCTTTCGGAAGAGCGAACGGATTCGTTATGGAAAACATATGTATGCAGCTCTTAAATCTTTCGAAGCCTACGTACGATCGTGGATCTCGGGATAGGAGCTTCGCTCTCTCTGAGCGAAAAATATTAATTCGCGGATCTGCGTGCATTATGGAGTGAAAATTAGTAAACGGAGGTGAAAAATTTGAGAAGCCGCCCGAACGTCAAATTATGTATCCCGAAGCTCTAGAGTATCCGAGGGGTCGATAGGAATGATTGCCTTCGATTAACACAGGGAAATGATTCGGCCATTGCAGTCGAATTATTATATGCAATGAGCAATGACATACACAGGCAGTTACGATATTCAATGTAGCTCGAATTGGAAGAAAAACGAGGAGAAATTGTCATGTCGCGCAACCTCGCGTAACGGGACCCCGGTAAGGCATGACGAAGATAAATGACCCGTAGAGAGGATGGTTTCCGACATCCTGGAAGCGTTCTTCAGCTCATTACGAAGTCTGAACACGGTCAGCTGTTGGTGTTGACGTGAAAGCGTGATAATGTCGTGACTAGAGCGGGCTAACTCCCTGATTACGGGGAAATCTGTGCCGCACCAGAAATGTCGTCTTTCATAACACAGAAGAAGCAGTCCTTCGCTCGTTTCAACAGAATCTTCCTCAAGGTCCCGCGGATGCGTGCTCTCGACTTCGAGTGAGCGCCTATGGTTCAATTAACGTCATCAGTAGTTTTCAGTGGATTCATCAGCGACATGAAAATAAGCAAGATTCCGCTCGCTGCAGCGATCTTCTCAGTGGTGGTTAGATTAAATTTATAAGAACACTGCAACTAAGTGTACCCTGTTCCATAGATGATATCGAGAATAATTATACCTTGCCTTGTTCAGGTCAGCTCAGCAGAGGCTCGCGTGGTCAACGTTCCACGCACTGTCAGCGCGCTCGTCTTCGACTTCACCGTCTACTGCCGCCATTATTTTTCACTCCGCGTCTATTATGTCTTCTGAGCCCGGGCTCGGAAGACTCAACGAGTCCACACCTCTTAAATAACCTATTCATCAAATCAAGTCTACGAAATCTGATCACTGTCGGCGAGATGTATGCGGAACTGGCCGCGCGTGTCCCTCGAGGTATTTCTCATCGTTCCGTAATCTGACATCCCGGCGAATTTTTTCCCTCTACAAAACCGTTCAATTCTGAAAATTCCTCGACGCTCCGGGCCCCCCAGGTTGGAAAGGGTCTAATCGACGTTTTGATGGAGCACTTGATCCGTCTAAAACGGGAAACTCTATCGATCTGTATGCGTGTGTTCCAGTCATAATGGGACAACGATGACACAATTCAGCAAGCTTAAACAATTATTATTCCGGCGCAATGAGCGCAAAATCCGAAGACGGCCGAGCTCATTCTCACAAAAACCCACAGCCAAGAGAATCTATCATGTGGCTCTCATCGGCAAATTGAAGCAATTGAACGATCGGTCATGCGGTGATCCACCGAAGAATTTCTCAGTTTTCTAGTTGATTCCGTAATTTTTCATTCATCCCTTCACTCATTCATTCACCAATCCACGGATGACGGGTCGTTCCATCTTGTGATTTCTGCTTTTTTCCAAGTGGGATCCTCCTTCCAATCAACGCGAGCGCTCGGCGCTTTCCTTGTGATTGAGCGGCCTGATCTCGTTCCGAAGGTGTGCAGCGTCGTTTGTTTCCCGCGTGCGTCATTGTGTGCCCTCCGCGCGTCTCCTCCACCGGCGGTGCGTGCGAGCTGCATCAGAAGGAGGCGCGTCGCTGCTGAACGCATTCGGAGATTAATTATTGCCAAATCATAAAAGTCGTCCGTTCTAGTGAAATTCATGAGTTGATGGAGCACCTATCGGGTGCTCAGTGCGGCTCCAGAAAAATGAGCGACCCCAGCGATCTCTGCAATTTTGCGGTGATTCGATTGCTCGATTCCGACGTTCAGCCTCGGCGACCCGAGACGCTGGTCTCATATGGCGAGCTCGGACTCCTCGGCCGACAACGAAGGAATCATGTCCGGTCAGCTGGGCATCGAGGGTTGGTCATCTAGGGCGAATGATGTGGGAGCGACTTTTCTGTCGTATCCAACGTAGCTTACGGAGCGTCGTCCTGAAGCATACGGACGGTGACCGTTGTCTGGACTCGTGTCGCGAACAATCATTTCCTTACGCATCATCGTCGGCGCTCCTCCATATCTTTGAATCACGTAGTTATCCGACCACGTACTCAGGAGATCAGTAGTGACGTCGGCGAAGGAGGGAGCGAGCCACTGGGCAGAAGGACTCGCAGTCGAGGGACTCGGAAAGAACGGTCCTATCCTTGGCGGGTCGCCAAGCGATCAAGACGGCAAACTTATGAGCTAAACACTGATTATATCCACTCATCCCGTCATCAGCTGAACATCGACGTTTGCATTTAGGATGAGACCCCCACCCTCTATCCAATTACAGTCTCATACTCAGGTCTCAGGTCAGACACCGGAGAGATGGAAGACTCCTCGCATTCTGCTGGACACCGTGCTCGCCGACTAGAGCCGCTCATGCTTCGAATCTGGGGTCGAATTTATGGAATGTACCTACTTTGTCGATTGTCCTGATTTTTTTGGATATTTCGTCTGGGAGGACGATCCCATGGACTGATCCCAGATAGAGTGCAGCACTTTGGGTGAGAGATCGTTTCTAACGTCCGGAGTAATATTCTGATGGAATTCGATCCATTCCGAATACTGGTGAGGCTCAAAGCCCAGGGTCATCCTCTCCGAGTCCTCGATCTCATAAGAAACGAACGAACAAACTCCGAGCGAGTCCATATGGAGATCACAGATCGGACGAATTGGTCGGTGGTGCCATGAACTCTCGAGATCACGGTTTTTCCCTCTCTGACGTTTTCGCTGCTCCTGCGTTTTTCATTGTCGTTTTTCTTGGTCCTTCTCTCTCGTTCTCCGGCCCTTGTTTCGTGTGTTGGGGTGTTCTCGACGACCGTAAATCTCGTCTTGTGTCGACTTTTGCCTCCTTGAATCCCCCCTCAGGGACTCGTAACAAGAAAGCCTTGGAAAGCAATAGCCGCACCAGCAGCATCCAGCACTTTTGATGTATATCTGCAACACAAGAGGCTGCGGCCGCTTCGCCGTCCGTCTTTGGCTCTATGTTTTTCTCACTCCAGAGTTTCCTCTCGCTTCTCATTCATGCGATCTATTCAAGCATGCATGCATTCATTCATTCATTCATTTCGGAACAGCGAGACAGACCGAGAAACCAAAGAGAGCGCCGGACGAGAGGACGGACGGACAAACTGATAGACCACCCATCTCGGAAACATCATTTTCGGCTATGGCCTCCATATTGGTGTTGCTGAACAGTAAGTTTTATTCTCGTGGGGCGGTCTGGCTGTTTTCTTGGGCTTCCGAACTCTAATGAAGGACATTAGACAACTCTTTCACACATTCATTTCTGGACTTCTGTCAAACGGGGAACTCCACGATCTCACGATCAGTCATACGAGAAGCTCCTAGCTCTCGGAAAATTGTCGCTTGCGATTTGCTCTGCCATGCAGACGTTCTGGGGCGACTTAAATCATCCCGGGATGCGAACGCATGTTCATTTCCAGCTACTTTTTCTGGCGGTGACGGTCCCGTACTGAGGTCCAAGCTGAACTTGAGGTACCTATACATATCTCTGCATGAGTCTGCTCAGCCCCGAATCATTTGTGCATCGACCGGATTAACTGATCCTCCACGATTCAAGGTGCCGCTTCGTACTACTTCCGCACCGGCCACCTTATGGTAATTCCGGCTCTGAATGGTCGGTAAGAATCCAAAAGAGTTGATCCGGAAGAGCGCGCCGCATTCTCGGAAGTGCTCGCGCTCTCTTCTGAGTACTCCATTCTCGTAAAATTCCAGCAGCTCCCACGGAGCGTACCGACATGGGTTCATGAGCGAATTGAGCCGAGACTGTGGTCAACAACCTCGTCGGCAACGGACCACCGTGTGCACAATATGGGTTCCGTACGTCTGGGCGAAAGAAACGTGCGTAGCCTCGTACTGTCTGACTGACCGACCGAGCCACCGATCAAGCGTCTGTCGGTGCGGCTAGCGTCACTTCAGCCGGACGTCTGTCTTGTGAGAGCATCCGAAAACAACGGATAAACAAAGAAGGAGCTGAAGAACCCAAACACACGACTGAACTAGTCTGGCAGCCCGAGGAAATACCAATGAGACCACGGCGAAAAAAAAAGAATAAAGCTCGAGTTGGGCATGGCTCGCATTCATAGCGCCAACGACCACGACAACAACGCCGCTGGACTCCTCGGAAGCAACCGGCGGCCAGAAAGCACGTTCCAAGCCTTTCGGGCGGCCTACTCTGCTTCGTTCGTGTCATTTTCGTGAGTGGTATTTCACCGACGGACGGCTCGTTGTCTCGCGCGGCGCGAGCAGTCGTTCCTTACCGAGTTCCCCCTATTTCTTTCAGTTGCTCGAAGCTACCGGGCGGATCCTCGACAACCACCCGCCCAAACGCCCGTCAACTTGTCGACGGTACGACCATATTCTTGTTGTCAGATCACATTTATCAGACGCTCTTGTTGGTGTTCTAAGCGGCACGAACAACGGTAACGAGCTATCCCCTTCCCAAGTTAGTCAGTCAGTCAGTCAGTCAAGCAGCAAGTCCGAGGTAGGTACATGGCTAAGGTATTACACGCAAGGAATCGACCGGGATCGCTGTTGTCTGAGCGGAACGTTCTGGCCGAACGTGCCCAACTCGAAACGTGATGATACCGATATGAATGCTGTTGTTGACGGCGATGATGAGTCGATGTATTTATGACGAGAAAACAAGCCCGAATCACTTTGCCGGCTGTTTCGCTCGCTACCCGCCGAATGTTCTGGAGATAGATAGGTAACCGAGTAGGCGGGCGGGTTACCGGCGGCCGTGGATACCTGACCGGACGGGAGCTATTCAAAGGACGTTACTCTTGTTTCCACTGATTTTAATGTGCGACAGTTTGCAGAATGGGTGTTGAGTCAAACACCGTACTTTGTGATCGTCCTTATGGACCATTCTCTTCGTGGTCGTCGAGAAAGAGCCACCCACTGCTGTTAGCGCCCGAGACCGTTCAAGATCCGTTCGCTCGTGCCGGACTCCGGCTTCTAGGGTCCTAGAAAGACCCAGCGACAAACAATGTCACGTTTCACTAGCGTGTCAGTAACCAGTTGTCAAGCTTCCCGTTGGCATAAATACAGCGTGTAACAAAACGAAACCGGGAAATAAACGATCGCCACGAGAAGAGGGTGACCGTGAAGAAGACTTCACTTTTGGCTGACGACAGCTCAAATCAAACAAGCATTAGTCGTCAGCGACGATTGTAAACCGATTGACAAACGACGTCTCACAACACGGCGATCCATTCAGCGATTTCGTGGTCATTGTTGAAGCTGCTGCCGGTTCGCGCGGTCGCCGACGACGTTCGTAGATGCCCAATCGCTCGGAGCTCATGAAACGCTCGGATCAGCTTCTCGCAATATCCGTATACTCCTAGATCACAATGATGAAGCCAACCGTAAGTATAAACGAGTCTGATCAGAACCTCCCGAAAATTTTGCGTATGAGCCATGATCAGAAATCGGAGGGGTACGTCGGACTAGCGAATTCAGGCACCTGGTGTCTGAGTTTTGTTCCCGATTAGAGATGGAATCAGCTCGAGTTGAATTCCGTACCCATATGGATTGAGCCCTACGATATGTTGATGATAATCTGCACGGTGACCGCCGGCGTTGCCCATCCGACACGTAGGTTCGCATCCTGGAGACCACTGCCTACTCCCTTGCACGGTCGCGGGAAGAGCGCACAATCCAAAGCTGTATCGGAAAGCGACTCGAGAGGGAGCAGGAAATATATTTTCTGCACGAATGAGGGGAGCTGTAAAAGTCAAGCGTCGATTGAAAACGGTCACTCAAGAAATTCTCGGCTTTTACGAGAGTAGTCGTCGTTGTTTCTGCTGTTGGCTCTGCCGTCGTCAACGTCAACGACGTTAAGCAATAAAACGTTTGAATTGTTTTAAGTTGTCGTCGTCGTTCACCACTGCTGCTCCCGAAGCGGGCTTTAAGACATTCTTTTCGCTTGAACTTCTTCCTGCAATTCCACCCTCGTTCTCCTTCTGCCACCGCCCCCTCGTTCTGTCCCTCCGGGCTCTGAGCTCATCTCGATAATTATTGTCGTGCTGTCGAGCAGTTTACGGTCATCAGATCAGGCCCGAACCGACAAGACGCGGAGAAACAAAGCAGCTCGACCCCCTACAGTCGCCTCTCGTCTCATGGACTATGCACACATTTAATTTGAAGAATTCGCACGAGTCCACATTCATAATTGTTTTTCTCTTTCCTTTCAAATCTTCGGATCCCACAACATCGTTCCGTGTTAGGTACCATGTGTTTGGGAACACGAAGCCCCTGGTACGAGCAAATCCGAGACATTCCAGAAGAAAGCGACGCTGCTCGCAGTTTGAGTGACCGAAGCTTGACGAAGAGTTACCTACCCCCCGTCGTGTCTGGAAATGGCCACCATACCGAGTTCTCGGCGCAAACTCGCTCCGTGAAGTCCTCATTTTGATAGGTTAATTTCCAACTTGTCTCGAATATGTTTCCCGTGGACGTGAGTTGTCCAATGCGGGGTCCTACCCTCGTAAGAGTTTAGTACTGCTTGTGCTTTTTTCGGATGCGCGGCAATTAAACAGAAAGAGCAGACACCGAGGGCACCGGAATACAACCGACTTGGACGTGCACGGCGCCAAAGGGGAAGAGTCATTGAGCGTCATGGGAGGGTGTCGTCTGAGCCAAAAGTACATGAGTACATTCTCTTATTTGATGCCCTGTCTTACAATCTCCAGAGAACGAGGGACTCGATTTTGTTGAATTTCTTAGCTTCCGCCTTTCGGTCTGGGGCTAGAGAAGCCCTACTGCCCCTGAGTCGATACGATCGGCACAGGACAGGGCCGTTTATCTCGGAATCCCCACGAGGAGGTGGCAGCCCGACGCGGTCGATTACGCGGTGTCGTCGGAGCACGGGCGTTTTGCGCTTCCGGAACGCCCGCGCGGTTGCGCTCTCGGGAAGAGAAGATGGCTTCCTGTAGTTTACGAGACCGAGGACTACTCATGGAATTCCCACGACAATCGCGACGGTCCAATGTCAAGTGATCTTCACCGAAACCTAATGGCTCAGAGTCTGATCGTCTTCCGAAGTGCTGGAAAGGCTAGCGGTCCGATTCCGAAATATTGGCGGGTCGTAGCATTCGGAGCGGCGCCGGCGCGGAGTCGTCCCACAATGTGACACCGTCTTGGGCCTAGGGAGACGCACAATGAATACAAAGTTCGGTATGGAAATTGTGTGTTTGCGTAATGATCTCAAGTCCTCGAGAAGGCCTACGCTCGATGCCCTGAAAACTGAACATGTCCGCGGAAACCGACGCGGAAGTTGGTCCTCTCGGCAGTAATAACAGAGCATCCCTCACCGAGAACATCGAGAGAGATATTTACCACGTACGAAAGGGAACATTATTCGACATCCGAATGAACATCTCAGCGGTCAATCCATGAATGTCCACTCTCGTCCTTAGGCTCACGTTTGATCCCAAATCGGCCCGTCCGGCGAATGACAACAATCCATTGATGTAAATCTCGGTGGCATTTGACGCTTCTAATAGACGGTCGATGCCATGGTACTCGTGATGTGGGTAATAGTAAAGCGCTCATTACGTGGTAGCGGCCACCGGGAGTCTGGTGCTTGCAGATATCTCCGGAGCTTGTAATCAGTGGTGAACGAACGCAGCGCAAAATTATATGGACACAGTTTTAATTGTCGCGGCTATCAATTTAGTCGGCCGAAAATTACTGGTCTCTCTTCTTTCATCGAATCTCCTCTTACGACCGAGCGAGCGACCGTCCGAACGACCATCACGGCACGGTGGCAAGTATACGCGCTGCTTTGTCAGACATCTAACGCAATTAACAGAAGGGCTTCTCATGTGTGATCAATCGAGATTCGTGTGCGCATCGATCAAATCATCTGCAATGTTCCCTGAACCGGGTAAATTCTTCTATGCAACACTCCGTCATCGGAGAATCTACGGAGAAATATTTTCTAGAAGAGACTCAAACTCGTGCAATGTACGGGATATCTCACTGGCGGCTGCTCATTCCCGTCCCGAGTTCTGGCGTGTCACTTGAGGTTGTCGCTTTTCACGGGTATTGGCGGCTTGTTTCCGTACCGGAGTCCGTCCGATTTTTTTTCTCTCGCTGAGGCTTCTCTGCCATACTTCGAGCTCTCGACTTCTCATTTGTTCGGCGATGCTTCTTGTGGACGAGATAAAATCTCGCTCTGGATCCAGAAGCTTGCTCCGGTCGTGATGCCGGCAGATCGAAACCGATCGTAGTCGACCCAGTCAGTTGAGAGTCGGATTCCTTTCTCGATTCAAGCACTCCGATCTTTGCCATGTGCACTTCTTCTGCAGTTCTCCACAATCGATATTAGCGTTTATTATCACTTCTTTACACTCATGACGCCTATTCGGCGCGACCATTATTTTAGCAGTGCGAAACGCTCTCCTCATTCTCCTTTTTCTCAATTATCGTTGATTTGGTCCCGCGGAAACGATGGACTTTGGCGAGCGGGACTCTAGGAAAATATGAAGGATATCCTTCACAAACCGATTGGTTGAATTGAGGTCGACCCAATCGAGCGGTAATTATCAGGCGAAGTTCATTTTCATCGGGATCTACTATTTAGTTTCCTGATCTGTCTCGTAATTCCTCGATCCTCGACACACGGTGGGGTGGATGCCGAATCATGTGAAATGATTGAAATGAAATCCGAAATCGGTGAAAGAGTTCAAGCCGACTCCGTTCCATGCGAGCAAAGGATTATCGTGATTCTCAGTCAGAGAGAAGTTCCCTGCGCGGGAAACCCCGACAGGGACCGAGTCTTGTCTAAACGAGCGTCCGACGATCGTCACCTGGAGATTTCAGTCAATTTGTCCGAAGGCGACTCTATTGGAAGTCTTCATCCTTCACGACCGATGACATTCTCATTGTTTCCTATTTTCTCTTTCATGAGTCTCGAGTTTTTAGATTTTTTTTGTTGAGTCGCTTCATGCTTCATATTCTTTTTGTTGCTCCCTCTGTTGTTTAACCTCGACGGATAGTCCGTCGACTTGCTTGGCTGCCGGTCGGTCGCTCCGTCCGTCGGTGCGTCTGTCCGGCAGTTGGGTCCGGTGCGTGCTGTCTGATGTTCTTGTCTGCACAGAGTTCTACGCTCGGTGCCGCAGCCGATCCGTTGCACGACGCTCGGTCTGACTAAAGTCTAAACGGGCACCCAGATTTTTCATCAAAATCAATCGACTCCTCGCAGCCAGCGCGCCCAGCGATATTCTCGAATTGAATTCGATTAACGAGTTTTGAGATCAAGACAAGTGAGGGAACATCAAGGCGACGTCGAATGAATCATGGGTATGTACCTCCACCCAGAACTGGTCCTAGACCACCCATGTGGGCCTCCCATGATGAAAGCGCAGCGTAGCGCATGTGCCAGTCGACAACCTGATAGACTGAGTCGGACCCTCAACATGCATTCCATATGGCTGTATACGGCGAGACTTGGGTGCCCCAGCCAATTATTATGCTATGGGAGGGACGCGAACTTCGATTTGATACCGGGAATGACGGCAGAAAGTACAGCCATCTAGTCCGCCAGTTAACTCTCGGCAGCGGCACCAGCAGCAGTTATGGGTGTCTACTTGGTTGCTTGTGGCAAAATTTCGCAGCTGGGAGTGAACTTGCTCACGAATGACCCGTCGAAGTAGCCCAGAGGAGCCTTCGGTGTAGGCGGATCTGCTTGCGTCTCCTTCTGCCTCTTTTTTCTCGATAGGGGAGGCAGCTTCGTGTCTTAGGTTCACGAAGAAGGGTCGAGAGAGATATCCGGAAATATTCTCGGGTTCAGCTCTTTGTGTCTGTCGTTTAGCTGGCGCGATTCGTCGAGGACGAGCTTTCTCGGCGAGCAAACTCCTCTGCAAACAGAACGGAATCGTTGCGAAGGGGGAACATTCGTCCTTTCGTGCCTACTTCGATGCTTTGAATTAAAGAAACGATTTTTTTCTCTGAATTTTCGTCTGTGTCTCGCGGAGAGCAGATCTAGAGCATTAGCGTCTCTTTTCGAATAATTCTCTAGCTCATGGTAGCTAGAGCGCCCGCGCGTCGTCGGTGATGCTGTGTTCCGCTGCCGCCCAGTCTCGGCAAATAAGCGAATCAGGAGAGAAAAGTAGGTACGTGTGGGCTCAACGATTTCGCGAATATCTTTGCGCCGGCTTGAAATCGCAGCAGGACAAGCCGCGAAAATCCAGGGAGGCTCCCATGTTCCCCGAGACGCTTTTCGCGGCTCGGGTCCCTGGTTCCCTCTCTCGCGTCGTACTCCCCCGACCGACGAGGAAACGTCCGAATTCGATGATGTTAGCCTCGTATCTCTGTTCATTTTCTTTTGTCTTCGAGGGGCCTTGAAGAAGTAGAGCCCCTAAATGCCTGGTCGGGTGTCGTCTCCACTCCGTCCAACAGATGTCGGCGCCTTCGATGACGTCTGTGATACCGACTGAGAGCCGAATGGCCGATCGGCCGCTCGATCGCGTGAGCTCCACGACCGTCCGAGCTTACGACGACGCCACGAACGGAGATGACAACATCCCACAAAGCTTTCGTACTTGGTCGCTACTCACTCCGAAGTACTCCGCGGCAGTTTTCAAAAGCGACCGCTGCGTCGGATGATACACACTCTGACATAAATACTCGACGCGATGTAATGGTATCAATGCGCACAGTTGGCCGCATGCTTCTCCATAAGAGCTGGAGAAGGAGGACCGCTGTGGAGTTGTTGATCCATGGCGCACTAGCAGCCGGCACATTTACATGCACACGTGAGCACATTTGAAATGTAAACCATATTAAGCGAACGGAGCGTGCTTCCTCTCCTCGGTGTCCTCGGCGGGACCGCAGTCCGGATGCGGAGCCAATGCGATCACAAAAAAAAGGATCCAGACGAGCGAGAGATGTTTTATGCAATTATCGATTTGAATCCGAGGAGCTCCTGACCAGTATCGGATCGGGACCGACTGTCTGAGCCAGTGAGCGCGAGTCACAGACTCCGCAGTTGACCAGCGCGAATTGATTAGAATTACACGCCAGGGAACTCCGCTATACTTTTGCTCACTCAGTCAGGTGACTCGAAGAGTCACACGGAGCAATTTTTGCCTTATTTCGGTACCTCTAGAACTCCTGTGTTTGTGTTTAACGCTCTACGGAACTCCGTCCACAAAGGGCTGTTTGAGTCACTGGCGGTTTCATTGTGCCAAGATGTTGCCGTTTTTTTTTGAGGTAGATACCTGATTCAGCCATGCGCGACTAGAATTGACTTCTGCGACGGAAACGATGAGCTCCGAGAACAATCGAATCTGAAGGTGGCGAACCCGCGAAGGAAAACAAAAAAACTCGATGAGTTACCCGTCAACCAATCTGAGGATTCAGTGAGGTCCGAATGGCTGTCGGTGCTCCAGGTACCCTGAGAACACTGTGCTCTGCAGAGGGTTGATTGAAATCTCAGTCAGACGCTGTTGTCGTTCGGAGGGCTGCGCGGTGCCCATGTCGACGCCGTAGGCCATCGGAGTCCAAACAAGCCCATGATCCATGATTTGGAATTTTTCTGAATTCTTAGGTTTCTTCGTCGTGGGTTCGATCACTGATCTCCCCGTTGGAGAAAGACAAACACGGAATTTTCAAAATAAACCGACAGCCATCGCGGGTTGATTCAGCGAATAGTCGGAGGAGACATTCCTCAGTGCGAACACGAAACAGGGGATTCGGGGGAAAAGAAATAGAGATGAAAAATCACCATCACACCGAGGGGACTCGGCACAATTTGCACAGTTTTGCTTGCTCGCTCGGTCGCTCACTTGCTGGGCGTCGGATCGTAGCTCCTGCAGAGCAGGAAGTGTCCCTGTCCGAAGGTTCGTACCCTGGTCCCTGGACCGATCCGGCGGCTCCCCTCGGATTTCTCCGATGTCCCGACCAGCCCCTACGCTGTGAAATGTGCACCTGTTGGCAAATCGACCGGCGACACCGCGACGGCAGCGATGGTGGTGGTGGCGGCGGCTCTGTGAGTCATCCAGGAGGCGTCCATCTCTTCCGAGGACTAAGTTGATTTCGGAGGCCATGATCCTTCGGACGGGATGGATGCGATAGAGGACAGTTCGAGCGGTGCTCGACAAATATTTCCTCCATGTACAAAGTTGATTACGATTTACTGGATGCTGAACAGTGTTGCTAGTAAGTTTGAAAGCTACTCTCCTAAACGAGCAGCGCTCTGAAACGAGAAAACTACGTGCTGTAGAATTTCGCAATTTGATCAGTAGTCCATTTACTTTGTAAACAACATTTCTTCAGACGCGCTCGTCGTCCATCACACACATTCCCTCGGGGTGGGAATTCGCAAAGGACGTCCCTTATCACGAGGAGACGGGCACCGGAATCCTCGGTGAGGCTCAAGGAGGAACGAGGGAGTTTCGATGGATACGTGTACGTCGATGGTGGGTCGTGATGGAGAGCCGAGGCGGAATTTGAATCCCGACTCCCTCGGTTCGAGCTTTCTGTCGAACGATCCGCAGCATCGGAACACTTCAACAAAAGTCCACCTGTTTGAGACCGAACGCTAGACAAACAGCAGATGGCATGAATACTTCATGCATGATTCGCAGAGCAAACCAAGCGACGGTGTTATTTCATTAATCGCAAAGGGCGTGAATTGGCACAGGATGTTTGCTCTGTGCCATTAGCTTCGATGAATGGTCTTCGTTATATATCGGTCGCCTCGACCCTCGCATTGGGCGACCCCGATCCTCCAGTCAGAGGACGGACCTCCGTATCAGACAATGGTCATCGATGTAGAGTTTATTGAATTATGCCTCTTGCGACCGCGCTTTTCTGAGTAGACTGATCACCGGCTCAGAATCGCAAGTGGGTGCAGGAAGCATCGCACGCTCATTCAAGTGGAATCGACAAAACGACCGAAAAAGTCAGTCGGAAAAAGGCGCGCGAGAGATAAGTCGCGCGGAGGCTCTATGAGGCTACGGCGATGCGCTTCCGCCGATGTGCAGCTTCTACCACTCCTGGTCACACACAGACAGAAGGACTTTGAGGAGCTGTAGCCGTTCATTTATCCATCGATAGTGTTCGCGCTGGCTCGCCCGCTCGGATGGATGATTGGCTGACGGGATTGTGATGAATGGGTTCTTCGAGCAAGCTCAACCCAACGGCGTATAGTCGCCGAAGAGCGAGCAACAAACGGACGACGAATGGAGCCGGAATCCAGAGCATCAGAAGTTCTTCTGCCATTTTCCATAGCCATCGCGGAAAGGTGCGGCCGACACAACTTATTGATATTTCACCGTGCGTTTAGTCGTTTTTTCTCGGCTTCCCTGCCGGTGATGTTCAGTATTTCGATTCATTGCGTTGTCTATGAACCCGTCGGTCCCGCCGGTCGGTGTACCGACCGTTCGTCCATCCGACGATCGAGTCAGCCGGGCGGGCGCGTAGCCACTACGAAAAAAAGTCCAAAAGATGAATCGCTATGATGACCCGTTTGTCGCCACCGCCGGCGCGGCCGTTGCCGATGAATTCGACTCGAACGAATCGTACCGAATACCCAACAGACGTATGAAGGAAACGAACGAAGACAAGCGGCCGACCACCCGGTGACTTATTCAGTAGCCGTTCGGTCGACATCATCCGATCGTCGGTCGGTATGGGCAGTAGTTCTTGCCACGACGGCTACTGCTGCTCCTCCCGCTGCTGCTGTTGTTGTTGTCGATGTCGTTGTTGTGGTGGTTGTTGTTGTTGTACGCTGCACTCAGGCGGCCACTTCAGCTGCCAAGTCAGTCGGTCAGTCACTTTGTCAGCCAGAAAGCGAAAAAGTCTGGGAGGCAGCCGACCGGTAGCTGAGAAATTGCTCCTTCTGAAAACTGTATCGAATATGTAATGACCATCACTCCCGTTGTTGTGTGCATTCGAACTCGGTGGCTCTCGTTTTTCTGTTGTCGGTGTTGTTCCTACGCTCGTGATCGTCTGATTCGATGTTTGCTCGCGCTCGTGCCTTCGAAAAAATTGGATTAGGCACTCGCTCCGGGTACCCACTCTTTGTGAATCGGCTCCCAGTCGGAACTCAGCCATTCCAGGAGAATATTATTCCGCATTCGACGACTTTCGAGAAGATCAGGTCCTTCAATCGTAAGATCAGAAAGGATCGCCCCATCAGATCCAAGTCGGAATACCATGTTCCCGGGGATCCACTTGTCACCGATGCGAATCAGCATTACCTATCTTGAACGATTCCACTGAATTCGGATCTTCTCATTCCGAGGCTGGATCCTCTCCATCCAACCCGACCTGCCTCAACGGGCTCGCGGAGTTCTTCTCATCCTTCCGAAATCCGTCACTGTACCGTTTTAAATTTGTCACGCATTCAAAGTTGCGAGCTCTCAGCTTTGGAAGAACAAGCGGACGCCGAGAATTCCCCGTTTCCGCTTTGATAGACAAATCTAGCACGGAACTCAAGAGATTTCCGTCGATATAAGCGGAAGAATGTTCAATAGATCACTATGAGGCTTTCTGACGGAGCGACCTCAAAAAGAAGAACTCATTGTTTCCCATTCTGCCGTTGAATGGGTCAACAGGTTCCATGTTTTAGCAGCCGGGACGGCGGGCTCTCTTGTGTCCGATTTTTAGCGGAGGAAATACCTCGTCTAACACGAAAATGAGGGTAAGGAACTGCGGAGCAATCGATGAATTATATCCCGTCTGTCTCAGCGGAATTCGGTTCTCTCCCTCATTCACTCGAGAGCTCCACAGATCTTACGCGACACACTCCTGTGGATTGGAAGAGAATCTCTCCATGAAGTGTATCCCTTGTTCATTCATTCACTTATTTACATCATGCTCCTCAATTAATTTTCTTCGCGTTTCCCCCAACTATCAGGGCGAAATGACTGTCCTCGGAGGATTGAGTCTTCCGACCGGGCATTTACAATACGATCGAATCGGAGCAGAGGAGCTCATTTTTCCACTGGGTACGCTCCGGAAATAGATAGGATTCCGGAGGTGCCGTGCCATGTCTGAAATATTCATTGACACCTGGCTCTTGAGTCGTTTTGCTTCGGAACCCACTCCCAAGATATCGCTCCAGAACCGGGGAGAATTGTGAGGGGCGACGCCTCGAGGAGCGTGGGCGTAAACTTTCCGAGATTGGCTCGAGTTCGTCACTCTCTCCCTCTCCCTCGCCCCCTTCGTAATACGGGGGGTCGGATGTTGCGTTGTTCTGGCTCGCTAAGACAGTGACGGTGGCGTCCCGTTTCACCCATTGGCGTATGGTAAGGAATGTTGAGGCTTACTTTCGTTTCAAGTTCAAACTGGAAAGCGTGAGTTTTTTCTCGGTATGAGATTTATGTCACTATTCCGTGCAGCTGTTGCGAGCCCGCTCGGAGGCAAAAGCTGCGAAAGTCTCGGAGTGCCGAAGGTCGCTCCAGGCTTTTTTTCTTATGATATTGTCATGAAAAAAAGCTCGATATCATTTAAAGAAGTTTGGACGCTCTGATACACTCTCGCTTGAATCGGGAAATTAGTCGGGATCTTCCCCTAAGCGGATACTGCGGTCCATCGTGACGAGTAGATGCGCTGATAGGAATAAGATGTGAATTTCAGTCCAACTACAGACACGCTGACACTTGACGTGCAGACAGAAGACATTTGTAGACACAAGACACCTGGCTACTCCGCTCACTTGCTTTCTTCTCAGTTCATTCGAAGCTTCTATCGGGCGGTCGGTCGAACGATCGGTCGGGCTTGGCCGAAATTCGTTGTGGGATGATCCACTGCAACTCGATGGCGGCTTAGTTTTCGCAGATCTAGATAGCGGTGATCTACGACATCCCGCGCGCGGTCACCGAAATCCACAACGAGAAGAAAAGTAGAGGGGACACCGGCGTGCGGCGAAAAATGACAACCTTTTCCTTCCCCTGTTTCCCGCAGGTCGTCTCCAATGCTCAATTTGAGACGCCAAAGTGTTGTCTTGGGCGCAATTTCCGAGGGAACAATCAATACTCCATCTCTGGTCGAGGAAAGATCACCATTTGTCCATCGGGCGATATTTTCAGCTTGGAACGATGCATCTTGGCTGTTCCCTCGGCTCTTACCATAAGTCCAAGATTTTCGACTGGCGATCGTCGTCAAATATCGACGGCATTACCAGAATGAGCGGCGTCGGGAACCCATGAAGGTGGAATGAAGAAACAGCTGAGGGAGAGGGATACGAGACGTATATCAACGATGAGAGCAAAGAAGCTCAAGAATTAAACAGCCAATTACTGCGTTCCGATTGCGTGAGTGAAGCCACAATGAGTTATGCACCTCGCCGAGCCGACAGGCGAGGCAGCAGCTCCGCTTATAGGCAAGGCGACCAACACACCGCATAGCCGCGGAACACACCAACCAACAAAGCCAACCCCACCTCTGGGCAGCCACATGTCAAACGTCCAAGGAGGGAAAACGCCGGGTCGCATCCTAATTGTTCCGATAGAAATCGTTCTGTCCAGTCAGAAAAATACGTAACCATTCCCAATGCGCGACGGGACCACTGAATTTCGGGATTGAGTATCAAGCGTTTCCTGGGCGGCCAATTCGACAATCGGAGGTGTTTTGTTCCTTCTCTTGCTGTCTATCCAGGTCAAGCGAGCGGATTCTTGCCAGCCCTCGAGCGGCCTGTCGAAGAGCTCCCAGACGGCCTTGAGAGACCGACGGAGCTGTTGTTGACGCGTTTTCGAGGGAGAATTCTTTGTTATTCTTGTATTAAACCGATTTGGATTCCATCGTCTACGCGCATCCAAGCATTGCGAGAGGGAAGCAATCCGGCTTTTCGCTCACAGACGAGCTCCACGGATGATGGTGACTTCCATGATGGGATTGAGGGTAAGGTTTGCCTTGTGTAGTTTTTATTCCCGATGAGACGATTGGCTTCAGGAGGCACAACATGGAATCCACAAAACCTTCTGAACGTTTTGCTTGGAGGGGTCCCGGTAATCGCGTCAGCGGTTTTCCTTCCCTTAGGATCCAATCTGAGTTGTGTGGAGAGCGGACGATAACAGAAAAAACAATTATGGAAGTGGACGAGTGTCAAGCTGTTTTTTGTTCTTATTTCCAAGAAAGTCAAGAAATCACATGAAGCCATCGTTTAGAAACGACGGCCCTCCACTCAGCAGAGTCGCGTGAAATCGTTGAAGGATCTAAGGCTCGATATTCCAGAGCTCTGATCGGTTTTCGCGACGTTTTTCCCCGGCTGCCGGCGATACCGTCGCGAAAGATCCGGAATTCGGAGAATAAGAGAATGCAATTGCAATCAATTCGATTTTTTCCCAGTTTCTCCGCTTGACCGAGTCCGCCTGTCTAATGAAGCATCTAAAGTTGAAAGAAGCACTTCTTATCCGCTCAGGGGAGTTCCTCTTAACCGGGTTTGATGCTCCGATTGGTTCCGGGCGCGGGAAGATTGGGAGATATCTCATAGGATTCGTTTCGGGTTTCTCGGGCAAGCCGAGCTGAATAATTCCATAGCTAATAACGACGCCCGCCCGTAGCCCCACTCGAGTGTATGTGCGTGTACGGGAGTGTTACCTATTAGCTCTGCAGCCTGGGAATCTGTATCGGAGTCGAATGGTGACGCATGACACACGACAGCCAACCAGCCGAATCGTCGACTGCTTGTCTGCTCCCACTAATCCCATCTCTAACACTTAACCTACAGGGGAGTATCCATGGAGATGTAAAAAACAATCCTACACTTCCTCTGACGAACGAGCGACATATCTGCACACGCCACCAATCGCCGACCTAATGATGACTCTCGACTCGCGAGCCCTAGCTCCGAATTCGCCTCGTTTAGCCAGCCCTTCTGAAAGAGCCAGCCCTTACAAAGGAGTGGGCACGAGAAGGGCTTCGAGGGGAACGAGGATCCGAGTCATCTAGTTTCCGACAAGCGGAAAATATCGGCCGCGACTGTCGTGACGATTTTTTTGAGACTCGGAGATCCTGGGATCGAAGCGATCGAGTGCTGTTCCCCGAAGCATTTTGAACCTGTTCTCATTGTCGCGCAAGAATCCCTAGAATGTGATCAGTGATCGTCCATATGTTTCGCTTTGATTGCAAGTACTGTTTGGGTCAAAACATGTGCACGCCTCTTAACGAAGTCGAAAACGATCAAACGACCAAGGCGGCGCTGTGCACCGGGAGGCGGACGGACAGAGTGCTCGACTGAACAAAGACTCTCTAGAGCTCCGTGTCCTCGCCTCAGCGCAATGTCAAAGACAAGGAGGAAAAGGGAAAACTCCCAAAGTTCACTTCTTCCGATGCTGCTCCCCGCCATTCCTCAGGAAGGAATCCCGGCGTCGGGGCTGAGCGTAGAGGAGAGCCGTCATCACGCAGAAATTGTCAATCGAGCCCTGTGACACTTCGAGTGAGGAAGTGGTTTCGATGTTACGGCGGGGAGCCCTCCGTGGCGAAGCGAGCGAGCGTTCGGAGGGAACAAGTTGGAACCCAAAATCCGAGTGGAGCAAGTTCCGCGTGACAGTGAATCCGATGAAATGATTCTCGTTTGAAAAAGTGTCGAGCTCTGACGAGCGGGTGCGAGGCGGGGGAAGAATCGGATCCGCCAGGTCGCTTGTGCAGTCGCGTTCAAGTGTCAGTTTAGGTCGTACGAGTTATGAGCACCGTCGCTCGAGGCAAAAATGCAGCAATACGAAATTCCATCTGCTATCAGGTTTCGAGGAGCGAAACTCTCATGATATCCGAGACGGGTACGGCATTGGATTTCCGAAGAAGTAGGGCGAGGGAAAGCGAGAGAAGAGGGTAATCTCGATTTGATGCGACAAATCAGTTTGTCTCTACAGGAGCAACGCGAAGGACGAGGTCTGCGAGCGAACCGACGAGCGATAGACGAGAAGACTCGGAGGCGTTTTCTGAAACCGGACTCCGTGTCACCACACAGGATCAGCTCTGAGCTAATAAAGCGGATCGTTTCACATAGCGTTCTACGTCCCCCCACTCGCATTGTTTACGTTCGAAGATACACCTATCGGAGCGCGCATTGCCGGGCACAAACAATTCGGTGTTTGCGGCGCGAACTGCTCGCTTGGAATTCAGTGATCGTCGTGGAGGTCTTGCCTGCGTCCGGCGAATATGTGACTGTTTGCAAGAGCACACCGATGAACATACATAGCCTCGTTGTCCGCCGATCTAACTGACTGACTGAAGTCAGCTACTTCGATGACCGGCTGCCGTCGAGGCTTGACGACTGCCGGCTAGCCCGCCCGCCCGCTCGGCCTCCTATCTGTCCAAATATCTGCTCGGATCGGAACTCGGTGCATGCTATACGGAGGCATTGTGTTCGACGACAATGCAAGGCTCTGATATCCAACCTGCTCGTTGCTTAACTCAAAGGGGGTGAAACCTCTGGGTCGGTACGAAGCCTCCACCGTATGCCAAGCTGCACCCCGGTGCCCGAAATCGGTTGCAATATCAGTCATTGACGGCTCCGTGGGCTGAAATTCTCCCTCGAACCTATCTCGGGTGGACCGATGTGCAATTTTGGCGGTTGCGATTCCTCTCAGAGTCCTAGACCGAGAACGTGTCGGGAGATTTCTGGTTTCGAAATCCCGGCGGACCCGAGTAGGAAAACCGACAGCGAGGTGAGCCCTGAGCGATGTGGAAATGTTCGTGCAAAACGAATCACTGCGGGTCCGGATCGAGTCCGCATCAGCAGTCGCATCACTCATGCTTAAGTCAAAGCCGGCACCCCCTTCAAATGTTACTCGATCCCATGCTGGAGATAGCTTGCCTGCTGATGCCTCGATCGTTGGGAGGATCGTAGTCGACTCGAGAAGAACGACAAACGGAGATGTTTGGAGTAAATAGCGAAGAATGGACTCCGCCAGCAGGATCTCAATGGCGGGAGAAGCGTGAAACTCAGTGGGGATCGTAAACGACTCCAACGAGCTCTGGCGGTCGCTCGGCCGGTCGGTCGAAGGCTCGGTCGCTGGCTCGCTCGACGGGACAGACGAACAGACAAAGAGTCCAGCAACAGCGGCAGCAGCGGCCGCCGCTGCCTCCGCGACAACTGTACGCTCTGACACATTACCGACTCGAAAAGGAGCAATAGAGTAGTTACAGCCAGCGAGACCACCGAAGCACATTTCGTTCAGCCAACCGGAAAAAATCTTTGCAAACACACTCACGGAGAAAGAAGAGCGTGGACGGCGGCATCGACGCAGTCAACAATAGAAGAGGCTACGAGGCAAACACCTTTTCAAGGCAGTTCCCGACTTGACAGCTGAAACATGTTTTGTGACATTTACATGAAACGAGCAGGCCTCACTTCGACGGAAGGCGTAGCGAATTGCTTGCAAGACTACTCAATAGAATGCACCGGGACAACAGAATCCATGTAAACAGTTCCAGTATTCGACATTCCTCGTAGCATTCCGATCGGCCGTGTAATTGATTCACGCGTGATCTTCACGCCTATTGGCGGATGTGGCCCGATGTCTTCATTCCGAAGGTCGGAAAACTCATGGAGCTCGTCGATTTTGTTCGGGCCAACCAAATCTCCGGATATTGAGCGACTTTATTGAGAATCAGAGAATGCGAGATACTCGTACGCCAGCTTTATCGAATATCACGTCCGATCACCTGGAAAGTCCCCGAGGACTCGGATTCTCATCCAGCTATTCGACCAGGTACATGAGTCGCGGAACCCCAGATCCCCATCGATCGACAAAATACGTGCGTGAGCGAATGAAGAGCAGGCATACGACGCGCGTCGCGAGAACGTACCCACGATCGCTCGCCCATACTCCGGCGGGAATCGCCTCCTTTGCGACTGACGAAGAATTTGAGCTCACGGACGCGCGGTGGATACCCGCTCGCAAGCTGCGTTCGCCATTCCAAGCAGTCGAGTCGAGGCAGAAGCGTTCTCGACGTCTCTGCCAGAGGTACTCTACGACCTCCGCTTTCTGGGATTCACGGCTCGAATATTTATTTGTGTCGAGCGGACCTGCAAAGCTCAGACGAACAGCCCTTTTGAGAGTATCTACCGGTGTATGGGTCATCGATTTAATATCCACCATGATGGCCATGATGTCCGAGGCCGTAACCGTGGTGTCCATGTGCGCCTTGATGAGCTCCGTAATGTTTCGCGCCGTGCCCCGTAAAGTGACCATGACCACCGTGGTGTTCAGCTCCGTGGTGGGAGCCGTGGTGTCCTCCGTGATGTCCTTCACTGCCGTGGTGTCCGTGGTGCCCATGGTGCTCATGATGTCCACCGTGAGAGCCGTGCTCCTTGTGCTCTTTGTCCCATCCCCATTTCCTTTCGTAACCATAGCCCCTATCCCTGTGGTATCGTCCATGGTTCGCCCAGTGTCCGTGACGAGCCCCGTGACCGCTGTGTGATCCGTGGTGTCTGTGTCCTCCATGATGGGCACCGTGGTGTCCTCCGTAATGTTTAGCGCCATGATGGCCGTGCGATCCGTGGTGGCCGTGATGCGCTCCTCCATTGTGTCCTCCATAGTGACCATGGTCACCGTGACTGACGAAAAAAGGGTCTTAGGGGCGCGCATAGTGTGATTGCACGAGCAATCGCTTTCGACCGGGGCGGGATTCTGTAGGACAAGATGATTCGCGCCGTTTTTCATATTCCGCCTGATCTCGAAAACCTGAACTAGAGAACAATCTTATTTTACCCATTTACGTATCCAGCAAGGTGTCCGTAGTGACCCGTCTCAGCTGTTTCGAGATCGTTCGTGACGCCGTTGACCTCTGATTCGGACAGCGCCAGCCCTGCCCGGATCGACGGCGAAGCCGAACTCTCATCGAGGATTTTTTTGACCGATGGGGCGCTTTCAGTCTGAAATCGAAATGGAAAAATTCGAAATGCTCTCGGCTGATCGCTCATGGCGATAGGAATGCTCGGGCTCTTTGTTCAACGGTCTTGCGAAAGCTGCTCGTTCTCGTACCGAGTGGACAACGAGGCAGACCACGAAAGCAATTGAGGCAACGAGCGGCTTGAATAGCGCCATGTTTACTGTGTGTGTTCGAGTGGTCTTCGAGCAAACCCTATATAGTTTGTCGACTGGCGTAGGTGGCGCAAGTTCCTCTCCGGTTTATTGCTGGCCAGGTCCAATATCAGAGGGGTGTTCGTGTTCCCTGTTTTTTTTTGCGAAATATATTCTGTACGCAGTGTTGCGCGTCGTCGTCGGCGACCCCACATGTCACCAAAGCAGAAAATGCGAGAAGCTGGGATATTTTTAGTGTTCGAGCTAGGGCTGAACCGCAGCCATAGCAGCACGTTTCGGACTCGACGCGGCTCTTGTCTTTCTTTGTGAGCCCGACCAGTCGTCGGTACATATGTATGTGTGCTTGCTTATGGTACATATCGACGACTGCCTGCATCCACCTCTTTTCCCTCTATGTAAACGAAGTCTTTGAATGCCTCTCGTTTTTTTGAGCGGGCAGGCGGGCTGTGCAGCCCAGCCGGGCAGCCCGAGTGTCGGTTTGCCCCTGGTTCACATAAAGTTCGGAGTTCGAACTTTGTCCGAACCGCAAGGAAATGTTCTCTCAATCGGAACCCGGTACTTTGACGTTGCATCTGTACGAGCTCCACTCAGATACGCTTTTTCAGACTTCCGAAATCGCTGTCTCCATTTTCCCCTCGCAGCTGAATCAGTCCCTCATGCCCAGAGTCCTTCGAGATGCCGCGACAGCGGCTCCTGATCTCGATGTGGTAACGAATCTCGGAGTATCTGCGGCCCTTTCCATGGACAGGTTCACGAATGACTCGGATGGACGCGATATCCAGACCTCTCTCCCAGCTGCTGGAACGTCGGGCGGCCTATATTGCAAATAAGCGGATAAAAACCGGTGAACTCACGAATGAGCTAGCGAATGAGTGAGCGACCGAATGAACGAAGCAACGAGTGACAGTCGGCTTTAGCGCTAGGCAACGTTGTTTGAAAATGACGGATGAGACCGTTGCACGCGAGTCGTAGCCGCGGCTGCGACGTTGTCGTCGGAGCGAAGTGCGCGCAAGGCTCGTTCAAGTGTCACGCATTGCCCACCCGATGTTTCGGCGTGCAAAATGCACGAGGGCATTATCGCATACTGGAAACGGCATGACATAATGCACACCAGTCCGCCATCCTCTCCTTCGCTCCCCACCGCGTCGAGCCCTGTGTCCTGCATTCCGTTTTTCCATATTCTAATGCTTCTTTCCGGGAGCCCGTCCGTGTGGCTTTCGGAGGCTATCTGGCCTTCCCCTCTGCTCCTCTGTTCCGAAACCTCAGTATTTCTCGCACCTCGTCTCTCTCCGGAGCCTCCGCACGCCTGGACCTCACCTGGAATCGTCCCCCCTCCGGGTCTCGGAATTTCGCTCAGAAGCTTCGAAAGTCTCTGCTCCTCTTCGGGGGACGCACATGTCTCTCGAGGACTTCTACACGGAGCTTGGAATCGAGAGTTCTTGCATCACTCGACGGGCCCGAAAAAATTGAGAGCGTGCAAGTTTCGACCTTGAACTTGGGATCTTCTCCTTGCCGCTTTAATCACGGCTCCTATTGGAGCTAACAATACAAGCGGCCTAAAAACCCCCCGCCGACAGGCCCAGAACGGAATTCTTCTCCTTGGTCTGGAAACGACCGTCCAAGATCAAGGTCTTGTGGTTTCCTGCGTTTCGACGCCGACACGCTCGATTTTGGAATGCAAAAACATGCCCGGGTGGAGCGGGCTCAAAATTCTCCGCGAGGGAGCTCACTTACCTTGTCGGGGAGTCCAGAAGGAGCAACTTAAGAACACTTTCACTTTCTGCATCCGTTCAACGTATATAAACCGACGCCCCAGAGTTCAGAGAATGAGAACAAACTGAGCAGACACAGAGCAATATGCGATCAGTAATCGTGGTGCTGGCTGCGTTCCTCTACGTGGCGGTTGCGGCTCCGACTGGAGGAAAAGACAGCTCGGAAGCCCAAGCTGTCACTGAAGGCGAGGCTAAGAAGGATACCGACGATCTCGAAGCAGCCGCCTCTGGTCACCATGATTTATACGGAGGCTACGGCCACGGGTGAGTTGAAACATCTCGAGACGGGAAAAATCTTGAGCATCACGGGTCGGGAAATTCATAGATGACTCGATGAATTCTAGACACGGAGGCTATGGCCATCACGGAGGTCATCACGGAGGAGAGCATCACGGACACCACGGATCTCATGGTCATCATGGGGCCAAACATTACGGAGGACACCACGGCTCTCATCACGGAGGACACAGACACCACGGATCACACGGCAGTCATGGAGCTCGTCACGGACACTGGGCGAACCATGGGCGATACCACAGAGACAAAGGTTATGGTTACGAGAGGAAATGGGGTTGGGACAAGGAGCACAAGGAGCACGGCTCCCACGGTGGACATCATGAGCACCATGGGCACCACGGACACCACGGCAGTGAGGGACATCACGGAGGACATCACGGTTCCCATCACGGAGCCGAGCACCACGGAGGTCACGGACATTATGGAGGACACGGTGCGAAGCACTACGGAGCTCATCACGGCGCACATGGACTCCACGGTTACGGCCACGGCCATCATGGACACCATGGAATCCTCGGTGGTTATTAGTGTCCCGAAGCATCGACTCGAATCATGCTCTGTACAATATCCCTCTTAGGAGCGAGTTTTCGAAACTCCCCCAATTACCAAGTTCCGAAGTAGGCAATAAAGTTTAAAGCTCCGCTTGGAGAAGCTACCGAAATCAGTCCACAGTCTATCCCGATTTCCGATACCGTTGCCGCAGTATTTACTTCGGTTTTGAGGCTAAACACTCAGAATTGATATTTCGAGAAAACAGGAAAAAAATCGTTCAGAACGGACAATGAGACCTCGAGCGGAATTGCATTGACCCTGCATTGACTCCTGGGACTTCAACTCAAGATTCATTTATTTACTCTGTTAATCGATAGTGTCGAAACGATCCGTTGAGCATTCCCCGGAGCTGATCCTCAGCCACGCCCGATTTCGTCGCCAAATAATCTCGTCTCGGCATCGTTTCTGCTTTCGTCTCCATTATTGATGTAAATACAATTTCTGTCTCAAGACGCACCCAGCTTCGGTTCTATGCTCCCCGTTCTCCTTAGTGACAGCCAGCGCTGATTGCATTCTGCAGCGACAGCATCTTAAAGGGTTTATCGTAACATGCTCTTGAGGCAGCCGTAGAAAAAGCGGGAGAGAAGCCTTTTCGCGAACCGCTCCAACCTCTCGATCGGCTTCTTAGGGAACTCCGACGAGTTCTCGGCGACTAGCGGTGCAGGTCGAATCTTTGAAGAAGAATTCAATAACGGAAACGAGGCAGCGCACTACTCGTGAATTGTGAAGTGTCGTCGAGAGCAGCCGATGCCACGCCCTGGGGAAACTTGCGAGAAGCAGGAAAAGAAGAGATGGGTTTGGTAGGGAAATGTCCTTCCCCGAGTAAATAATTCTCCTCCCCACCGACCAGGTAAGCCAATGATCCCGAGGCGAAGTCCGTTCTCTACCTAAGGACGGTTTTCATCTAATAGCGCGGAGACGGCTGACCGTCACTCTGGAGCTCCCGCTCGTCCAAAAAACGGTTCAATGTTTCATCTCGCGACATCTGAAGTCTCCTCAGATTCCAGTTCACGTCCCTCTACTTCTCCAGAGGCTCAAATTTGAATTTCTCATCCGGACGGAGCTACTCCATGCGTGCATACAAACTCTCATCTGAATTCTCGCAACTCAGGCTCGGACAACCTAATCATGACAGCGAAGAACTTCAGGTTGCTAAGAATGTTGTTCATATCCAGGGAGAAATATTGCGTGGGAGCTCGCAGCTGGCCGGCTCAATGCGAGAGGACACTGCCTCGAAACTGGTGTGAATCAGCGATTCCATCGGCGACGGCGGGCTCGAGGTTCATCAATTTTCGAACTCGATCATGAACACTGATCCCAGGATCATCGGTCACGGCATCGAGCGCTTTGTGCGGGTTGTCCGGAAAGCTCTCGACTTCGCGAAGAATACGATTCTGTGGAATCTCTCCAAAAGAGACCCTCGATTCCGGCCGCAGAGCCGTCGAATCCCAGTGAGCTCTCTCGTATAATGCGTTCCTCGAGTGCATAACGAGAACTGCGAGAAATCAAATCGGACGAAATTCGACGGAACACAAAACACAAGTCACGACGCTCCCTCCCTGTATGGCTCCGATCACGGAATCGCTCTCTCTTCGAATTCCGGGCGAAAGTCACTTTCAATTCGAAAAGCCGCGTGCATGACTGCGGAGCACCTATTTATGAATCATCGCGATAGGCAATTTATTCCGATTTCATTAAAAAGCGTCCAGAGTCACGACGCCACGAAGGGTCAAACGGGTGACTGGAGATAGAAATCATTAAAAGTCCGTTACATTATTGATTTCATTGTAAGCCCGCACGTATCGTCCGTGACACGAGTGAACAGATCCCGGAGTGTGGCGCCGGCCAGCGTTGGCGCTACCTCGCCGTGCTGGGATTTGAGCTCTGGGCTTTTGGGTGCGTTCGCTGTTATGCACGCAATCGAAATGAATAGCGAGAATAGGATGAACGTTTTGTAGGCTCCGCACCAAATGAAATCCCGTGGATGGCACGTTCCACACGAACACTGAGTTGCCCTTATGCAAAACGTGTGAATGTCGATGACCGACAGCAGAAAATCGTCGGGGCGACGAGAGCTTCGGTGATAAATCAAGAATCTGTCATATTCGGCGGTCACTGGATTTATGGAATCGAAAACGCTGATCAGGCCCGACCTCGACGATGCTGATTGCGCTCATATCTCCTCCCTCGCGTACACGTGAAATATCCTGAGTCGACTCTCCTCGATGAAGATCGGGGAGAATCGCGGACCACCGTGGCGTTCAATCGGGAGAACGATTGTCAATGCGGTGACCCGCGGAGCCGAAGGAAGGCAAGGTACGTACGGAGAAGCTTCTGAGTATAGCTCTTCCACACGAGATATCATACAGAGGGCTACGATCAGACCGAATGAGAGTCGGCGCAGAGGGGCAAATAAAATTGGGATTCCGCGAGCCACCGTCATTCTCGAGCCATTCTCGAAATGTGCTCCATTAATATCGAGCGCCAAACGCCAGATGCATAACTCGCTCGGTGTAATTCGCTCAGAATTTGTATGCGCGTCTCGTGTTCCAATTGAACATTTGACTCGAATCCTCCGACAGACGGTCGCTCGCTAGGTCGGTAGGAGGGTTGTCCTCTCGCCCATCGTGCAGTGCTGAAATGTGTTTCGAATACGCGATACCAGCGATGCGATGCCTATCTTCGAGAGGAAAATGCTCGCCCGCCCGCCTCGCTTGCCTCTCCGTCGCACAATATCCCCGCTGTCCGTGGCGTGTCGAGCTCTTCGCGAGTAATTTTTTTCTTGTATTTACTCGGAGCTCCTCATTTCCCTCGAGGTCGTCGCAGAATCTTCCATCGAGCGATGATTTCCTGCGTTGCGACGCCAACTTGAGGGCAACGGCTAAACTTGTTTAGCGACCTATCCGCGACAGGAACTCATGTCTGACATGTTGGTAGGCGGATATTAACTCCAGACAGGAAAATTGCAAACGTACGCAAGGCGCAGACGTTGAGCTTCCAGCGCTCGAATTTCGGTCCCTCCCGGAGCGGATGCGATCGATCTTTCGAAATTCCACGGAACTGCGCCACGACCTCCGAATGAACCCAAACGAATGATCCATATCTGCCCCCCGACTCTCCTTGACCGACGTGTATTTTGTCAGAAGTCGGCGAGAACAACAACACTGAAGAGCAAGGCTTCTTTCAGAAACCCGGAGGGAAAACCGAGAGAAAAAAGTAATGCGTCATTTTTTTTACAACAAGCGGATTTTTCTTCGATTGTTTTTGTGCACTGAGCTATTCTTGGCGGAATGCTGAATTCGACGGCGCGGTCGAATCAATGGCGGAGTCGATGCGTGATCTGACAGACTTCAAAAACCCATAGCCACTATGGGCTTCGGATTGTTGAGCAGCCGAGCATCCGCCGACGTCATTTGAGATTGCCGAGCGAGCCTCAACTCCGCATTTTCGGTCTCCATCGTTCCCGAGCGCGGAGTGAGCGGCTCCGAACGAACATCGGCTTTCAATGCTCGTCGTCGATAACGGAACAAACAGCTTTCACAATAAGGATCGAGGAAGAGCAGCGAATCAAAATCGGAAACTTGAGCAACTTCTGCTTGGCTCGTGTGAGTGAGTCAGTCAGTCAGTCAGTCAGCCAGCTGATGGCTCAAAAAGTTGACTGGCTGGTCAAAGTCCCGAGGAAACAATTGGCAGTCACTCAAACTTCATTAATTGTGACAGCAGAGAGGAGCAAGTTTCGGTTAAGTTCAAAAAGGAACGTTCCCCCAGACCTACGGATCCGTCGGCCCGCAACCACCCCGAATGGGAACGATGCCCTCCCGGGAGTTCCCGTATGCGCCCGAGCTCTTGAGCCGCACCGATCCACATGAACGGAATCAAGGCAGGAGTCTTTCCGAACGGAATGGAAGCCTCCGGCACGACAAGTGGAGAACGGGAAGAAGTAGTGAAACTGGATCATGCGCTGGAATCAATGAGGCTACATCAGAAGAAAATCCCGATTAATCAACTGCGACGAGTCTCGTCGGACGTATCGGAGACTTTTATGTTTCCAGATACATTTGACGTGAAGTGATAGATAATCCTAAATTAATTATTCATGAAAACATCGAGTCTTTATCACTATGTCCATCTTCGGAATCAATTAGCAGCCGCTTCCGCGCGGATGTTCCTGCTGATGCAAAGAAATCGCCTGAAAGCCTTTGATTCGAATGTATTTCGTGATTCTGGCAAGCCCACAGTCTTCACAGACAGGTGTTCCATGGTAACCTTTGGAGCAGGATGAATTCATTCATTATTATCATCTCATTGTGCTGTTTGGAAGCTTGTTCGCCAAACGGCGTCACGTACGGAGGCATCAGTGCAAGCAGACGATCTGATCGAGCTGTGGAAAAAGTACGTATCAAATCTGTGGCTCGTAGTACAATGACGAACGGCCGCTCATCGATTCGTAGGCCCGATCGAAGTTTCTGAAATGGGCGCGAGCTAATAATTGTTTTCCCAATGATTAAAGATATGAAGTTTCGTTTTCACTTCATTCTTATTCATTGTTCGCTTTTTATAAGTCATCAATTCAACTGATGCCGATCGTGACGGTGTCTTCTATCCACGAAGAGAATTAGTAATGCACACGATTGAAACAGCACTATCAATTTTCGGGGTGATAGACTCCTTCTTTCCGAATTATGGAATATGGCTATGGCTATTTCGCGACGACGACGACAACGACGGAGGCTGCTGTTCTCATTGTTTTTGCCGAGTCCGCAGTCAAATTCGGTTGTGTGTGCTAAGCTGAAAGATTCCGTGTTTTCAACACAAACACTGCTAGGGCGGAGCCGTTCACGAAGACAGCCGCGAAGAGATGCATTCGACGACGAGACGGACACCACCGCCGCCACGACTTTGGAGGAAAAGCACAAGATGAGTCTGAACAACAAAAACAAGCACCGGCCGCAACAACACCATCACAAAGAGCATTTTGTTCACAGCGTTTCTGATCGACTGACTAGACGTTTCTGACGAACGGATTCTGATGCTCGCCTGCTCGCTCCCTCGTCGTCGGTGAGAATCGCAATTCGAACAACGAGAACGTTAGGTACGCACGTCTGTCTCTTTCCCTCTCGTTTCGGAAAACAACGCAGTACAACGTTAGAGCCCTGTGCTCTCGGCATGCTTCTGATCGAATAAAACCGATAAGGTTCTGTCTGAGTGACGTTTTGAAGACCGGTCGAGATTCTCACCGGAACTCGTAGGGGCGAAAAATGAACATTGTACATCCTTCGCCGCTCAAAATCGAGGTTTGACCTCATCCGGAGCTCAGACAGTTGTTCCCAAGACAAGACGTCTCAGCTCGGAGAACGTGGAAAAACATCCCCCTATAGAATAAAATGTCTATGCCTGTCTATACCAGTGGTTCGCAACCGAGGGGGGGGGGCGACCTCGAAGGGGGAAGGGGGTCGCTGGGCTCCCACAATTTTTCTGCAAGCCTCGCTTCGGGGTTTCCGGCTATTCCGCGCTAAACTCGACGCTTAGAAGGCTCGCCTTGCGTTCTACCGCGCCGAGGTTCCCAATGAGAAAAGGGTGAAAACGAGCGGTACATGACAGCTCGATGCTGGACGAAAGCCCCCAACTATCAAGTCAACCTTTCGATTAGATTTGAGAACTCGTATAGAAAATTTTAGATCTGGCGACTTTAGCTACTCGAGCTGTCGTCCAATCCCCCCGGAGTAAATAGCGAAATCACAGTGTCGCTTCTGAAATGATATAAAATAAAATTTCTTGAAAAAAATTATAATTTCTAAAATGAAACAATATTTCCGTATAAAATTTCTAATCTCTGTCACGGGGATCAGTGTGCCTCTTAGGGGGTCGCGGGGCAATGCGATTCCCTTGAGGGCGTCCTAGGACGAAAAATGTTGCAGATCACCGCATTATACTCTCCAAGCTGCTCAGACGCATTATTACGCCTTACCGCAAGATTTATGTCTTTCTTCAGACATCCTCATTTGACAGCGAATGTTAGGCCTTACCGTTATGATGTAATCAAAGCTCTACTGAGCACGACTCGCCCTCACGGCTAGTTTATAAAATATGAGTGGAATATCCCAGATTCTCAGAGTGAGGAGCCTCCGGAGAAAACCATCCGAATCCGAATATAACTTCCAAACATTCCTTGAGTAAGCATCGAGAACTGATGTCATGGAACAGGGTCGTCGCTGTATGCGGGGTGGATTTTGTAGTTTGGGTGTCGCAACGTTCTTCGGAATCGCTTGCTTCTGTGGAACAGCGGCACAAAGCGAATCACGATTTTCCAATGCAGTCGAAATTTTACATTCTCGTCTTCTAATGAGAGCTTCCGTTCTTGAAGGTCTCCAGTCTGTCGTGGCAGCCTGACGGTCTGTGGCCCGGTCCGCCCGCCTGCCTGCCTGAAACGAGAAAGAGATCAACGTCTTCAATCAATTCATAGTCGAAGAAACGAGCGAACGCACCCGCCTCCGAGCAAAATCGAAGGAAACTTTCACTTGGAAAGTTTTGATCGGTCGAATCGTCCGACGAACATTTCAAAGACCTTGAGAGCGATTTCTGTTTGCCTCTCACGATTCATGGATCAGGCGGATCGACAGAACTATCTAATACCACCCTTCGCGAATTGTTACAGAGTTCGACTTGAAACCTGTTGCAAGATATTTTCGGAGCTGGTCGTAGTTGCAATCTACTCGTGAGCTTCAGATGACCCTGTAGTGACTGAGGGTGTTTCGAAATCAGAAACGAGGTGTACGTCGATTGGAAATCGATTTTTCTCAAATGATGATCAAGCCAAATACATTCGGATCCGAGCGGAAATCACTCACTCACTGACTCAGTCTCCATTATATTCATCGGTGTTCCATTGGCTCCCAAAGCTTGCCATCGTCCACGGCCGAAGGCTCCTTCTGGACCACAGCCCCCCGGATCGTATCTCCTCTCGACACTTGAATGTTTCTCGGGAAACATTCCTACAAAGTGTGAAGCGAGGCCGGTGGCAATGGGCGCGTCAGATCAGGAAACTCAACGCTCTTTCGGACGACGTCGTCGAGAACCTCCATAAATCGGGGTTGAGAAGCCGAATGGAGACGGCGGCGGAGAGCTTCAGGAGAGAAAAGCAAAAGTTCAAGTTGTTATCGGTGTTCAAGAGTTTGGCGGAGGTGTTCCAGCGGCGCAGGCGGCGGCTTGCAGGAAAGAAGCGAGCGGCAAACCAATTTACGACGTCATCTTTTCACTTCTATATTTCTTCTCTCGGCATCAAGGGGGTCGTTTCTTGACTCCTCATCGGCTCCCTCCCCATTTCTATCCAGCCTTCTCGTTGTTCAGTGAGGAAATTCTGAACCGAGACGAGTGAGGTGAAAAATAAAAACAGTAGAAATGCTTTTTCCCGGAAGAAGAGGGTAGAAGAGAAGAAACTTCCCGCCTTCCGAGAAGCTTCCCGTCGACATGGCGGATGTCTTCATAGGTCTTCACGGTCACAAACGCTCAGCTTTGAGATCTGGACATTTCACGAATCTAGACTATCCGGAGCAGTGGACTCGGCGTCGAATCAGATCGAATGCACCGCGTTTCCTTCCATCGCCATCCGAGAGTTGCTCTGGTATGGTTCACGGCATCCGAGACCCAAGTCCTCCATCATCAATAGATTAGTGGGGCGATGCGGTTTCGAGTTCCGAACGGAATTGAGTGACCCGGAGCGACCGCCCGGTGATGCAGTCGGAGGATTATGCTCGCGATAATCTTCGAGCACTTGCATCAGCCAGAAGCAGTCGTTCACCCTTTGACATGGTCCAGGAACAGCCGGAGGAGAACTAATAGGGCTGTTTGCGTATATGTTCGTGCGGGAGGACACAAGAATTGGCCGGGTAAACAAGCTTTACGGAGGAGAAGCAAGAGGAGATGTATTTCTAGCTGGCAAGCACGAAGGAGAGCGGGCAGCTGCGTACCAGTGTCGAATGGCTCTATTCTCACTTATGCTTGACCTGGCGTGTGCAGGCGTTGGTGGTGCAAACGGTGCAATGCTCGCTAGACCATATGTTACCGAAGTCCTCTTGCTGATCCCCTCCTCACAGCTTAGGAATCCGAGCTTGAGCTGGGACCTGCCTTTGGGCACTCCAACATGGAGAAGAGCGATCGAGAGGGTGGTCGCCGCGACGGGTTTCAGGGAGGAGAGGGGGAAATAAACTCTCGTGGAGCCGAGCCCGACGATCCCGCTACTGGTGGCATAACAAATTTAGACTTATTTTTTCATGGAATTAACCCCCATCCCCCTTTACCTCTTCTGCCCCGCTATTCGTTTTGGCCGAGGAGCCGACGATGCCGGTGCAAGTACGACCTCTCGACCGGCCTGATTATAAACGAAATCCTAAATTATTGCGAGAGTCAATTGGTTAATGAAGTCCTGAGACTCCCCGAGACTTCAGGTGGCTGCAGGACCGAGCCCACATTGTTGAGTCGGTATGCGTAATATCCCGAGCTGGGTCGGACCCGACGTTCCCCGCGAAGTTGTTCTCCACCTACGATCTCATGCGAGCGCTCTTCATAACTTCGTCCGTGCTTTCTCTCAAGATTTCAAAGCTCTCACATAGGTGTCTCGGTCGATGTTCTACAGCGGGGAGCAAACACTGACCAGGTGTGTTTCCTTTAGCGGTTCCTCCAACTCAGGTGGTTCGAGCCAATGTCTCAGGGCTTTCGTGGCTGCAGGGCAAATATTTGAGCTCGAAATGAAGACGTTCCTTCCAGATGAAGAATTTGAGTTATTTCGACTTCAGTCACTCGTGAAGCAACTCGAGTTTGCTTAGAGACTCCACAGCGGGAACACAGATAACATGAGGGCGACCCAGAGCACTTTCAGAGGGAGACCCTCTGAAACCGGATACCTTATGGTTCCTCGGGTTCCTCTCACATGCGGTGTTCTCCCGACGATTACTCCCCATGCGAATCACTCGGGACTCTTCATCTCGGTGCAGAGCTATTTTCGGATGAAAAACTTCTGACTTTTGCCCCGGAAAAATTCCAGGCTTGACCGTTGCGCAAATCGTTTCAGACAACTTCTGAGCTCAAGGATCTTTGCGGATCCGCGGTGCTCTTCCATTCGTCATTCTCTCGCCCTCATTTTCCATTCTCTGTCCAATGTTCTCGTCATTGACAACAAGTGAAAGTTTTTCGCGATTTCACAGACTCTACCCCCTAACACAATGAGATGCGATGGTTCATAGACTGTCGGAGAACGGAATTTTTTCTTCATTTCTCCGACATTCAACCGTTGCGTAATGCGCCAGATCGTCCGTTGGCGTTTTTCTATCCCTTCATTCTGTTCTCATTCTCTGAAAATCGAAAGCAAGTCAGTCAACGAGCGCGTTCAAGAAGATATATTTTTAATATCCCCGAGAATCGAAACAATGGCGACCGAGGCGGTTTTTGGTAAATTTGGATTCAAAACCCTCTGAGTGAGAATCTGACCGAATCGAACGCTGGATTCCCCGTGACATTCCGAGGGACCCTACCACAAGTAAGTGTAGATCCTGCCCGCCTTGAAGTTTGGGTTATGGTGGATGTGCGTATCACAATTCCCCTGCTTTGCCTCCACCGCCTATCTCTGGATTCTCTTGAAGCTTTCGGTAGGTTTTCATAGTGCCGCTGGTCGCTTCACGCTTCCCCGTTCCGCGGCTGGATGGCGTTTGACGACCGAGCAGAGCAAGGAAGGGACTGACTGACTGACTGGCTGTCTGTTTGACTGTTTGCTTCAGATCAATCATTCGCCGTAATTACTGGAATGCCAAATGGATTTGAACAGGTTTTCGAACAGCAAGCAGAAAAGAAATGGATGAGAGAACGGAAAGAGAGACGACAAACGAGTCAGTCAGGATACGAGTCAGACAATCGGCAGACACTTCCCCCGAAATCTCACTGACAACTTACTGAAGCGCTGGGACACGAAAACCAAACAAAAAAACGAGACATGCGAACGGAAAAATGCTCAGAGAAAACGCAGAATATTGTGTTTTGATCGCTCTCCGAAAGCTGAAGCAGATTCGCTCAGAGAGAATGCACCGCCGATCGTCGGTACTTCTCAGCCAGCTATTTCAGGACTTGGAACCAAAGATTCCCGCTCCGGAAATCCCATCGGTTAGGTCTTCGTATCCGCCATTCTCCACCACAGAAGCAGAGCGGAATTCCGCTGGCTCGCTGAATTTCTCGAGCTCACAGAGAAATCGAGTTTTGGCTCCGTTCGTCGTCAAACGAGTTCTCCTTCGATCCGATTCAGAACCTTGCATGAGAACGGATCCAGTTTCAGCTAATGCAGCTTGTGAAACTCCAGAGTCGATCTCGATCGGAAAACATACCGCATGCTCGAAGGTATTATCAAACTCAATGCTGTAAGCCCCGAGCCGACTGTCGCCGGCGAGCACTCACATCAGTCAGGGAACCCGATCAAAATATCCCAGCGATGAGAGCTGCCAGGATTATGTTGAAGTACGTGTTGCATAAATGCCGGACGAGCAACGTCCGTATGTTGAAAAGAGACACGGAGCGGCGAAACACAAGAGCCAACAAATTCGCCGGTCTTATTTGTCGCTGAAGGACACAAGGGTTCAAATTGCATTATACGCCACCGGGGAAGGGGGGGGGTTAGAGCGCCAGGCATTCGGGGCAAGTCGGGAACGAAGCGGGAGTTCCTTCGGAAGGACGCGGGTGCAGTCAAGATATTCGAGGGACGCAAACCAGTCGGAGAGGTGGATCGAGTGTTTGCGGAGGCACAGGCAAGGTAATTTCATTACAGAGCGGCGGTCGCGGTTGGAGCCTACGGGGCTTGAAAGGGTCAAGTAATGTAATGTCTCAACGGCATTTTCTCCTAGAAGACTGTCGTCGAGTTTACGGCGTCCATGCGCCTTGCCGGCGTCATTGCCGTCTCCACTTCGACAAGAAGATCTGTGTGAGGTTTAGGGAGCTTCAGTAAGGGGTCCCGGCAACACGCTTTCCTCTAGAGTTTTCCAAATCGTATGTGCGGTCAGAGTTTTTCTTTTGGAGTTCTCTCTCGGTCTCATCGCTTTTTTCCGTCATTCTCGTTCTTTGTTCCACTTCCGATGACTCATGTCTCCTTCGCAGGCCTGATTGTACTTCGCGAAATTCCTCCGATTGATGAATATCGATTCGTTCCGATGTCTTCGCATACCAGATCTCTCGCGGCGAATATTCGCTGGCATCGTACTATATCCAATACGGTATGGATTCGCCTACCGAATAGAGGATGAGACAGCGTCGGAAGTTTGGTATTCGATACCCTTCGATTTGATCCACACTCCCTCATTCTCCTCGAGGCTACGTTTCTGTTCTCAATGCTTCCGCTGATATGAATATCATCTCTCCGAGTCCCGACCGAATCGACCAATCCGTCCGATAGAACAAACCTACTAGCACTACTGAGTATAACAGGGAGACACAGCGACTGCATCCCGGTCGATCGAGATAACAGATTTTTTATTCGTGTATTGTGGTAAGGGTTCTCCGTCTCCCCTTGCGGATCCCGGGCCTGTATTCGATAGAAGGGGAAGCGAAAGTGTTCGTAGATGAGAGGGGATCGGCAGTGCCGTCGAGCGAAGTCATGGATCCGGTCTGCGTGACGGCGCGGCGTTCTCCGTGAGTGTCATCGATGAGGGTCGAAGATTTCGCGGGATCCCCATCTCATCCACCTCCATTCTTGAGGATACCTCGGATCCGAGCATTCTGACGGAGTCGCGGTCGGATGTCTGGATTTCGAGCCGCTATCGTTATTAAATCGATTCGGCTTATCTCTGAGATTTCCTCTAGCTGTCCGCCTGCTTCGCGCTGAGGATGCTCGGCGAGGAATAGAAAGACTTCGGCGCATCGTATTGTACTCGTAGGTTAGCTGTCAGCCAGCCAGCCGAACGAACGGGCGAGATGGCTGGAACGAGAAGAAAACACTAGGATCGGGCCCCCAACACCATCTGTCTCCATTCTGCTCGTGTTCCACATTGCATTCGTTGTGCAAATGTCAATTTGATAGCATGTGGTTTTACGTCGACGGAGCGTCGAGCAAGGAATTCGCGTGGATGAAACGAGATTCTCGCTCTGCTGCGCAAGCAGCAATAGCTGCGACGACTAAAATTCCGTCAACAACAACGACACGAGAGTGTTAAAGAGCTACAAAGTTCGTGGTGCGCCTGGGAACTTTCTGAGAAAATGCACGACGCAACCTTGAGGAGGTCGTTGAGCGGCAAAGTTATTCGCATAAGTGTTGAGTTTTTTCCCGCAGACAATAGTCTCATCCGACGGTGCTCGCTTGAGGTTCCTCAGGCGGGCGGGGAAGGAGCCTTTCCCGGTTTTCCTATGGAACGAGTCCCGCTCATGGTTCCTCCGAGGAGACGGAGATTCCTTGTGGAAGCGTCAGATTCCACCGAAGACGTGGTCGGAGTCGGAGATGGACATCACGTAATCGAGGCATTCCCATTCCCAAATAGTCCCGCCGATCTTCGAGAATCGGAGTGGTGCTTTCTAATTAAGCCGCATTGGAGGGATCACGGAGTCGGTAGCCGATGCATAAAACAGCCATTGTTAGAGCTTCAGCTGGTCCGCACGAATTGATGAAATCATTCTCGGCGAGTGGCTCGTCTCTCCCGAGCCCGCGAATTTCGTTCCACTCCGAGCTCTGACTTGTTGGGACTTCTTCGATCAGAGCATGACAGACCTCTCTCGTCCGGCTTCTCCCTCTCGGTCGCACAAAGGTCTTGCACACAGAATGCACTGGGATGCGAGTATGATGAAAAAAGAGACCGCGCGCGTTCCTCCCGAGATTTCCTGAGCCGCCAAGATCCGAGCACTCATATCGGTGGTGCACAATAGCAAGTTATGGTTCCGGACGCTTGGGTCCGCGATGCCCTCAGTCGGGTAATCCCCTTACAATGGTAGGGATTTGTCAGAACCTTCAACCTGGTTCGGAACTCCCCGAAATCCAGTGTCGACTAAAAGATTGTGTTGAAAGCTCCGGCGACAACATCCAGATGAACAAAACTCGAATGCCGAACAGCTTGTTGAAGTCCAATCTCGCCGTCACGGGATCGACCTATGATCAAGCGAATAATCTGATTGAGTGAAATCGCGAATGGAATCGCGCAAAGCCGCAATTATTCCCCCCGTTTCTCTTCTCCACTTCGACCATTGTAGGCTGCGGCGTTTTTCTGTGTTTCTCTGATCGATGAGCTTTTTTTATTGGCTACTAGTCGGCCTTAGATAAACATAAAAGTGAGCCAAGACGGGACAACTCGAGCAGTCGCCATCGATAGAGCCCGAATCGAATCTTCTTGGATGATTTGAGGATTTTCTCTGATTGAAAAGTGGATCTGAGGGAATCCGCTCGTCAACGCAACACCGTGCCGGATAGCTCCGAACAAATATCTCCCTCGTCGTGTCTATCCATTCGCCGGAGTCTCGCTCACAAATTCGTTCGCTATTCGGTCGTCAGGTCCGGTGACCCAACGTTCCGGACAGCGGAGAAAGAAGCGAATTCGAGGGACGAATCTATTCGATTCGCACTGTAATCGTGAGGACATCGCTCCGCAGCCTATTCAAAATCCCGAATTTCACGCTACGTTCTGACACTCAACTCATCGGGACAATCATTGAGACGACTTCGCACAGCGTTCGCAATCAAACTCCCACCTCCTGTCAATGTGCTGTCCGCAAAACGGGAAAAGGAGTCTCTCGAGAATCTCACGGGCTCGAGTCACGGGTATGGGACGGGAACTTGAAGTCGTCGTTCACAAATCAAGAAAACCGAGCCTCAGACGAAGAGTCCTGCTCGGCGATGACGGCAATTAGACGATCTCGACGGAAGTTGCCCATCTGATCGTTATCAGCACAGCGATCAAACATTTTAGATCAAGTGTTAGACACAAGGGTTGCTAATTCGCCTCTAATTAACAACGGAGCGGAATCCACCGCTTCTGAGTACGAATAGCGCACGGTGGGTAAAGAGTCGGCCGTTTAAGATTGATCCGTTCCCACGTTCAGCGATAACGCCACCGAGTCTTGTTCTTCAACTGGCCAGTGAGCCAGCAGCGCAAACACATCATGTGACAGACAGCCGCCATAATGGCGATCTTTGAACCGACCGCCGCCTCTCTCTTGGGTTCGGCACTTTCAGCCTAAAATGGATGTGTGAATGGATGCATTTGTTCCCATTGTTGTCCGTCGTCTTCGCCGTCGAGAGAGTTAGCAGCAGGGGGGCTGGCTGGTGGTCGTCGTCGTTCCAGCGGCGGCGGGACCGATGATGGCAACGGTTTCGGCAGCGATAGAGGCCTACGCGCGTTATAGGTTTAAGGTGTATTTGAATAAGATAAACAAAATGCTCGAGAGACGAGGGCATTTACTGCGCTTACGAACAGATTTCTTCGTTCGACGTAGAGGCTTTGATGCGTGTGTCACTTCTGTCAACGACGACGACGACTTGAATTGTTGACGGCGTTCCGGCGTTATGGCAGCCGAGCAAGGAGGCAGACCCGCCCTTATGTAAATGTGTTGCCGTACATGAATTAATGTAATAAACGTTACACATCCGTTGCGTGAGTGCGTGCGAGCGAGCGCGCGGTCAATCGTGTCACTACTGTAGAATCCCGGCGAATTCTGGCGGCAACTTCGAGTTTTTCTTGCTTACCTTTTTTTTCATGGCTCAGTCTCGCTGCTGCTGCTGCCACCGCCGCCTTTTTCTCTTCTTTCATCCCGAAAGGCCATAAGGCAGAATGGTACGGCAGCAGCGAACAGCGGCGTGGCGCTATTTGCGACCGGTGAGACGTGACGATGAAATTTGAGATTTCGACGAAAATCCTGCGCTAAATATTGTCGGAGCGTTCCTTTGACACTGGCACGCTCGACAGAGAAGGAAAAATGAGTGAAAATACACAGTTTGACTTCGCTCGAGAGAACTCGTCTCTTCTCGAAATGCGGTCCGGGCTCTTTCTCGCTCTCATGCTGAGTGAAAGCGCTTTCGCGATCGATGTCACCGACAAAACATGTCATTTGTCTATTTTAGCAAAGAGAAAAGAAGAAAATGACGACTGATTCTGAAAATAGAATTCGGTTCCATTTTACCCAGAGTCAGAGAAGTTCGACCAGAGACTCGATCCTAGGCTAGGCTCCGTCACATGACCTGGACTGATTCTTTCCTGGGTCCTCGCTCAACGGCGTGACAGTCCGTTGCATGAAATCGCGAAAGCTTCCATAGAACTCCAAGGATCGGAAATCGGAGCTCATGGGCCAGAATAGGAACAAACCACGTGAAACAACGAATATTGTGCAGAATAATTCAGTAGCACAACTCAGGCAGCGAATGAAAAGCTCTTCGCGCAATCGGACCAGATGGCATTCGGACGTCGGTGGCGGACGGTCTTGTGTCTAGACGACAGACTCGGTTAGTTCGCGGGGCAGACGAGAGGGAGGCCTTTAGCCGGATACAGTACCCTTCGCCGGAGCCGAGGCTGAGAGCAATCCGTCGAATCAACTGTTGATCGAAGTGATTCGCTTTCGGGACTTATTCTTTCTCTCAAGATCCTTCCATTCCTGATCCGTCTTCATCCATACACCACAAACCACTTTCACTCACAGCTGCCAAGTGCAGAACTCGACGCCTTAACAGATTTCATCATAGAAGTTCCGCTCTTGCTCAAGGACGGCTCCGTCGACGTGGAGTCTATCGGTGGCGAACTTGTCACGTGAGGGCTCCTTGCTCGACGAGTTTCGTGGCCGGTGGCTTCGTTTCATGGTGAAGCTCTTCTCTTCCATATGTCTATTCGGCGAGGCGGATTTCCGACAAAGTTATTCTCGTACATGACTGCATCACCGTTAGCGTCAGCGGCACGTTTCTCGCCTGTACTGCCCCATAGCGATGGGACGACTCAATATGAGTTCGAAACCCATCGGGAAATGAACAATGGACAAGTTCCATGGAAATTGGAGTCTAGAGAGTCCTCGATCTTTTACCCCTCCCGTGAATTCCCGATTTTTATCCCTATCGCCGTTGCTCCGGTCCAGTCATCGAATCAAGCTCCTCTCTTGCAACGATCGGTATTTTCCGAAAAGCGTGACGGGAATGAAGTAGGCCGAGTCCGGGGAGAGCTCGACTACGAAATTATTTTCCTCAACTCGTGAGGCCGACGGAGGTCTGTCCAGCAGATCCTCGTCCGTGCGCTCCGTGCATGACCCCAAGATCCCAACCACAGAGTGGTAGGACACTTCCCCGAGACGGTGCATTCTCCGAGACTTCAGCGGGCGCGCCCAGGTCGGCTCTCCCGACGACGGCCGAGTGCCGAGAAGAGCCACATTATTTGCTCTCGTCACTTTCGCCTCGACACCCAAGAGGAGAGCGAGATGATGCAAAATGAGCGTGGATGCACTCGAGAAAGGAAGAGAGAAAGCCCCGGCTGTCAGCGGAATGACGAAGCATGGACAAAGTTAAAAGCCAGTCAGTCCGTGAGGCGATCAGTTAGCGTTGCCTTTGCCGTGCGACCACCGTGCCGCCAAGTGCCACGGCGGCGACTAAATATCGTCGCGAGGGCGATTAGTTAGCAGAGTCGGCCTTTCCTCGCATCTGCCGCCATACGGCACGCATTATGGGGCGGAGATGGAAACGGCAGGCCGAGCAGCTAGCCGTCCGGTCGACCAGAGGCCACTCACTCGGTCGTTTCCAGTGTCTGTGACTTCTTCGTCGACGTTCCATCATAAATTCTCTCTCAAATGCCACCGAGGCCGGGACAGATTCTAGATAAGAGTCTTTCCCGTACGAGACACCCGAAACTTCTACGGGGTCTTGTATGTGTCGCGAAATCCGAAGAATCCAGGGAGCTTCCCAGGCCAGCGCAGTGTCGATGCCAAAAGATTCGGGAGTTGAACTCGATTCGCCCTCCGTCTATCTCACCAGATTTCCAGGGGAATCTACGTCCAATGGTCCCTGGCAGCTTTTCCGGCTCATGTATTCTCGAATGTTTTGAGCCTGTGCCCGGCATCGTTCAAGCCCCATCGGGCAGCCAACTCGATGGGCGTCAACATCTGACAAACCGTTCTTGCACGCCGCTCATCGGAATTGCCCGCCCCCACACCCCTCGCACCTACTCTTGAGCGGAATCTGTGTGGAAAAGAGATCACCGACTTCGAACGCAAGAATATCGATTTCAGACGAGATTCGGAATTCGGTAGCTCTGGGACGTCAGAGTCGATGATGAGCTCGTAGACCCCAGAGGAGAACGTTCCGAGTTGACGGCTTGATAATGACATGTTTCGACTTGATACGGATTGATCCAGGTCCTCGATGGTTGCCAATCACGTATGCGGAGTCGGGATCTGGCGTCTGTACACCGCATCATCCAAACACAAACACGCTCGGGGCGAGATCATACATACACGGCATCGGTACACGGATGGAGCTGATGTGGTTCATAAATCAGGCCTGTGATCAAAAACGATTCGACTCTGTGTATTATCACATGACGCCCATTTTGCAGCGCGAGCTTCACCAACGGAGCTTCGAACGTTACCAGCCTCGTGGTCTGCCTCTTCGTGCGTCGGTACGTCCATGCATCGTTTGTCCGTGTTTCGGTTTCGCCGAATCCTAACGCTCCGCTAGATACTAATGGAGGCTCTCAAATCGATTGGGTTTAATTGAGATCGCAGATAGCGCGACCGATATTTCTAGGTACATCAACTCTCAACTCCGAGTAGTTTTTGCTTCAATAATTGTTCCTAACCATATACGCACAGATGAACGAGCCAGGATTGCCGACAGGCACTCCAAATCGTCCCCGAAGGGTTCATTACATGGCACACTCGTTTCTAATCGGGGTCGCGGGGGCTTGCGATTCGAGTTCCCATGCGGAAGATGAGGAATCCTAACGGATGTTCGACGCTCATCGAAAAAGTCGACGATAGTATTTCCTACCTCTTGTTTTTAGTTCAGAAATCGGGGGCTACTGCACTGAATGGAGTAATGCATTGACTCATTTGTTCTGCCTCTGTTTTCCGACTCACTTACCAGGTATATGAGATGGATCCACGATTTTTAAATCGAGCTCTACCAACTGTATTGGGATGCCATAGTATACGCCGAGAGCCTTACTCGTCTCGATTCAGCTGAACGGCGAGCGAATCGATGAGTTACGTCGAACAAATGAATGTATCGATCGAAAGCGCAACGCGGTCGAAGTAAGTGACTTGAACGAATTCGCATCACACCTCGTACACGCCTTGTGTTCTAGAGAGTTCCGAGCTTTCGATTGAATGACCGACCGAGCGATCGATCGACCGACCGAACGGACGATTACCGGCAGATCGCGAAGACACTCCTAACCCCTATGCCATAGCGCACCGATTTGTAGCTCGATTGATCATATATATTTTTGTGTGAGTTTGCGTCTACGCTCCATGTTCGAATGTGAGCGTGTGTACGCATCATCCGTGCTTGTGACTGCGAAGATGCCGAGAGACTGGGTCGACTGAATAAAACGTCGAAAAGTAATGAGCGACGTTATGTGCTCAAGATGATGAGAAATGAGAGAAAGATGAAATGACGCCACCCGAAAAAAGGCTTCATCGTGTGGGGTCCATGGCTCACTCACTACCAATTAGCGAGTACGGCAAAGGCGAAGAAAAAACACCAACGGCAGTGCAACATCAACGTCCGAATCAAAGGCAGCGAGAATCTGCTCCGCTGAGGAGACGCTACCGGAAAAGTCTTCGCGTCATCGTTTTTCTGCTCGGCCGAGGCGGCCGCACTTTCGCGGGTGATCGTCGTTGGGCGAATTACAAGCGATATTATTATTTACGGATACCGTTGAGAACACACAGAAGGGAGTTACTGAGGGTATGAGGAATGAATGCGACCGGCGCTAAAATGAAATATTTATAAAGGCAGGAAGCCCGCGGAGAGGGGTATTTGTCAAATCGCTGCCGTTCCCGGCCTCTCGTGGTCCTCACTGTTTGTGCTTCACTCGCTGATTGTACACGATCCGTTCCGATTCCGCGGCGCGTTCGACGCTAATGATCCTTCGAACGAATCGGGAGTTTCGAAAGACGCGAAAACTGCAGGATCGCTACCGTTCTTCTGGAGCGAAGTTCCAGGGGGAGCCTTTTAGCACGGATCGAATTTTGCGAATCGATGTTTTCTCGCCTACGTCATGACACGATTGGAACAATCTTTCAGAATTCTGGAGTCATTAGGGACGCCTCTGGATGGACGGTGGAGACCGTGTTTCGTGGGCGAATGTGTTCACCGATGATCTTCTTCAAGCTGCCGAAGTCGAACAGTGCTCCCTCAGTGCGAGACTACGATGCAAGGGATCGACCATGCATCGGGTTCTTGAGCACCTCAATTGAGGGTATCAATAGTTGGATAACAATTGATATTAGGCACCTAATATAAATATTGGGATGAATATATCGCAGGCATGCCTCTCCCGAAAGTTGTGCCGACATTTTTTCCCTCGGCCGGGAATCGGGCTCCCCGTATCAGTGAAGTGTCCCGCGCGAGAGATTCCGACGGAGAAAGCGACAGTTCGAGCGAATGATTCGGGATTGAACCTAGTGAGATGTCAGAATCAATCCGATTCTGGCGCATCGAACATCAACGACGAGTCCGATGGAATTCCGAGGACGGGCACAATTCTGGCCGGGAGCTCGTGTTCGGCCCCGTGATGTCGTTGGATTACAACGACACGCCGGACGCGACGGTGGCGTCGTTGCTGTCGCTTCTGTTGTCGAGTCGACGTTGTGTGAGGATCGCTATGGCTTCGCCCTTCGCTAATGACACCATTAGGCCGTGATTAAGACAGTTAACAGCTGCAATGACGACGGTGACAGTAGCCGGGGCGAGGGCATAGCGAAGACGAAGCAACGACAGCCATGATATTTCGTGCACAAATTTGGTTGCTCCTTCCACAGAAGATTCCTATCTCAATCGACTCTCGTCAGAGAACGCGCTTCAATTTTCCGCAAGCCGAGCCTCCGGACGAGCGCATTCACACTCTCATGCCCGGAGAGATACACCTCGTTTCAGACGTGGCGCTATGGATGTCCGTTCCCGTACCTGATGGACGGCGTCGAGTCTTGATATCCATGATGCTGGGAAATTCGATTAAACTGATAAGGAGGAGCAACTACTTTGATGCAGGTCCGCTGGAATCAGGTGTAAACATGAGTGCCATGGCAACAAGATCCGGAATTCACGCGCCGCGGCAGCGGCCGACCGAGACTCTACCGAGCTGGACAAGCATCTGGCGGCGGGATGAGGAAATCACGCGGGATAAGCGTCACGAACCGCGCGGCTGTGATTCCAAAAATCGCTTGGAAATCGAATTTTCTCCCGGAGTCGTTATACTCTCGAAGTTTCCGTTGGCTACTCCGACGGTACACACTCCAGAATGATTGTAGATCGAAATCTCTTCTTTCGGCGACCCGCACATACTTGAGGGCTGAGTTGCGATCAGAATATCCGTTTAACGCAAGTTTCGTCTCGCGTCCTCCGGTGAATCTCATTCTGAGCGGCCGTCCCAAGGCTGAGATCAGCTGTCTCTGGGATCAGCGGCCTAGTTGTTTGCCGTCTCAGAAACAACTTCGTCAGTGTCATATACAGTCGCCATACTGAGGGTTTCATCTTCCTCCCAGCTGGAAGAAGAATCCGGTAGAATCGTGGCGTCGCGTCGTATGTAGACTATAGAGGGACAAGGAACTGCATCGTGGAACGACGGTCGGGAGAGGGAATGAATAGGAACTCATACAGAGGGGTGCAAAGACAGCCTGCTGTTAGCCTTCAGGCCACAGCTCCGCACAACGCATCCATCGCCCGACACGTAATACGTCTGCGGTAGACTTGCGACTGTCAAAACCAGAGGAATATCTCCATCTGTTTATCGAGCTTTTCTGGGGAGGCTCCCAAGGAACGTAAAGCACCATTCTGGCGCGAGAAATTCACACCGGGCGACGGGGTTTTCCAACGGAGACGGAGTTGAATAAAAATCAGGCTCGATGAGACATTGGGATTCAATTGAAGTCAAGAGGTCGCGTCACCGGATGCCATCCGGTAGAGGAGCCTCGATGAATCTGTAGACACATATACTAGATGCGTTCTACGGGACTCGAGGAAAAAGGCGGGAGCGTCGGCGGGAAAGTGATTTCTCTCCACGAGTCGCTTCCGCAACTCACCTCTCGCAACTTAGCCCTACAGATACGGTCACGAAATCGAAAGAGAAACATTTTCGGGCAAGGAGAGTTCCAGGCGATCAGCAGAGAGACCCGCTCATGGTAGGAGGCATGAGAACATAATCACCCGTTCCCGTGCCCCAGCAAGACCATATCGCTCTACGGCAGCTCAGATCGGGGAGGGAGATCGATGCCAGGGAGAGGTTTCCCGATTCCCTGAAGCTTTGGGTAAATCCTGAGGCAACGGAAATGTGCAAACAATCGTCGAAAGCTACGAGCTTGCGTCGGGAGAGAGGGAACATGGAAGCCAGTACTCAAGTACAATTATTCAGAATGCGAACGATCGTGGACCGAATGCGAGCCGACACATTCCGCAGGATTTCTGTGCGATCCGTGATGAAGAGAATCTCTTTCACATCGATGTCGATTAGCAAGCTTAGAAGGTCGAATGCATTCTTGGCTTTGAGCAGTGTTCGAGAAATCCTCCGGATTTTCGCTCAATGACCCTAAAAACAAGCCTCCCCCCATCTCCGTTCACTGCTCGCTTCTTTCGTTTTCGGTCTTCCATGCAATCTCCTTTCCGGATTCCGTTAATCGCTCGGTATCAATATTGTACCGTTCTGGAAGTCGACTCGGGCAAGGCGTGCTTCACGGTGGAAATTCGACTGTACTGGCGATCCGAGTGGCCCTCTCTCCCTTCATTTCACTGAATTTGAACCTCACCGTCAATGGTTTATTCATCTGACATCGATTTTCTCTATCGCTTCTCAGAGCAGTATTGAACTGGTGAGAAGCCATTGCGGGAAATGAATCGAGAGCCGTGAGGAAGCGAGTCGTTGGAGGCGAGCGGCATGGACGTTGTTGTTCGCCAGAGTGTAGCGGGCCGCGTGCTGCGTCCTCCGTCGAGTGCAAAGCCTGACCACTTCGGAGATTATGGGCCATGGGCTGGGTGCGTTTCTTCCAACTTTTGTGGCTCTGAGAAGGCCTTGGCGGAAACCTGCTGCAGTTTCCTCGGTTTTTGCCTTCTAGTTTCCTACGAGGGGATCAAGCCCGCATTTGAGAGATGGCTGACTACGCGGAAATAAGTGGAGCGCTCAGACATGCGACCAGAGCACTGTTTGTCGAGGCGCTCCGAGCGTGGACCGCAATCGATCGAAGACGAAACAGAAATCATCCCGAGAGAGACAAAACTCCACAAAGTCGAGGTTCGAATGTTTCTCGGGGAGACGCGCAGTCGAGGTAAACCGAGCCAACAGATACGTTTGATTTATTCATATATGTGATAACTGAAGGGGAAATATCAAGCAAACACGACATATGTATAACTATCCATAGCGAGCTCTCATCCTTCGCTCGAGTCATCCAGCATTCCTGGGAGCTCCCGGCGCGAGAGCCCGCGAGTGCATGAGTAGGTTCGTTCAGTACCCCTCAACTTCCCTCAATAGAGTTCAGCAATAAAATTCCTCCGGTGCGAGGTGAGGCTTTTCTCACATCGAGGAATGGTTGGTTGTTGCCGGTGCCTCGTTGTTCTTGTTAGCTTCGTCGTCATCATCGTAGACACCGTGTGACCCCTGAAAGCGCCGAGGACCCCCAATGAGAGAGAACATGATGTCCCCTCGTCTGTGCATGACACCCAACATTGGCTTCTTTGACAAAGCCAACTCAGACACATTTAGCAACCAAATCAGGCACGCGTGTGCAGATCAATACGATATAGCTAAGCAGAAATATAGCCTATTCAGGATATATCGATGATAATGCACATGCGCGCTCCAGGCTCGATCCTCAGTCGATACCGATACGGAACACATACATACATACATAACACCATTTGGGTCGCAAAGGCTTCGTGACCGCGTGAGAATTGTTTTGACTGTCCCCATGATTAGAGAGCCCATATGGGGACATTCATAAAAGTATATAGATGATGATTCAGAATGACTAAATGAATATTATATACACAGATCAAAAGTGAATAGGTACTACTATAAAGGAGTTGGATATGGGGAGGGGACTAAGCAATGACCTCAATTCAGCCCCAAGGGAACGGGATCCCCGGATTCGAGGCCAAGGAGATGATCACAGGTGGACACCTGGAGCGAAGCAATGCAAGAGAGCATCCGGGCTCTCATACCTACACAAAGCGCCCGAACGAAGACCGTCGAACTTAGGAATGCCCCTCACCATACAACGGAGTCCGCGTTCCACAGACGGGCCTGAGGTCGTTGTTGTCGTTCCGTGGCTATTGATGCAAGCTTCTGGATCGGATTCGAACAGTCAACAGGCAAGATCGATGTGCATTTTCTCATCGTACTCACTGTTGGATACACTCACACGAGACGGATACATTCAGAGAAGCTCGAGAGAGGCTCCATGATAGCAACACTTGACTCCATTCAGGTCTATTTGGAGACCTCCCAGAGTCAGAGACCACACCGGGTTTTGTTTGGCCGAGCGTGAAAACTCACACTGTTAGCGAATCGAATCGCCAAGACCACCTTGCGACAGCTGCCTGCAAATATTTAGGTTCGCCGAGATGGCCTGAAGCCCTCCAACCCCTGTCCCCATTTCGAAGCTCACTCAGAAACCCTGTAGAGCCCGAAATCAGGAAATCAAGCCAAAGGAAAAAGTGAGGAATCGTAAACTGAGTTTATTTTATATCAGTTCCAGAATGACGAAGACTCGCTTATCTTAAATTTTTGGAGTTCGTTCAAAATTACCAGGAGAACAGCCAATGGGTCCGAGGATAAGGTGGAGGGAAGGCTAGGTGGATCTTATTTATGCCTTTATTGCACCACCATCACCACCGCTGCTGGTCGAGACTAGTGGCTTTAGAGTAAACACATTTAAGTCCACAAAGGAAACAAGGAAGATGGGAGCGGAGGCTTTTTTCTTCGAGACGTGACGGGTAAATAGGAATTCTTTCGTCTTCCCAAAACTCCCTCAGGAGAAGCAGACGCCGGTGCCGCACACCAACGACGAGCATCCATCCAAGCAATGAGCGGACCAGTCAGTCAGCCACCTAGGCATGCGACGGACCCAAGCAAGCGAGCAGTCGAAGGAGTTACTGTCTTTGACATCTCCACGGAGTCCCGCTGCGAAGTTGATTTCGCTCTGAAACCCGACTTCGAGCGACTGAAATTCGGGTACGAATTCGTCCCTTGTCGGCCGAAGGATGGCAAAAGCCTGACTCGTCCCTCTCAAGGCGAATGCGCTGGAAGAGCATAGGGTGATACTGTTCATTCAGTTCGGCGCCTCTTGCGGTCGTATAATATTCGAACTATCATCTCATTCCATTTAATCGTAAAACTGTTTCGCTCGGTGCAATCCGTTCGGTAATTGAATTCACATCTTGAAACCAATTTCTAGCGATCAATCATGCTCGAGCTCGGTGACTCGGGTCTTTTTATCAGAGCCTCTTTCTCTCCGTTCCGTCTTCGCGCCGTCTTGAATATGCGACGAATGAATCGGCCGCGTAATAAAACGCGTCGTTCTCTCGGAAATTTAAAAGTTCACGGAAATTTTCCGCCTCCCGTCTGACCGAACGTGCAGAATGTTGTCGTTCATTCGGAAGATTTACGGGACGGTTTTCCTTGGGTGCTTATTTCATTCTTGTTTTCCCTATCCCCTTTTCCAATAAATTATAGCTATTCAAATCCTTCAAGCAAGCATGCCGCTGGGTTCGAGAATTCCTATCGGGCGTCTCGAAAACGTTGTGGAGGCACTGCCTGTACGTGATGACGCCGTAGTTCCTTCCTGTCGACTTAGTGATACCGGACGACGAGCTTGGCGACTCCGGTCTCGGTGTAGGGATCGCTTGTTTCGGTATCTCCTGAACGAGGAGTCGCTACTTTGGATCGATCAGAACGATTTCTACCTCTCGACGGTTGGAGCGCGAATGGAGACGGAAACTCTGATGGAAAGCCGCACTCCTTTTTTCTCGGCCGATGCCGTCTAGTATTCAGAGTTCTGTAGCAGCATCGTTTGACAGCAATAGCATTGGAGAATCCCCGAGGAAGTCTAACGCGCTACTAAGGCCTCAATTCTTTTCGTTGACCGGAATTCGTAGGTTTCGGGAGATCTTGCGACGGTCTCACACAATTCGACGGAGTCTCCGTGCTTTCGGACGCCGTCGGTTGACTCGGTGGAGCGTCGGTGGCCGTCACGCTCTCTTGCGGAAACGTCGTCCGGTCCTAAGGTCGTACTTTAAATTCTCAGTCGGTCCGCGACTTCTGGGAAGCGAAGGATAGTAGAGATCGTGAGAAGCGGCGACCACGCAATAGAGCGACGATTAGGAGCATCCGATTCGCGAAATGCGCGCGGACACCAAGTCCGAAGCTGAGGAAGAACCGCCGTCGCCTCCTCAGATAGACTGACAGTATCCATTCCGTCACATTGAATCGAAACCCATACATCACCGTGCTTCACTTGCTTTGTGTAAATCTGCCACAGCTATCGAGTTATATATCTATCCTGACTGTTCGTATCACGCCGGCGCATGGGAAACAAACGTCTTCATTTGAGCTTCGGATCTCCTCATCTTATCTATTACCCGCCAGACGCCGCCCTGTTGTCCAGATAACGCGTGCCTTCCTGTCGACCGACCGACCAACCGACCGACGAGCCCATCCGACTAACCACGATCATGCCTCCATCGCAATTCCCCTGCTCTCGCCGAGTCTCGAGCCGCCATTATCTTGCCACTAACTCAATGGGGAGATGCTCCCTAACGTCGACGCATGAACATCACAGAATCATTTGAAACGCTCCGGTCCGAGTTTCAAATTACCGGAGTTCGCGAGCATCCGTCGTCTTGTTCGTGGGATTTCCACAATTTCTCGCTCAGATCGAAATGAGTTCCTTCAAAACCCCACTCCGCGACGCACGAGCGGAACTTTGCATCGTAATAAAACAAACCATTGAATCTCGAACTTTCGCGGTGAAGAATTTCCGCTCGTTCCGCGAAAGGTGTTCCTAGCGGGCTCGCGTGTCGGAGCGTCATAGTGAATGAGCAATAAAGAGCAACAGCCGAAACAGCAGCTAAACTGAGTGAGCGGAGTTGTTGAGAGCCGTATTCCTGATTGAGCATACTCGCTACGAAGCTCGGACTCATCCAGACGCGGAATGAGGTCGCTCCGAGTGCGGTCGACGTCTGAAGCATAGCTGGCTCACCTAATAGCCGGCGACGGCGACGCACTGGCAGCACCGGCAGCTGTAGGATATACAACTTCTCTGAATGTGTCGTAATCGTTGTCTTTCGACCTATTGAAGTTTACGACTTCAAAATCGAACAGAAACTTTCAGTCGCTCCTGCGAGTGCCGCCGCCGCCGCAAAGTCTTGGTGTGGTCGGGTCGTAAATCCTGCGGTCGACCTCCGTTGCGTAATGGAAGCTCTCGCGACGACCGGAGTAATTTATGATCGCCGAGATATGGCAATAGAGACGGAGATCCACAAAAGAATTGTAACTCGTGCTCGCAGACCTACCCTCAGAGCGAGTCTGAGCGTATCCTGCCAATTACTTCAGTGGACTGCAGAGCTCCACGGGATTGTGGATACTCCTCACCGCAATTAGACTCATGCTTCTTCCTCGTGGACAGTCATCTCCGATTTTTAGTTCCGGACCGAGGGTCAGAGCACGGAGACAGGACTCAGCCCGAAACGTGGAATTTATAGCTCAAATACAAGCGGGGGGGAATTATTGCGATTATCGAGTACGTAGCGGCCCCTCTTTCCCGAATTTTCCAGAGAGGATCCGGCGAGAATCTTGACATTGCATCATCAGCTTGAATGATGAACGAGCTATTCTGATAGTTTCCTGCAATACATCTTGCAAGCGAGGGGACCCTCGTTTCGCGGATGCGAACCATTCTACGACAAATCAAGCGAAGGAAGCTCAGGCAAATTGATGCCGCGATGTTTGACTCCGATGCTGGAGCGATCCTGGAGGAGATGCGCATTGTTCTCCTAAGCAAGGCAGTCGCATCAGGAACTTGGGCCAACTCCTAACAAGTAGTAGGTTGGAAGGAAGAAGAGAAGTAGTAGGGAAAAAGGAGGAAGCTTCGATCGTATCCATCTTGCGAGAAGAGACCACTAAGTGCTTCTTTTGTCCAGCGTCGAAGAATGGGCTAGCGGAGCAAGTTCTGTCGAGCGAGATTGTTGTGCGTTCTGTGGGAACGACTCTCGCCATTCTTGATTTGTCCGTGATGCTGATAACGAAGGCGGTCGACAACAATTGCTCTCGCGGTACTGGAACTCGACTCCGAAAGTCATTCGACGGTCTCGGCGAGTTACGCTCTCCATCGGTTAGTTCACTTCGCATGGCGTCCATCTCCTCTCCAAACGCCGAGGACCCGCTGGGAGCGAGCGTACTAACCGTTCCTCTCACGCTGAATGCCACGCAACAAAATTAGGCCGCGATGAATAGCTCCAACGCTGGTACCGCCACTCCGTCCCCATCTTTCCCCTTCCTGATCCCTCCCTCCTCTGCAGTCGAGCACAAAGCATTCATGCACAGAACTAGCTCCGGAGCCCGAATTGCAAAAGTCACCCAGTCGGTTGGGGAGAGATTCTGTCCGGGCTGAATGAGAGGTCGCCAAGTCAGCTGTTCGCCGTGTCACGTCGAGCGTTGCGACTCCACCGTCCGAAAACATGTGTATGACGGCCGGTGGAGTTTAGGGTCCTATGCCGACATCCAAGCTTTATTTTCATCCAGAATCAATAATTCCCAACAAGTCGCGAATGATTCGCACTGTCTCCCTCCTTACACGATACGCCTGGGCTAAACGGTGTGCGCTTTCGGAACTATGACTGCTGATCAAATGGTTCGACGCGGCTTCTGTTCGCTGATCCATTAGTCCGTCGGCCGGGTCTGTCTGTTGCGACGACCGCCGCGTTGGTCAGAGCCACGAGATAACGTCGGCGACAGATAGGTACCTGGATTCCATCTCGACTCATTTCAATTAGATGTCAGTTGCCTTTTGAGAGGGGCTCGATGATGATGACGACGACGACGGGGATAGTGATGATGATGAGTCATGGAGTTTGTCACTGCTTTCTCCCGTTCACCCGTGCTACGGTGACTGCACGGCACAATAATTTGACAAGTTGTCGCTGCAGAGAATCTTTGCGCTTGAGTTTTTTCGTCCCCTGACGGACTCTCTCGCTAATTTTCTCTCGTGACTCTTACTCTCGGTCCGACAGTGGTTGCAGCTAGCAAGTTCAACCGACTGAGCATGGTTCCGGGCAGAGACAGTGATGAAACATCATCCAAGCGAACCTTTTGTTACATGTTTCTGACAGGGGAGAATCGCATAACTTTCCTCCTCCGAGAGTTCCTCAATCCGCGTATCCCTCATTCGATCGGAGCGTGGGCCACGCGATCGAACTTCTCCCCGTCGACACCCCCGCCAGTCGGTCCGGCTGCGTATTCCTCTCGCTGCATCGAGCTCGGGATCGAGGATAGAATGCTCGGACGCGAATACCTCTGGTATCGCCTTCCTACGGCAAAATATTCCGGAACGTCTCGCATCATGATGACGGCTCCTGGAACTTGAATTGATGTCCCCGCAGCTCGTCGGGGTCGCGACCCCGAGCTGGAAGTCGCGTCGTAGCTCCCTGAAAGCTGATCACTGAAAACAGAGTCGGCTCGATTATGATAGTGGACGCTCCCGTATCCCCGATCGTCGCGTCGATTCCCCGCTCCCGTACCTTCCCGTTGTTCTCCTGCGTCACTCGGCGCATGCTCGATCGGTAACAATGTTTGTGCACGCTCGTGTGCACTCATGTATAAGTCTCTTTATTATACAGTATGAATACTCCGGCTGCAGTCGTCGCTCGTCCCAATAAGAAACGAGTCCAGATGCCCGACTCCATCCGACCGGACTGAAAGGATGAAGGCCTTTTTGACAAGGCTTTTGTTGACAAGCACAATCGACTTTTCTATCAGATCTTTCAAATGCACGATCCTGAGGTGAGCAGTTCTCGAGCGATCCCCGTCGGAGCTTCGTGGAAGGAAAACATTCGGCCAAGAGAAATATTGTGGAATAGAAAAAGTAACACCTAGACTTGATGCTGGAACGCAGCGCAGGCCCGAACGTTCGCGGTCTTCCTGAATTGAACGGATCACTCTCCTCACCTTCATCCTCGATGCAGTATAATCGTTTGAGCCTTAATGTTGCTAATCAGCTTTGAATGGCGACTGGTGTTGTTGGAAAGGCGGCGTGGTTTTCACATGAAATTTGAAAGAATCGACTCGAGTCTGCCCGGACCGACCCGAGTCGACAAGGCTGGATGTGACACCCGCTAGATGTCGGATTATTCTGAGCAGGCAGGGAGCACGCACCCGGTTGGTTGTTCGGTCGGTCGGCCAGCTCGCCAGCAAGCCGACCGGCCGGGATTTTAAACTTTGCAACATTCGTGTCGTCTGTCGCGTGTCTCTAGTGCTGTCGCGGAGACCTTGGCTTCTCCGGGATCGGACGCTACGAGATTGGGTCGAGGGAGCGAAGTTTGCGGGAGGGGAAAAGTCGGGGAGGAAGATTTGACCGACGAGGAAGCCTCAAACGCGAGTGGCTGAGGTCGACGCTTCGATTCTCGTTCGTTCGGTCGGTTGTCAAGGCTGCAGCGTGCAAGATGGTCTCTCACACTCTCTCGGTTGCATGCTTCAACGAAGCCGCCAGTGACTGAGAAAGTTTGGCTTAATTTATCTTGAGACAGCTCGTAATGGGGAAGTAACAAAGAGAAATCACATTGAACAAAAAGGAAGAAACAAAGAAACGGATTAACGCTACCGCGCCGAGTGCACGCTCCTTTCGCGTCAATGCTCCCTCCTGAGGCACTAAGTGCTCGTTGTAATGGTCATAAAGGAGTTTAATTCAATTAATTCACTGCCCTAACTTTTTGATCGTCTCGGAGTACAACTGTTCCGCACTCTCTATCTCTGCTCCCCCGTTTGCGAGTTCAACCAGCCGCTCCATTCACTTATCCTGCTTCGTATAACATCATCTACATCATATCGTTCAATTGTTTCTAATTCAAATGGCTCCAAGCTCTCAGAGATCTTTAGGCTCCCTCAAATGGCCTTGCAGTGTCACACACACACGCATACATAGATTGAATAGCGGGAGCGATAGAGGAATTTCGTGATAAGTCTGATGAGTCGCCGATGGAATCTCGATAAACGGACGGAACCACCCGGATGAGTTCGAATATCTCGATCGGGAGGAATCAGGAGAGGGAATGAACATTTCACGTTCGGAAACGGGCTCGATGCCCCTGAACATGCGTCGTATACATCAGCTGTCTTCGGTGCTGATCGACCGACCGACCGACAGTTCGGGCAACCGACCGCCCACCATCACGCACACACGTCGTCATCTTTGAATCAGCTTGCCGACTAGTTATACAAGTAGCAAGGGAAGAGATGGGGAAGGCTGTCGGACGGGCTAGCGGCCCATTAAATCGCTACGATGAACCTGAGAAGGTTTTCGTGAAGACCATATGTTGCCGAGCTACCCCTCTTCGTCGTAGGCATCATCGTCATTATCGCTCTGCTGTTTCCTTGCCGAGATGGATGGAGGAAGAGCTGGATCTATAGTCGACTCCGGCTTGGATCGTTGCCGAGCAGCTACTAGTCAAGACCGGATACCTGGTCGGTTGCTTGGCTGGCAGGCCGGCCGGCCAGCGCTAGTCAGTCGAGCGATCGACGAATGTGTCTACCACCCAGCTTCGAAGCGCGGCCACACGCGAGGTGTCATAACGAGCCGGAGGTTCGGAACACACTCACGCACGAACAGACACTCGTATACTCAAACACACTCAAACTTCTCACACATATACAGACACAGATGCTCGGTGTTGAGCAGGGGTTAAAACCGTAGGTCGCACTGAACTCGAGCGTACCGGGGTTAACTCGCAATGCCTTCCATATGCTGCGCGGGTTAATCGACTTATGAGTGTTAGAGCACGACAAATCATAAGACTCACCGACGAGGACTCGTGTCTATGGAAGCCCTTGACTACGCAAGACCCTGGATTAATTTTGAAGATCTCACAATCCGAGCTACAGATGGATCTTCTTGAAGGTACCGGCTCAACACGTTCCCCGGTTCTCGTGCGGCCAACAATAATTGCTCAGTGATAGCAAGCATCGAGCGAGTTGAACCGGTCAACCAGACACCATATCATATCAAATTCGAATGGATCACGAGCAGCAACACTGTTGAGGGCTACGATGGAAGATAGCGAAAATTCCGAACACGATGATCCTTGGAATGAAAAATCAGAAATCTCAGAAGATGCTCCTGCTCTCAGAGATGGTCACTCGCAGCTTAATGGCCGACCCCAGAGGCGGGCGACATACCGTCCTATGTCGGAGGTGTGGAGCAAGGCCGACAACAAGTCGACTCTGGAGTTCACTACGAAAAATTCGTGGAAATCGGGGACTGGAAGACGAAGGAAAGCAAGCTCCGTTGGCGCTGTCGTCATCCTGCTCTTCATATAGGCGGAGGATCGTAGTTGTTTTCATTGAAACCGTGCTCATATGACATCCGCTTGACGACATAATTGGCTCTCACACCTCCCGGCCGACCGAAAAGCGTCACTCAGGCCTAAAAAGTGTCTCGCTGAGAATATGCGCTTTAAAAAACGGTGAAACACCGACCGAGGAAAATGAGACGAACAGGCTCGAGGTGTTATCTATCATGTTTTTATGCATGTCAGATATCATGGAAGTTTCGCTTATTTATTCCGCTGGTTCCGTGATCACACGTGTCGCTCACCAGGCTTATGCAAGCTAAGAGCGCCTCGGTCACGCACAGAAGCCCAGAGACCTCCGGATCAGAAGAGGGAATCCACGTCGAAATTCTGCTCCTTGTTCTTGCTCGTTCCAACCTAGATTTTCTTCGGGCGACATTCGGTTATTTTCGCCGAAGGATCGGATTCGTATGGCATACAGCATCCGACCACATCGTCAGGCAGGACTTTCATCGAGGCAAACCAAAAAGATGGCTCAGAACGAGATTATGACGGAAGCTTTTTCGGGGACCACAATCTAAAAAATAGACTTTCACAGGAGTCGCCTAGCCAATTGTTCTCCTTCTTCAGCTCGCTATCTCGCCTCTGTGGGGTGTAGACGAAATCGGTCAGATAGCATCTTTAAACCCTGGCATTTGTCACCTCTATCGAGGCGATGAGGCACGAGCGCACTTTCGACCTTCGATTTTTGCATAGGCAGAGCATCATGGATTGAGGCTGGCGACTCGCTCTCTCATTGAGGATAGATCAACGTCTCTCGCTCCGTTCTTTCTCCTATTCGAGTCTACTCGGCCACTCGGTCCCTCGCTGGTCTTCTCCTCCGCGCTACCCCAGCCCTGTACAACCCCTCTTCTTTTTCCTTCAGAGCGGTGCTCTCCTTCCGAACCTCCCAGATCCCCTCAATCCGGTGGCTGGAGGCTAGGGACGCGAAATGAGAAAATCAGGCCTTTTGTTGTTTTTTTTGAGGCGACGAGTCGATTCGTTTGAATGATCGCTTGTCAACACAATTTCATTCACGGAGCCGATTCCGAGGGACGACGAGGGTCCGCGACGACTTCTGATGTCGCTGCTTGTGGCGCCGCGCCGCCGCCACCGCCGCTCCTTCAGCTGTTCGGTGTCGGTTTCACCGTCAGAAGCTCTGCCGACGATCCCCGCCGGAATAATCCATGGATTCATCGGGTAGAGACCAACAGGTAAATTTATGAAGGCCCTGTCTTCTCCCTGTGGATTCACTCCGGAGTCAACGCGCTCCGGCTTAAAAAAGGCAACACGCCTCTCTGTCAGTAAGCTAGCGAGTGAGTCGGGCGGACGGGCGTTCGATAGAAATTCTCCCGCTGGGCAGCATTTGTCGGCTTGTACTGGAAAGAACAACACGACGAATTTTCGAAGCATGCTTTATGACTACTGCTCCGAACAGCCGCCTACCCAGTCCGCGGGTCTCGGCGCCAGCCTACCAGAAAGGTGTCAAGTCATCCACCAATACTTCATAATTTTCTTTCCCTTGGTGTGAGCGAGATCGACAGAAGCGAGAGGATATCGTCTTGATAGGCATCCAACATAAGAGAAATTTTCGCCGACTCAACGCTCGTGCAGAATAATATGCTTAAAAACAACCTAGGAGCTCAGTAATCCGCCGGGAGTCGATGCATCGCTAGCGGGAAGGCAAAATTGAACTGATTTAGCCAATCTCGAGGAATATGTCGAGAGGAAAATCGGAAATGTGAAAACCTGAGAGCACTTTTCGGAATTGTCTCGGTAACACTTTCCTCGACCCTGACTCTTCGTGTCGATCTGAAATCTGAAGAGCGATGCTTTCGCAAGAGCCGTAGAGGCGCTCGAACGAGGGGAAGAGTAAATGAATAGAAAAAAAAATCGAGTGAGGTACAGAGGATTCAATAGCTATTCATCTGCGAGTTCAGCAACCGAATGAGCGAGCAATTGAACACGAAAGCGGCGTTTCAAATTGTTCCGACTCGCACCAACTCGTGTGCACGAGGTTGAAACCCAAAAAAACTCAACAAGAATTATTGTCGCTGCGACCACGGTGCCCTAGCCGAGGCTCAGGATGATGATGATTGCTATGAACGGAGAGAGGCTCTTACCATGTATTCTTCAATCCAGTGTGGGATTCAGTCAGCAATCGAGTCACTTGGGCCGTCGCTCGCTCTCTATCTCAAAGCACCGAAGCATGGATTTCGATTTTCCCAATCGTCACCCCTGCAAGCATGCTCATGTGCTTTATTCGATTAGACACCGCGTGTTAACTCAATTTGCGTGCTGCCGGCTCTTTACTCGAAGCCGAAGTGGGGCTTGGGTCAGCCGCGACCACACCGGTCGGTTGGATGGCGAGCTCGTTGGCTCGAGGGCTAACTGGTGCTGATTGTGAATAAAAATTCACTTATTTACTTTTTACTTTGGGCCGTCTATTAACCGCTCCTTCTTCTGCTGCTCCAGACGTGGTCCATGATGGTCCGGAGGATATTCTCCAAGGCTCCACGAGGGGCGGCTAGTGCACGTCGGTAATCTCGAGAGCGAAGCGTGACGTCTTTTCCTCTTTCGGTTCCTCTTTTCGAAACTCTCCAATGCTAAAACGCTTCCCTGCATGTCAAGGGATAGGCGTCGATGATGAAACGAGGTACAAACATGCTCGAGGGTAGAGCACGGCAATGATACCCTATCGATTCGACCCTAAGAGCACCCCGCGCAATCAGTACTCCGTGCACTGAATGCGCCCTCAAGTTCAAGCAACGTCCGTCCCTCGACGTTATTTGTTCCCACGTGAGCGCGCGATTCGGGGCCGGTTGAATGCGGGCGGCTGGAATTCAGCTGCTGACAATCATCTCGGAGAACAACGAGCTCTTGGGATCCAAGTGAGTGAAGAAGCTTTCCTGACTCCTTCTCGGAGAAACAACCGTCTCCAGTGTTTCCTGGGCGAGCCAGACACGGCTGCGTTCGAGCCGTATACCTGAAACTGGGCAATCAGCTAACTGACCGACTCGTTTAGCTTTACGGCTCGAAAGTGTTCGTGTATGTTTTGCTGGCCGCACGCTCGATGTGGAACGCGCTCGTTTCGGAGTCGTTGAACGTCCGTGAAAGTGGGCTTGTGAAAAGAGTGAGAAACCACAGAAAAACAACGTTGTCGACTTGAGTACAAGCGCCAATAAGAGCTGAAGCTGCAGAACGGCTCCAGCGGAGGCGATTTTGGGGTGGTGAAAACACGAAAAACGCCAAGTTTCTCAGGCCTAATTGGACGCTTCGTATTTGACGTGAGGCTTTTTCCCGGTGCCCCTCGGGCTTTCGATGAAGATTCGCTGTTTGCCTGAAGTTGACCTTTTCATTGCTCTCGATTCGACAACTCTGCTGACATTCATCTCGTCGTCTTCGTCGCCGACGATATTAACAACCTGAGATACATTCGAATATCCGACGGTCAGAGCGAGACTCCGCTCCCTCAAGGTCTTGTCCATTTGCATATTCGATCAGATGACGTAGATTCGCGTTCTGACGAACGAAATTGAGCTTCTAAACTCTTCGGCGCTGGGTAAACTCCGTTTGGATGGATCACTCGACGATCCGCTTCGTTGGCTGATTGTCGAATTGGTTATAAATCAAGCTTTGAGAAGCTCGGGGTAGGGAATGTCAACAAGTCGCAGGACCTAACTTTCCGACGCAGATCCGAGCAGCAGTGGCGACAACACCGGTCTCGGTAGCAGCAAGGACAACACTAACCATCGTCACTACCAAAACCCCAGCCGGAACATCTGGCAGTCCACCAGTCAGAGGTTCGGCCGACGAGGCAGTCGGGTGGCGTTCTTTTCCGAAATCAATCCTCGAATGATCGACTGCATTGATCTCTGCTGGTGTCTGAGTGAGTGAGGGACTCTCTCAGTTGATAACGACTAATCACCTACCTACCTAGGAACATGGTTGACGGGACGAGCAACAGCCGCGGTAGCAAGCGCTGCAGCAGCGCAGTGATTGAATCTGCTCTGGCTGGCAGATGTCACCGGATCTGTCAGGATAATATCAAGCAGATCGAATCCCCCCAACAACAGAAAACAACTGGGAGTGCCGGGGCATTTTAGTGGAGAAAATCCCAGAAGAATCTCCAAGCGCAAACAGCAGAATAATCGGGGAGAATGTGTTTCGATTTCCTCGAAAGGTTTGCGCATCACGATAGAATCTCGCACATTGACTCGATAATACCAGGTCTATGCATATGAAATGAGACAATTTGAAAAGCCCGCGCTGCCGCCGCCGCGGCGAACGCGGAGACAGTTCATAAACCCTATCTCTTGAACCAATCATCGGGCCAGAATATCCGATAGGCAGTTGATTCGCGCATCGTTGTCTGAAAAATTTCCGGTTCATGATAATGTCCGATTTTGACCCGAAAAATGCTCATTTGCGGGAAACGCTGATTTTTCGTCTACACCTCACGGAAACTGCGACGGAGGCTCATGAAATGCCCGTCCGACAACCATGTTCTCGCAGCAATGGGTCTAGCACTATCGGGGCAGAGGTTCGAGACTTACGAAAATTTTCGAATTTTGGTGACCAATTTCTCCGCCTCGAAAGGTCAAAAATTTTATTCGCGCGGAATTCAATGATTGCCGGTGAGGTGGGCGTTGTGTGATAGGAACGACTTCGAATGAGATCAATTTTTCTGATAAAAAATCATTATCTCGAATTTTCAGCAAAATTTGTCTCATTTCATACGCATACACCTTAATATCCCTCTGGAGAGAGTTTATCGTTTAATGAAAGTTGCGAGGGACTCTCTCAGTCAGAAGTAAAATGAGAAATTCCATGGAGTCCATAGTCCCGATGGTGCTGACTCCTGACTTGCAAATGTGTCGTTGGAACAGGGACTGAAAGAGAAGGAAGCGAAAAAGTATTCTCTCTCAAGGTGACACCACTTCTTGCACTCCTGAAACAAAGCGACCTGCTCCCAATCCAAAAAGCCATGCTCGAAGCAAGTCTGATAGTGACTATCTTTTTTCGCAGGGAACTCTCGTTCGCCGGCTACGGAGCTGAGATGTCGGTGTCCGCGTTGGAGGACGGGTTCGGGCGCGACTTCGGGTGGGTACGTGGTGGCTGCTGTTGTCTGTGTGCGAGCCTGCCTGCCCGCCCGCCTGCCTGCCGAGGTGGGTGCATCTCATTTCGTGCGTTTTGCAATGCCTTCGATTTCGCTCTGTCACTACGAGCGTAGAACAGATGCGACTAAAAGCAGCAGTGATGCAAGCTCGCTCGACTATACCGTATCGAACATATCTGTGGGTGGATCCCCTTTTCGATCATCATCGTTTTGGGTTTCCCGAGCATCTCCGCTCTACTTGCAAGACTGCATATATCGAATCGGAAATGATTCTAGATCGGGAGAGATCGGCGACCGAAGATCGCTGAATCATTCGATTTTCCGGAATGTGTGCACAGCAGGCTCCAATTAATTATCAGAGACGACAATCGTCGTCAGGAGTCCTGGCGCTCAAAGCGGCCGCATTCGCTTGAGAGGATCCTAATTGAGGAGGGATCTCTATTCAGATCGCTTATCTGGGTTCACTGTCTCCATATTGGGCAACAATGAGCGCTGGCGCAATCGCTTATGGAGGAATTCCAATTCCAACGTAGAGCACCGATCGGAGCGGAGACGAAGGAGTTTCCCTTGAAGGTTCGTAGGAACCTCGTGGCGGTTTTTGGCGTCGACCCCAGGCTCTGGATCCGGATCAACCTCCCCCCTTGAACTTTCTTAGTTTTCCCGGATGAGGTTAAGGCCCGGGCATAACTCTCACGCGACTTCTCCTCCGCGAGTGAAGCCATGCAGAATCTAGGATGCGGCACTTCTGACCTATGTACGAAAGGTCATCCCAGTTAAACGGGGACTTCGCGAGTCTCAACAAGAGGGGAGACGTGAAATCCGAGGCACCGGCAACATACGTCCAGAGTTTTGGTGACCTGCGAAACTCATTCCCAGATACGTTATTTTCAATTTTCTTCAATCTTCTTAATCTTCGATCGATGACCGTAATCGGAGTGGGCGCAACGAGAGAAACCGATTGAATGAGAGACCAACAAAATAGGAAGATGAGAGAGGAACAAGAGAATATGAAGAAAACGCTTGATTCGCTTAAATCGATTTGTCAGCTTTCCGAGGATGAGTCGTGTTCGTGATGATGATCTTGATGATGAACGGCGATGATGGAACACTTGAAGCTCCCACTAGCGACCGGAGGACTCGTCTGTTGTATGTGCAAGTCTGTTCGTCCGCCCAAATTTTCATGCGTCCGTTCGTCCGCCCGTTCTTTCGCTCGTTCCTTGCTCGCGCAGGTGCGTTGACGGCCACAACGAATTGTCAAGAATGAGTATCGCATTGTTCGCTTTTGCTTGAAGCGGCCGCGACGACGGCGGCGAAGATTGAGTAGCTCGAGGACTCGGCTACAAGAATTCAATCCGATGCGACAAAAAGCGGGGAAGAGAAAAAGCGAAAAAATCATCTACGCCCCCAGCATCATCGAAATCTCCCAATCCAATTGTCTACGCGTTTTCCGTCGCTGCTGGTTTCGCGCTGCTCACCACCGGATCCGTGTTCCGATTTCGCCGATGAAGCGCGTTAAATCGTGATTAAAAATTCGGAGAGGAACTCTTCTCCGACGGGAATCGATAATAATCGGGCTCATTGATCTGTCGCGGTCTCTGCCTGAGTCTGGTGTCCCAAAGAGCGGATTCTTGTTTGCACGATGTGCTTTGGTAGTGATCCTGGTACTACTGTTCGTCAGTTGTCCTACAATGGCTTTGTTCTCAAGGCGTGAACTCGAATCCTGGCTTCCAATTCCGCTCACATTGAGATGTCAAACTGTCTACCAATCGAAGGACAGACGGACAGAACGAGCGCCGGTCAATCCCTCGCTCAGGTTCGATACTCGTTCTCTCTCCTCGCGATTCTCTTCAAATTTCCTCCGACTAACGGCTGTTCTCGAGCTGCCAGCCTACCCAGTTCGTCAGTCAGCTCACTCAACGACCGAGCAATCAAGCGCTTGTCTCTGACGCAAGCAGGCCGGTAGGCAGGCAGGCTGTAAGCCACACATTTTGCACGCCTTTCGAATTTTCGCCGACATCAAAGTTTTTCTGACTCGGCTACTCGCGCGTCGCGACTCACCTGGGTCGAGTTCCTTAGCCGTTGGCGGGATGCTCTTCCCCGATCCCACACTGAAGAAGTTTTCTAGGACACGTCAACCAGGAACGTGGAACTCCTTTCATCATGCAAGTATTCTCGAGTGCTAAATAATTCGAGACGATTTGCCATGGTTGATCCTTTCCCGGATGATTTCTCCCTGATAATCTTGTGGAGATCCAGTACTTCCCGTTGAATCGCTTCCCGTTGAATCGATTCCTGGAGCTATGGGTCTGCAGAATTTTCCGTACAGGATGCATGATTGGCTTCGAGCAAATACCACGAGTATAGAAGCTATGCCAAAGTTCGCCAAATCCAGCGACGAGTCTGCGTGAGAGATCGCGGAAAAAGAATGCTCTCCGTATCAGCGTAGCAGAAAACTCGCGAAACTTTCGCACAAAGTTCTTCGAGGAGTGGCGAACAAAAATGCAAGAAGAGAGAAGGCACATACGACTGAGGCTCCACATACAAGTGAGTTGAGTGGCTGCCGCCTTCCTGGTTTTGCTGTGTGCGCCCGACTGACTGGCTGGCTAGCCGCCCGGCCCGCCGAGGCTCCGATGCTGACCGATTATGCATTATCTGCTGGAAGATAGCGAGAAAAGCCGGCGGCGCATCACAATGGAACGACAGCCGCACACTCTCCGTGTTTCCTGAGACTTGTCCCGCGCCCTCCCTCTTCAATCCCGCGCGGTTCCCTTGTCTTGCTCGAGCGTCCGGCCGTGCGTGCATGCGTTTGCCGGCGAGCTCCTCCAGCTTGCCTCACTTGGCGGCTTGCGTCGTTCTTCTACTCGTCGTCTGCTTACAGCGGCCGACAGGATGCCCTCATCCATCTTTCGTTTTCTATTAAACTTGGTCCCTCCGTGTGGAGGCTGCGACGGGGTGATATGCCGCCCTCCCATGAGCTCGTCCCGACCCCCGTCTTGTCCCTCGACGACGAACGTCCTTTTCATTGCTCGGTCTCACGATTCCGCTGTTCCTTATTGCCCCTCTGATGCTTTTAACACATTCTACACCGAGTCTCGTGAGCTTGGGAGGTTCGGAGGACGGCACAGCCAGCCGCGTCCGTACGATAGCATCCAGGCGCACGCGAATTACGCGAAGTCGTGATAAGCTTCACGCATGGTTGCGAAGTATCTCGAACAAAAAGTGAACTCCCTGCCATCAAGCAATTCACCCGGCGCCGGCGGTCAGTCGACTATGGGGTTGGTCGACCACGGAACGAACTGTTCGTTTGCACACATGCTAGCAGTTACCCCACTATGGGTCCAATGGAGGCACTTGAAAAAACCCTTATCAGCGCCGAAACCTCAGCCTCACACTCATCGGATTCGACTTGGAGGCAGAGCAAAACTCCCACCGTCGGAATTTCTCAATTGAGTGTCAGTCAAGTACACCGATTGTATTCGCAGTTAAGGGAACGTCTATTCGGCTCAACCACTGGTGGCGCCATCTATGCGTCTCGTGCTGAACTAGCCTGAGCGCCCATAGTCCGGTGGGGTGTTGGTTTCTCGGAAAATCGAATGTCAGCAGGGAAGTGAGAACTTACAGAAAATCAAAATTCAATGAGTAATGGGAGCCTTGATATTGAACTCGGAAGGAATGACTCGGACTCCGACTCGATACCGCCGAGAGGTCTTGTCGAAGTCTGACAACAGCTGAGAACCCCCATACCTTTGTCCTAGCCAGGTTCGGGTATAAAATACTCGTGACCCTCCAGCGGAATCTATCCAGCGGAGAAGAACTCGGTAATTCAGACGGCTAAGGCAATTTAGCTTCGAGTGGGGAAACTTCTGTTCTAGCGGTGGACATAACTCAGCGAGGATTTGTTTTCAAGCAGGGCTGGCCTCGGACCTTCGTGTTTAGTTAGGCCGATCCTCGGTGTTGTGCAATACGACGAAGGGAGAATTACGACATGGGGGGGAACGATCAGATGGAGAAAATAAAACCGTATTGTCTGGAGGGAAAATCCTACGGAGGAACCGGAGGGAGGAATGAGCCTGTCGATGGGGAACCGACGATCGTCCGACCACTCAGCCGGCAAGGCGCATGGACAGATTTGTAGCCGATTCTCGGTATGTTCGGCGATTCCCCCGTAATAGTAAAGCTTCTGACGACGGCTGCAACGTTCTCAGAGACGCTTACGTCGCCGCCTGGTCACATGGCACATCATGGAACAGATGATCAGCCGTTTTCTACACTGTCGATGCTGCCTCCTGTGCTGTCCCGTGTCTTCAGCTTCGATCGAGCTCCGGCATCTCTGGTCAGACATTGGGGGGACTTCGAGAGAAATCTTGTGATATTCTTCGCCGTCGGGAGAAGAGTCGAGTTCGATGGGATACGATCGTCAGCTGCCTCACTATCGATTTCTCGACGATTCCTCCTGACTCGAGAACGTGAATTGGAAGAGAAAATTCCCATCGTGAGAGCGGACGGTCCGCCGGATCGAAGACTCTGGATGTCTCCGAGGACTACTCTTCCTTCTCTAATCGGCAGAATGAGCGGACAAAGAAGCAAAACGCGCCCTCATCGCCTGAAGCACCCGTCTGTCGGTCTGACCGCATACGTGTGCGTGCCTGTTAGTATTCCATGGGTGCATGAGTGATGTTTTGCTCATACTTCAGTTTTTTTTGGCGGCCCCTCTTGACGGAGTACCCTCGTCAGAAGACCACCGACACAACTGGCGCTTAGCCGTCAGCTAAACTCAGGGTAATAGCAAATGCGAGCGGAGTTAGCTGTGACTATCGGGTGTAATTTTACTCGTATTTGTTACAATTATGAAGCCGGTGTGAAGATCTTCGCCTCCTGGAATGGATAAACGTTTGCTCGCCTTCATGGTGGGCAGCCGCCAACGAGGGGATTCCCTCTCCTGGCACCGGGAACGGCAATCTCAGCACCAAGTAGGATTTGCAACGCGACGAAGGAATTTTGAGTTCGTTTTGTCGCGAGCGGGGGAGCGGCAGAAAAAGGTCCAAAATGAATCTTGAGGAACCCCAAAGGTTTATGTCGTTCTTGAGAAGTGTGATCTCGCTACCCGCAGCAGTGGACATGTGAGAACGCGGATCAAAAGCGGCAGCATCGTCAGAGAATCTTCCCGACCACCGGCGGCAGCAGCAGCAGCAGACAGCGGCGTCACTTTTTCGTATCTCATAGCGGGAGCTCTCATTAGAATCCCGAGAAACCTGGGTCCCGCGGTGATGGATGGCCTCGATGAATATTCAACAAAGCGCATTGGTCGCAAGGCGTGACCACACATCCGTCGCTCTTTTTATCCTTCTCAACATCCTGTGACTGTTTCTAAATGACTTCGCTCCCGCCTCTCCGAGGATCCCGGACACCCCGCGAATCTCAACCACCACCGAACGAAGAAACCGATCGCTTGATATTCGTGAAATTAATCGTACCTACATATTTCCCTTCGGTCCCTGTCCAGCTTCTATAACTTCCGAAGCTCCGACCGATAGCCGAATAATCAGAGCGGTGACAATATCTCATCCGGCATCGGTCGCATCGGGACTCCGATTGGTCACCACGGTTTCGGTCCCGTCCGGGGAAACACGTACTCGGATTCCTTGGGCCAAGATGACCCATTTTCGGCCCCCGATCTACAGGCCAGTGGAGCTCTTCGCGGTGGGAGGGGGGGGAAGCCTAGAAGAATATGAGTCCTCATGTTTCTTCCCTCAGGCTTTTTGCTTCGAAGGCTCTTCCGGCAACGAGCCTCATACGATCGTGTTTGATCTAATGGTCGTCCTCGCGTTGTCTCGCGAAACGATCAAGAGAATCGAGCATTGCGATGGGATTCGGACTCCCTGAAGAAGAAAAGAGAGCCTGTTCCCCGCCTTTCCTCGCCCGTAATCTCGCTGATTCGAATCAGTGACAGGCCGTCGTAGTCGTAAATTCTTCACGGTCTGCGGTGCTCGAAGCTGTCCGGCAAGAGGTCCCGGTGATGACTACCGACGGCGCTGTCAAATCCTAAGAGCGCGTACGCAAAGGCTAGATGACGAACACAGTGCATGATGATTAGGCAAACCGATTTTCGGGGAGGTCGTGAACATGTGATGAAAATGCCCCCGTATTTTCCACATCATGAGCCGGCGTCTATACATGTCATCACCAGAGGGACAGTGAAAGATGGGAGAGATGAAAGAAGAAGAATTTATTGCCGAGGATGATAGGAATCAGATTATCCTCGGGGGACTGGATGAGGTCTACTGCGGCCACAGAATCGATATCTGATCCGGCGCGGGAGTTCTCAAATTATTCGTTGAGATTTTCGGATGAGAAAAAAACAACATTCATCAGTCTAATTCTGGAACACCGGGGTCCGGATGACTTTCATCAGGAGTTAAACCGAAACACTGAAATAATTATCATTCTCCTTCACAAGATCTCCTTCCGGCCCATTCGAAATTTCCTCATTCGACCCGGGCAGTCATCCGAACGATCGTCTTCGCTCTGTCCCCCCTTAATTATGGAGACGTCACCGTGATTCCTATAGGGTCAATGTCGAACGTGATAGCCGTCCGTCGATCCGGTTGACTGTTCGAATGTCTCTCAGATTGAAAGAATCACTCGATTTGATGAAACCACAGCAGTGACGTTTTGGGTGCGCCTTCATCCGCGAACTGATTGTGTTACCCATCCATTACTCACTTATTTGAACTTACTAAATACAGCAACGAAGATTGTAGCGAAATCGATGAGGTAGCGTATCATTAAATCGTTGCCATGGCTTTCGGCTGACGATGAGAGTTGCAAGCCGGCGCGGCGGCTAGACAGGGGACCCACGACTCGTTGAGCTCAATTTCCTCTCTTTTTTCCACGAAACTCGAAAAACTACGGAATGATTTACGAAAAGCCTCAGATAATAGAACGCTCTCCTGCTACTGACAGAAAACTTGAAGCGACTCTCCGAGTAGTCACCGAGGCATCGAGCTGCTCGGCAACCCGCGATTGCTGCGCGGACCGTTGACTGACTTGGAAAATATTCGAGTTCGCCGAGCGAGGCGTCCGTAGACACGACGCCCCGAACGAGCGGACAAAGAGCCGATTTCCAGTGCATTCAGCCAGTTGGCATTGAGACTCGGCGGGGACTGAATTAACACAGCCGTTAGTTCCAGTCGATTCGTGACGCCGCCTTAAAAGATCTCTGTTTAAATCTCACCCCTAGAGAACAATCATTTCCTAGCCCTTCGTGTCATTCTTGCCCTCCGGCACACTGGTCCCTCCTACCCGGTTCCTTAGATTGGCTGCAACGCTGGCGCTAGATTCGTTCACTCGAGAATTCCAACCGGACGACTGGAATTCCCCGACGCACCTCCGTCCCATTCGAGGGTCTCGAGCCTACGTCGGGTATCAGAAAGAGAAACGCAACACAGCGACCGTTCATCCGTATCGTCTTCGTGCCTCACATCGGCCCATACATACTCGCGCACTCGTATATGATCTACGATGTGAACCACGTCGATCTGTTGTTATTGCATGCATCTAGGAGACGATCGTCGTCAGCCAGCTCGGCCGAACGGCGAGACGGCCGAGATCGAGCGCGCCCCGGCTGACTCCCACGCGTACAAGTTTTATGTATGAGCATATGTCTGAACGCAGCATTGCTATTCTGTCTTGCAGGCGGTCGTGATGCCCCTCCGTCTCGCAGTGCAGTTGCATCACCGAGGAGGTTCAACCGAAAGACACAGATAAAGATGGCAAGGAACAAACGTCTCTCATTGGGACGTCCTTGACGCTAAATGAGGCGTGATCCTTGTCGTGTATCGCTGCGATACATCTCGTGTCCTTCCCTTGCTCCCTATCTACCATTAAGCTTACCAGCCATTGGCCTCGCTATTTCCCTAGATGTGTCTTCTACGACAAAGTTGTAGCGCGAGTGATTACAATCGCTCCCGGGAAGAAAACACACCGAATGTACGCGTTGAGCCAAAAAGACGAAGAATCCCGACGTCTAGAACGTGCTGATCGTTTCCCCGTCGGGATGAGGGGAGCATTTCAGATCTCTCTCGGATTTGCTCGCTTCATGTCGCCGTAGTTTCCAAGAGACAAAAACGTATCGAACGGTATCTGAGGCTCAATCATTCGAGTGTAGGAGGCAACCTCGGTGGAAAAGGCCTCAACCTGCGAATGAGTCTCCCTTATTTGTTTATTGGCGGGCGCTTAACGCGGGATGTTGTTTAGCTTGTCTTGCTTTCCTGTCGGTGTAGCTTCGATTACTATGGTCGCCGCTAACGGGAGCTGCGGCGGTGCTTGTAATTAGTTCATCAATCATTTCGTAGTTTATGGAAGGCGCCGGCCCATCAGTAGACACATACGGAGAGTATAAACAGATTCGACTACTAGATCAGCACCGGTGTTGTATCTAGCTGGAGCAACGGCCATCGCTCCTGGCATCATGTCATCATTCAGCACTAACAAAACATCCCCTCCATTCCCGGCGTCTCCTATTATGTGGTGGAGTTCCTCCTCGTATTCGCTCTCCATATCGCTATTTTCTCTCTACTTCCTCTCCGTAACCCTCTCGAGATCAACGACTCTACCATCATCGGCATGAACGCCTTCGGAATATTTTTCCATCATCCCATGATATTCCAAATCAGGTTGATCAAGTCGCCCACAATCTAAGCCCAGGTTTTCGAGTCCGATCGCCAGTATGAGAGACGGAGAATGAATGGGGTTGGCTGGGGGTCGGAGGGGGGAAGGGGCGCGCAACTCGGTCAGAAGACAGTCGGCCGCGGCCGAATCCGCCTTCGGGACGACTGGTCGTAAGAAGACTCAACGAAGGGATGAAGTGAGCTGAGCGAGCAAGAAGTCAGGCCATGACTCCGAGCCTTAGCTCCTGCAGAACCGGAAGCCGTGCCGGAACTCGCGCGGATCTGCTCTGATCCCGGAAGAGTGGCTCGCCGAGACTCCGACCGGCTGACTGACTGACTGACTGACTGGCCGCCGGCCGGCTCCCTAACTGTCTGCAAGGGTTAACCCTTCACGAGGCTCGGCGTTGCCAAACTTTGATTCGCCCCCCATCCTCTGCCGACCGTCATTTATCCCGGATACCCACTCGCTCCCGCTTTCCCTGACCACTCGGACCTTCCCGGAGGCCCAACAATGCCTTAGTGACCCCTTTGTATTCGTCTTCCGTATGCCCCACAGGTTCTTACCAGCCCCGCGGATTCGGGCAAAGCCTTCGCCTCGACCCCACGAAGTTATGGAAATCGTTGCGAGAGAGTCGGAGAGAGAGAGAGGAAATCCATGCGGCCAAGAAGTTTTAGATCAGACGCTGCGAGACGGCTCTGCATAGTGCGGACCGGATAAACTCCGCGGGATGCTTTTCCACCGTAAAAAGTTTTAACAACTCGACGACTAGGATTAAGCGTCTTACGACTTCAGTTAACGCAATTGATCGATGGGAAGGCTCAGCGAAAATCAAGTCCTCGCCGCAGCCCAGGAGTATTTTGAATAAAGGATATGATGATACGATGACACGAAGATCCTTCCTTTTCCCCTATGCATGTGGTTCGGCATATCCTTTCGTGGAGTCGGATGCTTACGCGACGCGATCGAGACGGAGTTTGTTGAAGAATGGAAAAGATTTTCCACCTCGATGCGGAAACCGACTGAAGGCTCAAGGAAAACTCGCGGAGGATCCACAAAATTAATTCGGAGATACGGATCTTATTCTCAATGGACGAGGGGGAATAGTTTTTCAGCCCCCGTCTCGGATCGTAATGAATAATGATCGGAGGCATTGAGGCTTCTCATAGTGACGACATAAAGAGTCGCCCTTGCAGGAATTCTGAAGCAATGATGTCGTGTCTTCGGATGGCGATGTAACTCGACGGAAAATCAACGGAATTCGGGGGAATCGCTCGCCGAGAGTGGGGCGAGAAATGGCAATGGAGAGGAGGAGAAGGAGTGCAATCTCCTCACATAGGAACATAAAGTCGAAACGTGGACCGCCTGCCAAACTGTTATGAAATATCGACCCGGGTCCGCTTTAGTTGGGCTAACGGTTCGAGTGGCCGACCGGCAGGCTTGCTTTCCTGATATATTTCTGGGGCGTCTTTTGAAAGATCTCATTTTCTCCCACCTTTCTCCGCGTCGATCTCGCCGCTCAACACCTTCTCGCCTCGAGCCGCTTCCGAGATTCTCGCCGTCTCCACGCTCGGAGAGGGAGAGTTCGAGACGGAGGGAGAAAGGAGAACAAGCGACCGACCCGTTGGGATGGATCGAGGAATTCGGATCCAACTTCTTGAAAGGGAGGAGGAAGTGAATGGAAACAGAAAATAAAAAAGGAGCCCGCGGCGTCGATTTGGTTTCCAGAACGAGTGCCAACGAAACCCTCAGATGGAGAACAGACATGACGGACGTGGGTTTTTGCGTGGAAAATCCGGTTTCCGAACCTGTTTTGTCTTAAACGGGGAAATTGAATATTCGATGCTGCATTTCCCCTTCCGCCCCCCATCGCTCCAACAGCTGCCTGAGAGGCGGAAGAAATTCCGAAACCCACCACGAGTGAACGATCGGCAGCCACCATGCTCGCAAGGAAGCTTCCGTAGAACGATAGGCAAAAGATTATTCTCGATTTTCGACTGATTGTGCGATGAAAAAAAACAGCTTTCAAACAGTCGGAAGGCTTCGGATGATTTCCTATTGAATTTTCCTGGAAGCGTCTCTCCAGTCTCTGAAGCATGCGAGGAACGATTGCGGAAGTTCTGTTCGGGTGACTCGCTCATAGGCTCCGGGGAAAGGTCGCACAGACGTGAAACGCACTGAATATCATCCACGGGCCTGCCGCAGTGGCGCCTCTTAATGCCAACCGAAGTACCGGGAGTCGAAATCGAAGACAAACACAATCGCGCGCGCCGTACACGACGGACGGACGAGTAAACAGCGAAGTGAACTTTTCGATTATGACGACCACACCGAGTCACAGTCGACGACAGATGCGATTGTTCATCAATCGGTCGGTCTGTCTGTCGGTCAATCCATCTCGAATCCGTGTACTTCCCTCCGTCGACCGACTGAGAGGAATCCCAAAGCTATAATTCAATCAACGACCGAAACACGGACACAGCAAAGGACAGAACCGCCCACTACGGTCCCTTAAACGAGCTCCGACTGACATTCGTTCGTGTGGCCGATTATTGAAATGTGTTCAGTTTGAGGTAATCATTCGATGCATTGGAGCGCACGTGGAGCCGGATGCTCCCGATGACGACTGTTGGCTTGAACTACAGAATTGTTCCCGCTTTATGGATTCGGGTGTTCCGGCACGAACGACGACGGCGACGTACGAAGCACGAAAGTTTTCAGGGAAAAAGGAGCGAGCTATGGGCTCCTATAAGGAATTCCGTTCATTCGACTCCTTGAGTCACGATTGTGAGAGTTGCGCCCCTACTCCATTAGAAGCCACCGAAAGGAACATCTCTCTGGCGAGTAGGTGCACCCGATTGTCCAACTCCCTACCTACCTGAATTAATTATTTTTTGCTTTCTTTTGATATTCCGTTCTGAGCCATTGTCTGAAGTGGTTTCGTATCGAAAGCGAGGCAAGAGAAAAGCTCACGATGAGCGCAGGCGGGGAGAATCTCAACGTTCAGTGAAAATCTCAAAAGGTTCGGAATGACTTCAAGGGAGGCCCGATCGTGTGACGAAACGGTCCCCAATATAAACAAAGCTGATATGGATGATATCAGAAAGAACGACGGACGCGTCTAGCAACGCCTCGAGTATCGCAGATTCGCAGCATTAGTTGTAGATGAGCAGAACCGCCGGCCGTAGAGAATGGTACCGCTTGCCATCGCTGTCACCGAGCATCACAGTCACTGCGAGACTCTCAATACCGTTCTAGAGCAGCCGACGATGAGGAATTCCAAGACCGCAAATAATTCAACGTTGGGCATTAAGATCAAAGATTTGATAGAGCTGCGACGACGGCGACGCCACAAAACGAGTGAAAAAGCCACAGATCCCTCATCGCAGGCGCAACACCGTCAAGAATCGTCTCGGGCTTCGGCGCGGACCATCCTCAATCGTGAGATTGACACTTCTGTGTACCTAGTCATGGTCCGAACTTCTGAAGAAAGTCGGGTACACACTCGAGACAGGCATTCCGCGGGCTGAGGAACCCCGCGGGAATATGGTCAGATCCGTTCCTGCCATCGTCTCTCGGAATTTCGTTCGATGACGTGTCCCCAAAGAACTTGGCGTAGGAACGAGGGTCAAAACAAAGAAAAACGTGTCATCATCGGTCGGAATAGTGTGGATAGGATGGGAGATGAACACCGCTCGGGTGACAGAGAAACATCCCTGGACGTCGATCGTGATGCAGTCAATGCGTGACTTTCAGATGCTCGTTTCTACTATTCCTCTAAAGTGTGTGAATGCTCATAACGTCACAAACGCTCACAGACGCTGTCTCGGGTGTTGCGGATCCGTTCGCTTACTGGCTTGCCCGGCCGGCCGCTGGCTCGCTCGCGCACTTGTCCGCTCACCTCATCGGTCTCATGGGTGCTACCAGTTCTTACGATGCACAATGAAAACCACGATGAAAAAAACTGCATCCAAGTTACTCATTTTCTCCATTTCTCTCCTTTCGTCGTTCGCTGCCCTAACGTTCCTACGATTCTATTCGTGAGGCATCCATTTAGGGGGAACGACAGATCGGATCCACCAGCAGCAGAACATTCACAAAGTGACACGATGCTCCGCGGTTTTCACGGCGGCCGGAGCCGTGATGATAGTAGTGATGACAAAGCGATGCGCGGTATTCTTCGCTCAAAGTTTCGATGTTCTTCTTTTTTTCCTCGGATCGTGTGACTGGAGGCAGTCCAAGGCCTCAGACCAGAGCCCGTGTTCGAGTATGTAGGAATGATATCCGAGAAGAAGAAGAAGAAGGGGAGATCCTCAGTTTCATTGAGATATTTAGGGGTTTGGGTAGCGAATACCATAGCGCCTCGTGGCGATATCGGAAAAAAACTCTGTGTGGTACGGAAGTCAAATCGAATGTCACTTCTACATATGTAGAGGTTGATGGACAGCACATATCAGACTAATGGGCCGTGAAGGCGAACGCGTTTTATCGGTAGCACCCCGAACAATGTATGAAACACGTACGATAAAGAGCCGGCGTAGTTTTCCTTGCGCGTTCCTCCCGGTCATTTATCGGTTGCGCGGATGCTCCGGTGCGATCCCGCTCCTATGAATTGTGCATACTACGCCCTCCGAAGCAGACATTTCTGAAATGGTGTGACTCTTCGTCTCTCTTGTCTCTGTTAGAGATTTGCTCGATTCGCTTGGTCGGGTGGCCCGCTTGCTGCTGCTGATGATGATGATGCCATGGATGAAATATGGGACGAACAGTCTGGAAAAGTGTCTTCTGCCTTCCGCTGCAAGCGTGCCGGCCTCGCTTTACTCTGCTTTGTTCTGCCTCACGTCGCCTTTGCCGATAGAGCAAGCGGGCGGGCAAACGATATTATCGATTCGATCGGGGAACTCGGCCGGCAGATGCAGGCGCAGATATATCCTCAGAGACATTTATAACAAACACTCCATGGAGTTTTGTCCCTCCCACTCAGATGGTCAGACTTCCGTCATCGATTCTCGCCGAGCGTCGTCGCTCGACGTTTACAACGCGGGCTCATAGTGTTCTCATTTTTTCCCGGGCTCGCTTCCATGCATGCACTCGTGGCAGCATCCATCCGCTCGATTGCACGGCCAGTTCCGCTCGAGCCAGCCATCCCCTTCGAATCACACACTTTCTCCGGATATGGATCTATATTTCAATCGCTGGCGGAGTATCGATCCCTTCTCCGACTCGTTTCCGACGCGCCCTCGAAGTCTGCTTCCTCCGGCTCGGACGAATTTTGGAATGGCCTCGAAGTCTCGAATTAAATCGATAAGTTTCCTGCTCTCACGGATCGTGTCTCGAGATTGGGACACTTCTTGCGGAGCAGGAGGGGCCGAGGGAGTTATTAGCAAGAAATATTAAATTAAGACAAGTAGTGAGCCGGAAGAAATAACCAACCGGCAGGGAACGTTCCGGACCGGGTAATCGCCGAGAGAGATCCCCGAGAGAAAATAATTCCGTAATAAAAGAGCGCTCCTTGTTTTTCTCCCATAGTCAAGGAAGCAGCTCCGAAGCTCCGACGGAAGCAGGCGGCTCACTTCGTTGTAGGCTGGTTTCAAAAACACGGAAAGGGAATCGAATTATTCTAACTCACTTATCTGGGATCAAAGCGAACCTTCACGGAGTAGATCCGAGGTTTCTGGATTATCCAGAGACTCGGGTGCCGCGAACAGGCCTGCGAGCTCTGCTTTTCGTAACTCGTTCATCAGGTCCGAGGGGAAAGGGAGTTTTTCAACTTTGCGAGAAACAAACAGAGTGACTGACTGCGCATACGACAAAATCACCGCACGACAGGGAGCGAAGGGGGTGCTGAAGGAGACGAGGGAATATGATTTGCCGACATGACGACGTCTTTCGCCGCGCGCGTGCGTTTGTCATCTGACGAAGCGTCGCCGACTCAGCTCATCTGCTGGCTGGGTGGATGACTAGTATCAAGACTTTTTGGTGAGACTCGCGCAAAACTCACTTCCACGTCGCGACGTTGCACACGATATGCACCACAGTCGGCAGGCATCCACAAGAGTCTCTTGAATCATCCGTTGAGGGTTTTGGAGTGCATCGCGGAACCTGGAGTCTCAAGGCGAACCCGTGATCGACCTGGAGAGAACTTGGCGAGCTTCTCCGAGTTCCGAATATTTTCAAGACCTCCATAAGCCGAGATGCCGGTTACCCAACGCGATTGTTTCCGCGCCTTTATACGAACGGTGCTCCCGATTGAATTGGTAATTATCTGAATATTGTGGGTATATTGAGGGACTCCGCGGTTTACCTATAGAACTAGATTCTAAGCTCATTCAACGTGGGACGTGGGCTTCCCGCGGAAACGCGATCCCTCGGTCGTGGAGGAAACTGAAAAGAAGGATCGTCCACTCAAGGACGCGAGCCGGCAAGGCTCCGCGAAGGAGCATAAGAGGGGGAGGACCTCGCCGACTGGTGAAGTGGAATTTAATGCATTCGACACAACATCGGAATGAGAGCGGAATAGATATAAATTGATGACATAGAGAAAGACAACGGCATATTTCTGTTGCGAGCGAAAGCTCGAGAGCCCTAAATGAAGGAAATGAGCGAAAGACGACGTATTCGACGGTAGAGGACGCGAGCTCGAGGGAGAGACGGAACGAGGGGAGAGCGAAATATGGCGAAGGGATCGAAGCCAACGAAAGGAGTCGGGATCGCTCCACAGCGAATAAATGAAAATTCCGAATCCGCCGTCTTCTTACAATTGGGTAACAGCGTGCCGGGAGACAAATGTGACTTACTTGGACGCTCTCCAGAAAGCGAGGCATTCGACAGCTTTTTGGCGATGGTAAAACATGAGTGAATAGCAGCAGCACGGAGATATCGGGGAGGAGGGGGGTTAACGGACGGGACGACGGGGTGAATGAAGGACGGAAGCGTGAAGAGTTCAGGACAATCATGTACCGATGGCTCCGCTACACTGCGAGGGATTGGAAGAGAACGAAGCAGTTTGTTCGACCGTCAGAAGAAAGACTTTTGGACCGTGGTGTGCGTGGAGTCGCTGAGGACGATCTCGCACACGCTCCGATCGGAAGGGGGGGGGTCGGTTCCGGCCGTCTCCTCCGCAATTCTTTGTTTCGTACTCTTCCGTGGTCAGCAAAACTTGAATCTACGGCAAGTGGTCCCTCCAGTACTCCCCAATTGATCAGCTCGGGAATCGACCTATCGGCGGATTCCCGCCGTTCGTGGCCACACCTCGCGTCACATTACGTGCGAACTCCGCTCGCTGTGCGGGTCCGTTGTGACCACGTCTGTATTTTCAAAGATGGCAAACTTCTCCGCATACCGGGATACGCCTTCCGTGTCGTACCTTGCCACATTCACCGTTCCTGGGAAGAAGTGAAGGATGACACTGGGGAGAAGTTCATATTCTCTGCTTATGGGAGAGATGGATCATTGTCGCACGTGCATGAATCCGAATGAATGACCCACCGGCCGAAGGAGGACCAGGGAACCAGGCCGACAGTCTAGCTTGCGCACGCCCGGTCAGCACCGTCAGCTAAGTGCCCGGTAAAAGTTTCACCACCCCTCTCTGACATTGATGACTCGACACAATGACGAACTGCGTTGCATCCATCCAGCTGTCAATCGAGCAATCGGCTGCGGTTCCATCTTCCACGGAATTTTCGGAACGCATTAGAATGCTTCATCTCGAAGGCGGCGGAATAATTTTCAGAGCATAATGGAAAGCGCGTGTACGAATCGTTGACCGTTCACGAATCCTTTCTCGCCCCCCGGATGAGGGGGACCGAGCTTCCATCAGGTGAGAAAGTATCCGGCTCCAAAAATTAGTCCATCTAGGGACCCTTCTGGCTTAAAAAGACTCAGATCATTGAAGGTATCGTCTCGTGATAATGGTGAACGGTACCGGTCCAGAACGGGATTTTCTTCCGCCTGTCGGAGGCATCCGAAAAGACACGGAAAGCACGCGTCGAAGCCTCCCAGCGTTCAAACTGCTCAACTTCGTAGCTGCGATCTTAGACGTACGAACGAAGCAGCAGAATGAAACGATTGACCGACGGACAACAGAAAAACGCACGTTAATCGTGATACCGCCCACAACCAAAATGTGAACCAAGCTCTCTCTCTCTCTCTCGGTGAACGATCGCTCTAACGAGTGGACAGCAGATCGAACGACACACAGGCCCGCTGGCATTCAGAGAAGCAGACAGATAGATCCACTGTCTTCTTAGTTCGTACGTAATTTTTCGAATCGCATGATGGATAGGTAAAATCATTGAATGGGCGCTCACCGTGAGCGGAATCCGACGATGAGCATTTACGATCGGTCGAGTACCGTCATCTGAATCTCTACGCATTCGAACCGTCGCGTCGGCTCTGGTGGTCGACGGTCCTAATTCGATTAGAGCTTTCCACCGGATCTCCTACATTCAATGATTGGCGTCGGACGGGTCCGACCTGCTCGGTCACACCATTCGACTGAGGACTCCTCCGATCATTGAAAAGCATTGTCTAATCTTTTTTTCCTATGACCACCCGCATCATCGCTGGTATACGAGGTGCTAATCTAGCAGCCTCGACGGATGTGGGTGGTATCATTTCGGCGTTAATCCATTTGCCAACCGGAATTGCGAAACGAACACATCCCCACTCTTGGGCGTCCGGGTCTTAACTGGCAACATCTCGAGACTCTGAATGAGAAGCACAGGATCCCAGGTGAATAAATTCCAGGGTTTCCGCTCTCGGATGCATCTCGGGCTCAGCTGGATCGACGCCGATGTCGAGAGTACCCTCATTCGTATGGTGTACGGTCGGCGTCCGATTCTTCCCTCAGCATCGGTGAATTCCACTCTTCAAATTGCTCTTCGTGAGGAAGCGCCAGTCGAGTCGCTCTAGCGGAAACCTCGGTGAACTCTGAGTCTGACACTTCGTGCGTGAGGAATCCTGTTCTCTGGAAAAACGAGCAGGTTCGTGCGTAGGGGAAGAACCTTCGATCAGACTCGCAACCCGCGACTCGCAACCCTTTCGTACCCGAGTTGTAGAACTCAGAGTCTATCGCTCTCAATCAGTCCACAAAAGGGATTCTCGTGAGCTACATATCCGCTCAAGAGCTCTCGCGGTTTAACGACCAGAGAGGCCTGATGCTCGTCGATCGCACGGCTCCCTTCCGTATCGTCTTCAATCGTCATTAATATATTATACATACAGGAGCGTCCCTGTGGCGTCCGCGGAAAGCACACGAATGACTTCGCGAGAAGTCACGAGAGCTCGATGCAGTGTTCACCGAGCAACAGGCCTTTCAGTCATTTTTCAGCGCGGTGCGCCCGAGAAGGAGAGCTCAGAGGAACGGGAGGAATCAGAGGGAACCTTCACGGAGTCGATGAAGGGGAGACTCTGCCAGTGGCTAGGGGAGACCTGGACGAACGAGCGGGGCAGCTTCAGCTAAATTAATTGTCTAGGATCACGTTGTACAAGTTTACCCGCGGAGGCGAACACATACATGGCGCCGGAGCACTCTGCGCACGTCAGGCTTGTACGAGTGGGATCAGAGCCCCGTACTATCCTCGGCTGGTGCTCTGCACTCTTCAAGCGATAGTGGAACTGCGGGGCCTAAGTTGGGGAGTGGGAAAGTAAAACTATATTGAATTTGCTCCCCCTCGATAAGTCACTAGCTAACGACGTCCGTTTTCCTCGCAACCTCTGTAAAATTAACGTGGAATTCTGCTGCTATGCTCCAATTTATTTCGGAGGACGTTCCGCGAGGCGGTCCATGCTCCCCCGACCCGCTCGTTGTCTCCCCGGCGGATATCCGTTTAAGAGGCAACGTTGACGAGTTTCTAAGAGTCCGGAGTTGGCAACGGTCCGAGACTTGGGACCCAAGACTTGCTTGTCAGGTGCTCCGGGAGTAGTGCGCTCAGGAATTAGATAATCACGCACGGAAATCCCCGCCGATGTTCACCGAGAGCGGATGAACATTAGAGCGATGCTCATCCATAGATGCTCCCCGTGTTGCAAAGATTGAGGCAGCTGGGTGGTTTTTGCATTCCGTCATCGTCGATTGCGGTCACCGCGTCTTGCGTAACGCCGTGGGCGAAACGACACCGAGGACAGCCGACGTTCCAGGACCGCCGATGAAATGGCATGACACGGCATAAACAGTGACCAGCCAATCTGTCATCAGCATCGTCTAGATAATAAGTCGTCGCAGATGGAGACAGCAGAGTGCCGAGTGGCTAGTGCGAATGGTGGCCATCTTTGTTTTACTTGAGCTTGAGCCTCTCTCTGTGCCTTTTATCGCTCGTCCGTCCGTCCCCCACCCCTGCCACAGATGCTGGCCGAGGGAAGCAGCGAACGAGCCGACAGCCTCGGGCTATTTTGCTGCCTAGCTTTTCGGAATCAATGTAAACAGTGACCAAAGTGCCGACGGCTTGCGAACGCCACCGCTGCCGCCATCCCTCTACATGGAGGAGAAAATTCAAGGAATTACGGGCCCGCGATCAGAGAAATCAGGGAGCGGATCACGGAGGAATCGAGTCGCGGAGGATAGCACGAGGAGAACGGAAGAGCTGGAAATAACAAATGAAGTCAGACGGTTTAGAAATTCCGATGAGACAAAGGATCTTGGGAGCGCCGGTAGGAAGAGATGGGACGCATTAAGAGCTGAAGGTCGAAGGGAGGGAACCTTACGGTTCTGAAGGGTGATCGCGTCATTTCACGGAACGTCGGCAATGGCTCGGAATTGATTCCCGGCGAAAAATGAGGACAGGATCGAGGAAGACCCTCACAGTTAGTTCGAAGCATGGGATGAGCGTCGACGAGTCGAGATATTCGTTTCTCTGACGGACGGATGAATGATTTCTGTCACCATCTGCCTGGGACCTGCAGGGCAGGAGGGCAGAGATAGGGATTACGCGGCTGGATTTCTGGCGTCCGCAAGCCGTTTTCCGACGGAATTCCTGTGCTTCGCGGATCATGATGATGATTTCCGGTCGGAAGTTTTCTAACTCTATTCGTTCTTCCAATGATTTCCTTGGACCTCTCTCAAGCCTTTTCGTCAGTTTCCGGGAGCGAGTGTTTCCAATCCTGGCTTCCAGTGGGGGTCCGGTGGAAATCGCAAGGTCACGACGAGATGTGCGAGCTTTTGTCTGAACACACGGCTCACGAAGTCGATCAGACTCTGGAACGTGGCACATGCACATTGGAGCTCCCATGCATCCCAATACTTCGAGGAGCCGCTTTCAATCAAGAGTGTTCGAAACTTCCGTCAATGTCGTGGACCCAGAGAATCGATGCAGATGATGATATTCAGCGGCAAGATGACGAACATCAAGGCGACCATCATCATTGTCGAGTAATGTATTGCGACCACTTTGTCGAGGAAGAATGCCGTCGCTGTCCCCGTAGCGCGCGGCTCCTCCACTGGTCGTCTGTCTGGCGGAGCGCGTCCGCCACCGAGTCGCAGAACAGATAGACGAATGACGGCATTGAGACATGACCCGACCAACGAACGAATTTACGAAAAGAGCTGCATCATGGATAATATGTATGTGTACAAGCGAGCCTAGAAGGAGTCAGGACGACAAGTTGAGCGAATGGAAAGCAGCTGAAGCGACTGTGCCTGATCGCGGGCGAGCGCCGAGGCGGCCGGACCGTCAGCCACAGCGCCCAACTGCGGGTCGGGGTAGTAGCGGAGCAGGCAGCGTCGAAGTCAATAACGAAATCATTGAGGGATGTTCTTTTGTCTTCTCTCCCTTCGGTTCTGCGTAATCTCGTTAGCAGAGGACTTGCATCAGCGCTATGGTCACGGGATCATGTGCGCCTCAATCATCGACCCTGTATCAATATCGGTCTCCTGGAGTATCAGAATACCCGAATTCTTTATTTAGCGGGGAATGCCTGGAAAACGAAAAAATCGCCGACGCTCGGAGAAATCTATCGAGAGTTCTGACGTTCAAAGGATTCTCTTCGAGTATTCTCAAGAGCCCAGCTCGAGATCGATCCCATCCGATGATCTCACCGATCACGGAGTCAATAAATCAGCGTGGCTTTTCATCTCTCCGACGGCACTCCGAGAAACGAACAAAGCAGACAAAGGTCTCAGAATGTTCGCTTTGCATCATCAATACCCCAATAATTGATTTTCTTCTGTATTCAATTGTTCAAACTTCGCCCCCTCCGTGGGTGAGCCCGTCACCTGAAGCTCGTGAAATATATTCGCACCTCGAGCGGGTCGGTCAATGTGCTTCATTCCTTCTGTTTTTACATCATCGTTTCCCGTCGTTTCCTCCTATCCGATCGTATCTCGTTCGTCTTTTCTTTCTTTCGCTTGTCATGATCGTGATGTACTTCAATATTTCTCTTTCTCCGGTTCACTTTCGTAGAGTAGAGCATCTTCACAACCCCGGAAAAAGGCTCTCCGCAGGGGTTGTGGAGGCCTTCGATGATAGGCCTTGCCGCTCATGGTGGTAGTGCTGCTGCCGCTGTCACGAGTTTCGATGTCATTTGTGCACGATACCGCTGTCATCGTGCTTTCGTGATACGTCCGTCAAGCTGTCTCATGCTCATCCCGAGCGTTTCGGTGAAGCATCGCGATGTTTGATCTGACTCTGGCGGTTCCCCTCCATGCTCGCCCATTCCTTCCGAAACAAATTCCGTCTTAACTCAATCCTCGGTTCCAATCTCGATCGATTCGGGCTCACTTGTCCTCGGGATCCGTGGACGGAAGCGTTTATATCGAAAACGCCGGAGCTAGGCTGTGCAGACTTGGCTCAGAAGAGTCAAAGACTCACAGTGCCAAGACGTGATCCAGCCCAGAGCTTCGCAAGGGTTGTAAACGCTTTCGGGATCCCTCCCGGCAGGTCAGCGTATTCTGGACGCCTCAATTTCGGGCAGCATCGCTTCATGATATATATCGCCCAAGCATCGCCCCGTGCCAGAAGGAGCGATTTCTCAGCGACTTTCCACCATACCTCCGTTCACGAGAGGAACCCGGTTCGGATGAAAATCTCGGCAGTTATCTTTAGCTTCAGGGATCCCGAGCCGGTAATCACTAGAACGAGAGAAAGACGAGGAGCCTGATCTCGTCCCGTCCTTGATGTCACTGTCTCTCTCATATTTTGACCAGACCATTCCTTGATCCATCTCTCGATTGATCTATTTAGCTGCGGCTCCATCATCTATCCTCGCGGTCCATACAAGTCGATGTGCTCGGTAATATGGATGCTCCTGCTGCGTTGGGATGTTCATGTGTCGAGAACTGTTATTTAGTGCCGAACAGGCGCCTGACGCCTGCCTGAGTAATCAGCATATTTCATGTTCTTATTGACAAATCTCATGCCGGTCGATCACACAGATCATTGTTAGGGGAAGAGATTGCTTTTCTCACCAGAATGTCGCGAAATATCTGTGGTCCCGATTTCCCAATCACCGTATTCAACCGTCACGTCGGTCGAATATCGGGAGTTTCGGAGGCCAACGGAATCACGAGGCGAATCGAGCTAACGCAGAAGAATTGATGAGATTTCCAGTCGAAAGGTGACGACACACACGAAGATTTGGATCGTGTCCACCAAAACACTTTGGGTTACTAAGTGTTCGCAATCAATGTCCGAATTATTCCCTATTATGGTAAACTTCTGAAGGCTGCCGCCGAATCTCAGACTTGTCTGATTCCGAGAGTGAGTGCGGTCACTGTTGCAACAGACAAGTAAGCCTATCGTAACTTTCGCTTAGTGCCAGTCGACGATCATTCCCCACAGGTTCGAGGCTCAGAGATAACTCGATCTAAGCTCGAGGGAAGAACTATTTTGGGGAGCACGATTTGGATATCGTGCTACAGTGTGTAGAGTTGCGTTCTGAGGTTGAGCCAGAACCGCGTGAAAAACTCGCTCGCAGATGTTCCACTCGACTCTCACTCGTGGGCTCAAGCCCCCTGTGAGAGCCTCGTCTTCACCTACAAGCTATTTGACAGCAGCGAAGTATATGTATGTGTGCGCACGCGTCCATGCGGAAAGACCCCAAGAATCTCTGAATTCCCACTGAAGTCGTTTTCTGAGTAAACATCGCCGTGAGTTTTCGTTTTTCTTCGTTCTGCGCTCGAGGTCTCTCGAAAACGCCGGCAGCACACAAGAGCACTATTTATTGTGATAACACTCTAACTCCTCCCTCGCAGGGAATATGTGTGTCAGGATGTGGTGGTTGAAAACCATCTGAATACATCCTGTGGGAGTAATATACACTAAGAACAACTGAACAGACGGCCATATGTGTCATACACTGTGACGGCACCTAGTGAGCCTGCTGCTGCTGCGAAAGTTCCCGAGGACCGAAGACCCTGAGAAAATCACCGCGGCGGCGTGCGGTGGCGGCGGCAGCAGCCCCTCATCACCATTGGTTGGTCTTGACGAGAGCTGCGGTAATGGATAAAGTTCTGAGGAGCGGAAAAGAATTCCAGTGGGTTCTAAAACGTGCTCATGACTATCATCCTCTCTTCGCCTCAGAGAAGGCTACCTATCGCGATCCGTAGAGGAATCTCAGTCTCCAGGACCTGGAGCCTCAGAGCCAGGACGACTCTCGCAATACAGATTTTTTCTCCAATCATGTACGGAACGTGAGAAACACCGAATGGCGCTTTTCGATGGAATTTTCGCCCAATCGAAACTTCGGCCAGCGGTGAGCGTCAATGGCGCAGATGGGACGTCGCATTCGTCGTAATGCCGTCGATTCTATCTTTCCCGTCTCACAAACGACCTGTCAAACTCATTACGTACGAACACGCAATTAGCGATTGTTCTTCATCTCCTTATTTATTTATCTAATTTAGCTGACGATTTACGAACCCGCATCTTTGCTCGATGTGCTTCTCACAAATGGAGCCATCAGCCGTTTCGAATTTCGCGTCTGGACGTCGATATTCTCTCCAACGGCTCTGCCAGATGAGACCATTCGTCCATATTTTTGCCCGCAGAGTGAAGTTTCCGCTGATAGCTCCGAAGAAATGACCGAGCTCTTGGGATAGAGAATACGGGACTTGATCGAAACATCGATTGAGACAGCGGAGGTTCCAGAGGCCTGCTTGAACATTCGGAAGAAGGAAAAGGAAAATGGAATTTGCAGCCAGTTTCGAGTCGATCCATTGCTTTCCGAGAGAGCTGGCAATCAGTTCGTGCTTGTCGACAGAGGCGCGATTGCACACACGAAAGAAGTAACTGCTTTATAATTTATTCTCTGCGAGCAAATTCGGAGGAAACTTTGAACACCGAGACTGCCCACGCAGGTTTCCCCGATTGGTGAAACTTCGCGGGCGCTCAAAAAACGGAAAAAATATTTTGGAGGCTGTGAACCGAAGTGGACGCTGCCGCTGTTGCTGTTTACTGCACCCCAACTGTGCCACATGCTGGGCAGATTTGACGACTTCACATTTATGGAATTCTCATAGTTTTTATCGTTTCTTCTGGGCGAGAACATATTCGCTACTGACGACGAGAGACTTATACTTTACCGCTTGATTGCCCAGGAAAGCGAAGTCAAAGCTCGACGCAGCCTTTCCATAATAAATAATGATTCATCCTAATCGTGAGTGCTGAATGATCTTGACAGTGCTGGAGCGGTGAAATCTATCAGTTTGACCAGGAAATTCATGCCAAACTAATTGTGGAATCGTCTAATCCTACACTCTTCCCTGGCAGCTTTATATGGACATATATATAGCACACAATTAAGTCTGTGCGAATCCATCCACAATGATACAATTGATTGCGATCGACGTCTTACGGAGACCTACGGGCAGCCACACGTCCTGAAGAGGCTAGTTCTTGCTCGAGAGCGTCAAAAATTCCAAGAAGGATATGCATATTCAAGGTGACTTCCTGCAGTGCGGGGAGTTTATTTGCCCACCTCCGCAATGAGCGGATGAGCATAAGGATAGATGAACGGAAACCCAAGGTACATGAGAGGGACAGGGGGAACGATCGAGCAAGCACGGTCGTTTTATGCCGTGATGATACGCAGCAGCGAAACTCAGCTTTAAGAAGCAAAAAAAGGTGATCGTCAAGATCGCACACCTTCTCATATCGGTGTTGTCGGCACTTATCAGAGCCTCTCAGAGGCTTTACTGCTGGAGCTGAGTCATTACTCCACGCATACCCTCTTGCTCTAGCGCTAGCTCACTCTAATTTTCTTCCGTTCGGTAAGCCACCAACATTGTTTCTCCCGCTCGGCTCCACGATTTCTCGTCAAGCTTGTCTCTAATGAGCCAGGACTCTTTTTCCCCGCTAGCCCATCGCCTATCGTGCTCTCCGCCGCCATCCAGCCAGTCTTAATCATGGAGGCCGGATTAAGCTTTGATGTCGTCCCTTCTGTTTTCACTAGGTTTTAATTTTTTCTTCCATTATTACTCGAGCGGATGTGGAGATGACGGAAAGAAAGTACAAACATTTCAGCGGACGCAAGGGAAGCGGAAGCTCAGCCCGGCTTTCGAGCAGGATGACCAATGGATTGGATCCTTCCATGTCCAACGACTCCATTTTCGACAAGCCAGAAGTCATTCCTCAGTTTTTCTCTGAACTCCTCGGACATCCTCCCCTTGATTGTTGGATCCGTAGGGTTATTCGGAAATACCGAAGAGCATTATGCGAAGGAGCTGAAGATGTCTGACGCCCCGTGCGGGTTCGGCTGCTGCACTTGCTGACTCATGAGGGTGATGTATGGTGGCAAGCATTCTTTCGGCCGTCGCCAACAACGACAAAACAAATAAACATACCTCGAACATCCTAAAGAACCTCCGCGTTGCTCGCTTGCTAAGCTCATTGTGGCTGGAGGAAACGGGCTCTCGAGGGGATTTTGCGGGGGTCGGTTGGAAGTCGCTTCGGATCCACGCTGACATCGAGCGTCGGAAGAGCTGCTGTGAAACCCAAGAAAAACATTCAACCCCTCCTTTGAGCGACTTATTAGTTTTTCGAGTGTTGGACGAAGCGAACGAGCGAGCAAGCAAGCAGGCGAACGAGCTCCCGACCAGCGAGCGAAAGGATAGTGGGCAGAGTAAGAGCCCTACCCCCTCCCCCCACACGTCCTTGTAGAGAAGAATACAAATGCCAACCACCACCAAACCAACACTAGGGCGGCGGCGACGACGACCAGGTTTTGATCCAATCCACAGACACGCTGACTCAGAGTTTCTCAAGAGAGAAAAAGCAAGATGGACACTTCACCTCTGGCGAGGATCTAACGTTGGGACATTTCCGAAACCTTTCCCGTGTGTCCTGTAGGTCCAGCGTTTGTTTGCAGGGTCTCGCCGCCGATGATTTCTCACGTTCTTTTCGCGGCATTTCTCTGCCAAGTCGAGACCCGCGTCGTCCGCCCCGCGGGTTGATCGGCCAACCGTGCTCTGGGTCGGAACAGACCCTCAGATGTGGAGGTCAGATTAGAGATGTCACGGTGAGTCTGTTCGATTCCCACGTCATGGTATGAGTTAGTCATATCGGTTTGATAGGGAGCTTTCTGGGCACATTTATATGCAGCTCCTCGTCAAACTGACTTGGTTGGCTACGCAGAAATTCTTACGCAATCTTGACAGTGACGCATTCGAACGAGTTTGAATTTCAGCGTCAGGTTGCAGGGTGAGTGAAATTATTCAACAGAGGTGAGCGCACCTCCCGACGACAAACTTCGGTTCATGCGTGTTCCCCCGCTCGTTCGCTCGCGAGCTCGATTTATATTTTACGACGACCCATCCCACCGAACCACCGTCCGGAATCGGAAATTGAATTTCGCTCTGAAGCTCTCTGGAATCAATCGGTCTGACGTCCCCCTAAAGATTCCTGTGTACCTACTAGAAACGGGGCTTTGAGACAATGAGCCGCGGAAGTCGGGGTTCTGTTGCATTGGAGCGAAGATTCTGAGAAGGAAGTGAGGAGACCGCCCATGCAACCGCCTTAGGCATGGGCCGTCGTCATCGCGCCTGATGATTTTTCTTTGTTTTTTCTCCTCCTCCGATGACTGCGGCGGTGGTGGTCGGTAATTTGAAATGTGTCACAAAGCCACCGAGCGAAAGTACTTTTTGCGTGGAATAAGCCACCTCGACGCAACGCTGCATTCTGATGTGCCCCGATGCATTATGACATTGTCACACGATGGCGTGTATATGGTTTTATGTTGGAGTCGAGTGCCTGCCGGCCGCCGCCGCGATGTCGCGCTGATAACGCTGAAGAAAGTTTTAATATTTGCCCATTTCTGACAGCTGAGAAGAGCCGCCGGAGCCCTCTCGGTCGCCCGGCTGTCGGTTCCCGGGGAACGCTCGGAAAGTGAATTGTTTCTCCAGCCCGCTGCCATTCCAGTGTATGTCAACGCATGCGATTGTCAAACTTACCCCAATTGCCACGTTGGCTCTCAACGATTCCGTGCCTCCCCGTACCCTTAGGTCGTCGACTCGCTCCGATGCGTGGTCGGTCGGCAAGTATTGATTTTCGAGACTCAAAACTTTTCTGAGCTTTGATAGATCCTTATTCGTTCATTCTTCCGAGGCTTTTCCTATCTCAACCGACCCCGTGGACGCACCCACCCCGGGGGTCTCCGATGCTGCAAGAGCATTGTGGCTCCTACGGGAAACGGCAACGAGAGCCTTCCACGGCGGGGAGGGCATAGATTAGCGTGGCGGGCCGTTTCCGTACAATGGCTCTTCTGCGCGTCAAAAGTGCTGCTGCTCCTCTGTATGCAGAAGCTTGGGGGCGAGAACTCAGTATCGGATTCGCATCGCAGCTGATTATTCGTGATCTGAATATTAATCGCTGTTCTACGGTGGGCGATAAGTTTGCCTGCTGCGTTAAGATATCCGAAGGAGTGGATGACGACGACAGCGCCCCTGGTCTTTTTCTCGAACCGCTCACGGAGCCTGGTAGCTCGTCTTCAAGCCTCGTCAAGGAGTTCTACCCCTGATGTACCTACTCCCTCAATAGTTGCACTCCTTCGCCCTCGACCTGGCGCTCGGTGGCTTGAGACAACTTAACACAGGCCACTCTCAGGATCACGCTGATACACGCACGGGCCATCAATAGGGCAAACTTTCGAATAACTTCATCGTGCGCAAGATTAACGCGACAGAGATTAATTATTCATCTCCCGTTCCACGGTCTAAGCTTGACGGCCGTCCGCATCAACATGCGAGCGCTCCTCTGATCTCTACAGTGTCACTTTCGTTAACTTGGTACGTGGTAGGCGGCTGATGATATCTTAGCATGACTTATTCTCCAACCTTGGCGGTCCGTCATCAGAGGTCCGAGATCGGAGGGGATCCTTTGGCAAGCTCATGGATAATTATTGGACGAGAATTCAATCCTTGATAATTCGCTCGAAGACTCGAGAGAATGGGGGGAGGGAAGAAAGAGAATCGGAACTCCTGCTTCGAGGAGGAAATCGTCAGCAGGCGTAGGATCTTACGAGTCGGGTGAGCGTTTCGAGCTCTGACCGAGTAGGAATGCTCGGGAGGGGATGGAGCTTTCGAGAAGCAAACCAGGAAGGGGGAAGGAGTGGTCGTTACTCCGTCATTGATACACTGAAGAAGCAGATGAACAAAAACAGAGGAAAAAAAGAAGGAAAGCCGTAGGCCTGCTCTTAACGAGGGCTTTCTTTTGTGTGCTGTTTGTACAGCCACAGCGGTAGGAAGTAGAAAAGTCCGGCTGGATACCGGAGCTCGGCAAACAAATGCTGCCTCCCCTATTAATGAACTCCATATATGTACATACATAGGCACATTCCTGCAAACCGATCCGACTGTAGTCGCAACCGGCAGCGTGGCATCTCTGACTGAGATCATCCAGGCAACTTCGAAGATGCCCGCAGATGGAAGTCGGGAGGTTTACATTAGTTCCCGCGGGAAATCTGGATGTTCCGGAGTTTCTCATGACCCTATGAATAGAAAAACGACATCGTTTGACCACTTTCGATTCCCGCGATTCAGCATCGGAATCTCCGTTGAGCGACAATGCATCATATCGACGAGGCCATTGAGTAGTCATATTCATCGCGCTATGGCTTCCCCCAGTACAAAGAAGAAAAGCCATTTAATCCGAATCTTTCCGGAGATGGGTGGCGACATGGCCTATAGGTGTGCGCGAATGCGATAAAACTCTCCACGGGGCCTGTTCTGACTACTTTCGCCTAATCATCGGGCTGTTGAGTCTGAACCATAGCGACCTGCAGGAATATCTGGTTGGAAATTCACGTTATATGCTTTGTGTTGGGGAATATGCTGTCATGGAAAGCCGCGAACGTTACCCTCGTCATCAAGACTCGGCTGAATTCCCTCGCGTTGAATTCTCGTCGAGTTGTCCGAGAAGGGAATCGTCTTTGCGTTCTTGATGACTCCGCTGAACAAAATGCCCTGCTGACCATTCTTCGAGCGAACACAGGCGGTAGGACTGACCGTTGGTGATTTACCTCCTTCGGCATCATATCATTTGTTTCACGATGTTTCTGCTGACTTTTATCGCTCCATTTCACTACAACATTTTTTCTGCGAGATCATAAACACCGGAAAGTATTTTCCATTACGTTCGAAGCTGACGACTTCCCGAAGTTGTTATGTTCTTTAAACTTTCCGATGGCCCATTCCTCCCCGAGACAGAAGGGTGAGCGGCTCCAGAGCCGTTTCTCACCGGAGAATGTTCCCTACCGAAACATCACAAGCTTGGTAAGTTCCAATGGAAGGAGGGGATGTGGACGAGAACATGAATGCCCGGGCAGAATGGGGATCGGAGGAATGTTCGCTCGGAAACGGACGGGTGACGGCCTGAATTAGCAGATGATGAGCGAGCGCGGGGACACTGGACATCGAAGTTGTTGTGAGCATGCAATTGGTCTTCAGAGACTTCGACGAGAAGGCATACGGCCCACGAGCCAGCCATCGGGAGTTACCGCATGGCTAAACATCGAAGAAAGCCACGAGAGTTTACGAGTTGTTCAGGAAACTTTATGAGAGTCGTTAAACGGTGCCACCACCACCACCGCTGCTACCAGCAGTACGAACCACCATCACCGATGCAGCTCTGTTCTCCAATTAGCTTTCTGTCTACTGAGCGACCGTTTGTTAGCGAGCGGTCTTCGATCGGGTGGCCGATCCAAGTGCCGAGCGATTCGGTATGGATGGATAGATGGATGTTGCTAGCATAGTAAATGCCTGTCCAACAGGCTAAGTGAAGCATGATTCACGAGCCTGTATGTATGTAGCATGCAGCCCATGAGTGGTGGTGAACTTTATTGACGAGGACGGAGGAGCAATCGGAAAAGTCTACGCGCTCCAAGTCACCCATTCTCGTCCACTCGCTCATTCTGAAGTGAACAGATGAATCATCAGGTCTCTGAAGTCTTCCACCTTTTGTTGAGCCCGCGCACCCGCATCCGACGAGCTTTGTCGAGATTCGAGAGTCCTCTGTCGACAGTGGCGGCGGCGGCGGCATGACATCGGCTCATCGCTTGAGAAACTGAAATATGAAACATCCAAAATAGCGCTCGGCGCTCGGTGCCGAGAGTGTGCTCGAGAGAGCTCGTGCGAGCAACCACCATGAAATTGAATACTTGAGGCTGTCTTTTGACTTTTTTTTATATAATACATGTTGACCAGCTCGGATGCGAAATCCGTAACCTGAGACTCCCGTCAGCAATCATCGGACTCGGGGCCGATCAGGATATGAATTCATATTGCTTCTCCCGGGCTCCCCGCGGAAAACACGTTCCCCAGCAGCGCTGTCCGAATATGATCCCGACCTCTACGGTGACGGATACCACAAAAAAAAAACTTTGTTCGGAGACCCGATACAGCGCTCCTGGTCCTGGGAGGTCCTGCGATCGTTTCTCGCATCAATGCCGAGTTTCCATCGTTGTAAAATTTCCCTCATCCCTCGTGACTGGAACTGATCTCTCATATGCTGACTACTCTTTCTGTGCCCGGCTGTAGCATTCGACCGCAAGCGCTCTCTTATCCCTCCTCGGAAAGAAAGGATATTGGGTGTACGTGCCCTCCCTCCCCCCCCAAACGTCCCCCGGGAGGAATTCGTGCCAGGAGGCGCAGTGGGCATCATGGGGCCACAGGGACGATCGGAGACGGAGAGGTGAAGATCGAGGACAGAGCGGGTCACCCGATAGAGAATATGGGCAACCGATGAGAGCCTGAGTTGGGTTTGGAGAGAAGAGGGGGATGCAGAGAAAGTCCGGCTCCGGGATAGACCGACCGGATAGCTGAGTGATCAATGCACTGTTTACAATCAGTGGTGGGCTCAGTCATATCTGCGACATTCCGAATACTCCGATAAGACCAGGAGAGTCTCTCTGGACGGACGAGTGAGTTTGAGAGGACGAACTCTCAGGAGGGATTAGCTCAACGTGTGACCGACCTATCGACAAAGTTTGTGTGACTTTTGTTGGCTCGCCAGCCGGCGTTTCCCCTGAACAATCGGCGAGCTGCATGCTCTAAATATTTATGACCGCAGATCATGAATCATGACTCATGGGGCGATCTCATTGGTTTGCTCTGATTTGGGTGTTTTTCTTCGTTTTTGAACTTATTACAGACGACTTCGATTGTTTTTTTATTCAAGTATCCTCGCCTCCTTTTCTTCAAGAGTACGAAAAGTTCAAGCACGCGAGTCGATACAAGGGCAATGAAAACATCATCGCATGAGCTGCGAATCAATGTGGAGGAAATGAAATTTGATCGGAATTCGATACTCTCCCGATCACTTCCAAGTCATCTGCTGTAGGCGCGTCTGGTGATATTTGATCCAGATGACGAAGAATAGCGCGCAGCTCGGAGGACTCGGAGAGACGAACACGGCGAGAACGCCCCGGATTCATGCTTCCAAACTCGAAACACATACGAAGGGGCAACTCCCTAGATTCCACCTCCCCCCACCTCCAGGTTGGAGTCCCCATGCTCTCCGAACTTCCCTCAAGAATCGCGAGCTTGATCTGGGAGACTTAATCTGGGACTTCCTCCCTGCTCCCTGCAAGCAGAACTCAGATTTCGGAAGCTCCGTGGACTTCGAGATTCCTATCTGAAATGGTGAGGGTTTCGGGAGAAGATAATCTCTCTTCGCTGCGACTCGATAGATTTCATCATACCGGGGCCAGCCCGACACATTGCGGGAACCTCAACCCGGGAAAAACTCTATGAGTCTCCACAATTGTCTCGGTCCGATCGAATCGAGTCGCCGGAGTCCTAATGTGAGGTTTGTGATCAAAGTGGGCGCGACCGTGACCGCGTTCCACAGGATGCTATTCCTTCGTGCTTCCTCCAGGTTCATCTTGTATGTCTTTCAGTTGGTTAGCAGCGATTCCTCTCGGTTTGTCCTGGGTCGAGCGGCACCACTCTTCGCCAGCGCAATTTCCTCCGAGCAGGGATCAGGAAGAAACTCGTGATAATTTGATGATATGTACGAACGCACCGAGAGCCCACCAGAGCCTGACTCATCACAGTGTTGTCGTTGTCAATCACACAATGTCAAGGATCGCTGGACGTTCGGCTGGACACACACACTGAGCGTAGTCCATGGGCTCCAGTATACGAGTCCGGTCATCTAAATTGATGCCTGTCGTCGTTGTTCTCTATCTTGCCCTCCCAGGATCTAACAAACGAACTAACGCACCGCCTGGCAGCACTGGTCTAAGCGACGAGTTCCTGTCGCTCAATGTCCCTCTGAGTAAGCAGAGATGAAGATGCTTAATTTCCCTTCCCGGTTCGTCGGACCTCAGATCCACCCAGATTCCACTTGATCACCGAAGTAAGTTCGCACGACCTCAGGAACTTCATTCGCGTCGCCGTCGTTCACCCAATTGTGAAAGAGATTAAACTTTTCACACCCCTCATTCTGGCTACTCAACCCGGGAGACGAAGTAGGACTTCGGACTTTCGAAATCCAGGGAAGCCTTCGCGAATTCCGAATAAAAAGTTACGGAGCTTCTCAACTCGCCGCGGTTCTAACACTAGCTGTGACTGCCTACTTGAAAGAGATTCGAGCTAGGCTGGAGCTCGACGGTCACTTAGAAGTTCTAGGCAGGTCGGGCACTCCCGGGAGGGAGTTCTCACAGAACTTTTGATAGATTCGGGTCGGCGGCGCACTCGACCGACCAAGGGAGCGAGCGAGCGAACCGATGTGATGAGACAATGCGACGTTTTAAACAGAACCGCACTCTAGTGAAGTATAGTAGTTTGTGATGGGTGTGGGAGTGTCAGATATCCGAGCGCACTTGACAGCTCTCGTCCGATCTCAAGCGACGAATTGACAGCAAAACCTACGCTCTGGGGATGTCTTCGGGGACGAGGGAGCGAAATCCCTAATGATACACTAAGCTTGAGAGGGACAGAGTCCGGCGGATTGTCCAATCGGCTCGTCGATCGTACTTCCTTCACGCATCGTATCTTTGTCGGATGCATCGCTTGAGCTCGGTATCATCGTCTTCACCCATGAATGCGACTCAGAATTCCACGGGCCTTGTCGGGAGCGATCGAGTCCCAGCAAGGAAGTGTTCCCAGGGAAGCATGTGGATGACATAGTAGTGCCCTGTTTATTCGAAAAGCAATTATCGAAAAGTTTGCTCAGACTTCTCGGGATGGTATCTCGGAACACTGCAGGGCCCCGATGAGAAGACGGATGTCGATATTGAACAACGACTACGTTGTGATGCACGTGAGGCGGACGATTGACTGACCGTCCGGCCGGGACCCTGGGTCTCTTCGATCGGAAGGACTACACGACCTACCGAACCGCCCACAGCGGAGTAATCTTAGCACGGAGGAACTGGATCAAGAAGACCGCTCACGTCGAACATCAACCGCCATCAGGAGATTGCGGAGTATTGGCAGATATTTGAAGGGCCGAAAACTGCGGGTCCGGCTCTCCTTTCATCGGATCACGAGACCGAAGATTTTTGCTGAGCATAGGCGTAGGATGGAACCGTGGCGCTCCTCGGCTCAACGAAAAAACGGACATCCGGAATCGGATCAAGATTCAGCAACCTCTGTCCCCATCTGTTGTCATAAGCATGGAATCCTCATTGAGGCTTCCCGATTTTTGATCCGGAGAGAATCCTTACTCGCCTCTCTGTCCGGTTATTGCTCCGGATTAATCACTGCCGCCTTGTTCCGCCATCTCGCTAGTTCGCAGCCTCTGCAGCTCAATGCGTCATGATTTGGATCGATAATTGCGGTAGAACTTTCCGATCGATATGTGACAAAGATGACGGTCACCCCCGCCAGCACTGGTGGCAACGGCCGACACTCCCGTCGCCGGTGAGAGAATATTGACAAGTGGTACTAGCGATCCTATCCGAATCGAGGAGAAACCGAAGAAGAATAGGTGGATATCAACGGGAATCCACATTGACAACTCGAGCTAGTGCTTTCACAACGAAAGCCGCACTCTCCGTTTTCTAAGGATATTTTGCCGGGTTTTCTTTTTTCCCTTCAGGGCTCTTGTCGGCACTCTACGAATTCGCTTTCGCAGCATCGAACGTCCTCGAAAGCCTCGAGGCTGGAGGAGAAAGGATCTCTCGAGATCCCCGGACATGGCTATTCGGATCCATGAGCACGATTGGAAGGAGTCGTTCGTTCCACTTGGATTTGATTTCGTAGGCAAGCGAGAGCATTTAGAGCGAGCACGCCCTCCGATCACATTACATAGGCCGCTGCTGCCGATCCCGGTCGAACATCGTTGGAGAAGCTTTTCTGATAATGGAAGGGAAATAAATCAATTTTATCTTCCCACTAGTATAGGACTCGTAGCTCGAGCAGCACAACGGCGGCAGTAGCAACAACATCCTGAGTGAGCAGATAGAGCCGCTCGTCGTCGACTGCGGGAGTGCGACGACTCGAGAGGAGAACGCAGGCAGCGATTTCTTTCCGCTGTTGCCTTGCAGAACAAGGAGTGAGGAAGCTATAAAATTCATAATGGACATCCGAGATCAGGGTAGGGAGAAGCCGTTTTCAGAGATGTTCCACAACGGGTGGGAGTGAGCGGGGACCGGCCGGGCTCGTAGGCGGCGGGCGGGCTAGCTGATAGACGAGCTCTCGAACGAAGCAGTATGTGCGAGTGAGAGGATGAATGAATGAGTGAGTGAAGTGCAACCATTTCGCATCGTCCCGAGGAGCCGTCTTGCCTCTTATTCATTCCCCCATTCATCCATCTGAAATTCAACACTACCAGTCCTAGATATCGGATATCTTCTTTGTTCTTATCTTTTGGATCTATCCTTCCGTCTATCCATCCATCTTTCCACCTCGGCAGTCGTTGTCGTCGTGATCGCGGACAAGGACCATTTGAAATCTGAAGCTCAGCTTCCGAAACCCGGCGGACCCCATTCATGGAGATTCTCTTCTTCGACATCAGATACTTCTCCGGAGCAGGCGGAAGGGGTTTCCGTCTGTTATTTCCCTCTATTTCACGAAAGGAAACCGTGCTTCCGGAAAAAACGCAACGTCCCTGGACGGGAGTGCGCTGTGACCCGACGCCCCCCCCCTCTCCGAGAGAACTCCGGGCATTTTTTTCTCGTTGAGAAATCTGATACTGAATTGCCTGGAAATTCTTAATGAACGCTAGGCACTAGGCGTGAGGTCCCGCTGACCGGAACGCGGCGGATGACTGGGCCGTTCTTTACAAGTTGGGGAGAATTCAGCTCACTGGGCAGTCGTCGACAGCATAGTGGTCTATTGTTTGGAAGTTTTCGAGAAATTCTGAAAATAGGAAAGAGGAAGAGAAAAAAGTTAATATGCAAGACTCCGTACCAGGCTCATTCCGAGAGCCGAAAAGCAAATTCCTGGTCAGCGATTCGGCCCTTCACAAAGCGTTGCACATCGTCCGGCGATGGTGTTCAAACTCCCTACACAATGGGAGCTCGGATCCATTCTTTAGTCGCTGCAAACTTTTTGAGCCCACGGATAATTCTTCCAAGGACGCTCCGAATCGCGAACTCTGGAGACGTGAAACGTCCCCTGGAACCGGCCGACTTCCGTGTGGATTACGCTTCCGATCGCATAGTAATAAGCGCAGAGCTCGAAGACGAAACGAATAGGACTGCTCCAAGCAGGACGGACACGAGCCGACATGGCAAAGACGACTAGGACTCGCTCGGCCAGCGCGGCAGAGGAGGGAAAGATCCAGCTAAAAGTGAGCTGGTCGGACGCGTGCTGTTCTCGGTGGTTTCTTGTGTAAACAGTCGGTCAGCCAGGCAGTGTGCGTGGATATTTACTTTAATGGCACACTTCCATAGATCAGCAGACTTTCGGCTTTCGTTCATTTATATTAAAAGCCGAACAATTTACGAGTAGAGCCGACGGGGTCGGGATCTTTTAGCACATCGAGCGGCCAGAGTGAGGCAAGGAACCCGGCGAGAAAAGCCGCCCGCGCCGGCCGCCGCAAACGTGGTGGAGGCGCTATTTTGTGGATCAGTTCCGAGTTTGCCTCGCCGATGAGCCGCTTCCGCCAGAACTAAACTAGGATTTGTCTGCTTCCTTGCTATCCGAACAGATTCGGATATCGCTCTGCTCCTCTCGGAATTTACACTAGTCTCCTCTCCGCGTGAGTCTATCGACATTTGATTCTCCCCCTCCGGAGCATGCCCGAGCGATGCGCGACAGGTTGTCGGAGGAATTCCGCCTCGAGAGCCTATTTTTAAAAGGAGTGTTGTCACGGAACATCGTAGGCAGGGCTCGACGAACAAACGCTTTAAAAGCCTCGGAATCCTCAAGGTTGCGGATCCTGTCAAAGTGAGACTCTATCTTCATGCCGTAGCTGCGAGAGGAGCAGCAACGTCGGTGGGAGCTTTGAAAGAGACGACGTAATCCTTGAGAACGCGTCCCTCTCGGAGATCGCTGGCTGCTTCCCACGGCTCCCTATCTTCATATCTTGCTCCATTCACAAAGCGAAAGACGGACGAGCCGACAGACGAAAGCGGGAGGTATGTTTTATTAAAACGGTGCCTGTCGCGCTCAGAGCTTCCTGAAATCCGCCCTTTGTACTCACAGCGAATAGGTAGATGAAGCAATTGGGAAACGCAGAATTCGATCTTGCGACCATTGTGCGTCGGGGACGGATATTTCTCAAAGCTCAGCCGAGAACGCACACGGCAACAGAGGAAAAACGTTTGATATTCATACACGCTGAAAAAATCGTCGGAGTAACATCGGATCCTGCGAGCGGTGAGGTGTGGCAGGAACACAAGAAATATTCGGAAATTCCGTTCTGCTGTTTCGAGACGAGTCCCATTGAAGAATGAGTCAACTACGCAGCTCCGCTCACCCTGGGGGAGTCCACTCGGCGACCCGGGCCGAAAGCCGAGTCCGACCCATCACCGAAGGTTTTGCATGTCACGTTGCTGGCGGAGCTCCCCACTTAAGCTGCGCATTGTGATGTAGATTCGACTTCTGCGTTGAAAAAGATCGACGTCAAGTAGATTCATCCTCTCAATGTACCGTTCTCCGGATCGGCCGGTCACACCATGTGTCGACCTCGATGTTCCGTCCGTCCGCACACTGTGCGTCCACCGATTTGCGTAACTGAATATTCTACGTGAGCTGCGCTCCAGAAATCTGTAGGGGGCTACTTCAATCGCTCTCAGACGCGAGAACGAACGATGGCGTTCATCAGGGCTTGGAATTGATCATTGATGCCCAGCTCAGAAAAAGCAGAAAGCAGCTGAGAGACATGATTTCTAGGAGTCCGCAATCCAGGTTCCTGCGTGTGGTGGTATCTCCAGGATGATTGTTCTGGCACGAAGAATTTCCTGGAACTTTCTGATGCCTCCGATAGCACGACAACATTGAGCTTGGTTTCTCTTCCTCGGTGTCGGAATCGGATAGAAACGAGGAATACTCTCCTTCGTCGATTTTACCGCCGTGGAGGAGAACACACATACAGAGTGGTGCAGATTTGGATAAAAACAGCTGCGTTGCGAGACATATGTATGTGACGACTCCGCAGGTCACGTCGCGCCGAAGCGTAACACCTATGGTGAGACGTGCTTCTGAAATGGACAATGATTAAGCTGTAAATATGCATGGGTCTTGTCTGCCCTCTGAGATACGCTTGCTTCTTGCTTGTTCCGGAGGAATCGGTCTGAGAGATAGACGTCGGTCCCGAATGAAGATCAGCGGTGAGTAAAACCCAAGTCCCCAAGAAAAAGATGAACTTGAACTGTGTATGTGTATATGAATGGACACGAATCGAGACGCAGATAATCTTGGACGATCCTTAAAATCTTCGAGTTTCTACAACACGCCGGCATTTTATCGGAACATCTGGTTGAGCGAGCCTCTCATCATGACCATTCATCTGTACTCGAGTTGGGCAAACAAAAAACATGAGGGTAGGACCCTCCTTCTCGTTCCCTCCTTCTGTGTCGCCCCTCCTGCTGCTCGTGTCTCGTGTCCCGCTGCCCTTTCAGTCATGCATGCAGACACGCAAGCCAGCCAGCAAGCGCGTATTCGCCCTCATCGGGCAGAGCTCTCAGCTGTCCTCAAAGCTCCCAAAAAACGAGAGCTGCGTTCGTATAGTAAGTACGTAAGCAAGCGAACAGGCACAGGTTGAACGGGTAGTGAGCAAACAAGCTTTTGCATGCATATGTATGTATAGCTTGCCGTTTGTGTTCGCGTACAAAAGACAGCTACGCATGTATTTGCACTGTTTAGACTCGTTTCGGACGCTTTCCGGCTTCAAGCCGTTCGGCCGACAAGTATCTCGGTACTCCTCCCCCCATATTTCTTGTTCCCTTCTTCTCGGATTCCCATAGAGAACTCCCAACGGCATCACGAAATTTTCCCCGCCTGCGCCCTCGCCGTCGGTTTATCTTCTCGATTCACCTGTTCATTGGTATCAGTCAATGCTCGAGGAAATAATGCACGTACCGTGGATCACTAGACATGATTACTCCGGCCGATCCTTCCCATTCACGGATCGGTGTCGTGCGAAGCTGTCACAGGGAAAGCTTTCTCCTCAATGAATTGCCCGCAGCGAGTGCGTGATTCATTGGCGCCGATCAGCATGATTAAAAGATGGAAAGGGCGCCTGCCTACTACCGGTGTGAAGGGCGTTCGCTTGCCAGATGGACCAGTCTCGTTGGCCGGTGCCTTGGCGAGCTGGTTATTATCTAAGAGCCGTATTAGAGACCACGCCCCTATTAAAGCAAACTCATCACCAAGAATATTCATGCGCGATTAGGTCGAATTTGAATAGGGTACAGGAGCCCCGATCCAGACTAAAGCTGCCAGTGAGATCATGTTCCATGCTTTCTCAGAGACTCGCAACTCGATAAGTTCCTCGTTCCGAGTGGGCACTATTAATTAATTCTGGAAAGCAGGCGCTCACAGGGGAGCCACAGATTGTAATTCTCATCTCGACTACTTTTCTGGCTTACCACCGCGCTTGGAGGTTCCCCGTACTCACAGGCACCGATGTGGAAGCCCCTCATCCGTCGAGTTCCCCTTAGGCGGTACTATAGGGTAATTCCGCGGTTAAAATATTCAGGTAATATGTATTCACGGGGATGAAGGGCTCTCCCCAGCAGATCTCGATGAACTCAATTTCGGTACGGAGGGCTTTCGAGATTCTTGAAGTACGAAAAGAGCACGCAAACAAAATTCAGCTTGCGAAAGAATTCGAAGCACTCTATGAGTTCTCTTATTCCCTATCCCGGGCTCCCCATCCTCCGCAAGCTCAACCGTTAAGTGGGCGGCTTCTAACCCGATTTGAGTGTGCGGGTGGCATGCTATTCAAGTAGGGCTATTCTTAAAAAGTTTTTCCCTTTCTTGTTCTGCGGGTGCAAGTCCGTGAGACGCGGGATTGCGCATGTATGTATGGCATATAGTCCCCTCCCCGCTTGAGACAGACGGACGGAGTCGGAAATGCGCGGATTGCGTCGAAATGTCGTTCCCCGAGGAGTACAACCCGCATCCAGTTCTTTGATGAAATCTCAACCCTAAAGAAGTCTTGCGAAAACAACCGCGGTCGATCTCAGACACCGGAAGAACGCTATGCTTTCATCCACGTGTCTCGACTGATGAAGGGAAGCCCAGGACCCGCTTGCCGCGAGCCGAGACTGCTCACGCAAACGATCGATCGGCCGAAATTCGCGTCCCGTACTTGCATCTCCCGACGGTAGGGCCACCGCGAGCAGGCAGGAGGAGCGAACTGCAGATGAAGAGAATTGAAAAAAAGTCCTAATGCACGAGACGCGTGCGAAGATTGGTCTGATTGAGTTTATTTGAGGACTGTGAATTATTCTTCAAGTTAGGTACTCCTTTCCCAGAGTGTCGGCTCGCTTCACACTCGCTCCACCTCAGCAGGAATCGGTGCCTAAGGGCTGAAACGTTCCATTCTTCGTCTTATTTCGTCTAATCGAAGGAACACAAGCCGGGGCAGCACCAATATCGAACTCGGTCGTCCTCCTCCTTCCTCCGGGGAAGATTTTTCGGTTGTTCCAAGAATATGCGGAGAGAGCGGCACAGCGAAAAGAAAAACATGAACCTCCGTGATTTATTCTAGATAGTCATCAATCACTCCCTGCGACTTTATTTCATATTTTTCTGGGTCAACGAGCCACGGACTTCTTCGTCGAAAAATTCAAAGATAGATTCATGACGGCAACCGAGAAAAATCAGCTCCGACCCATACGTGACAGGATCTGAGAGTTGAAGGCTTGGGAGATCTGATATAGCGTTCAAGACTAAGCTCGAACGGCCTCGAGGGAGACAAGGGTTTGAGCCAGAACTTGATGAGCCTGCAACAAGTTGAATCAATACGAGCATATGCTGCTGGTGGATATTATGCTTTGGAGTTAACCCCACTTTACGATGGGACAGATCCTCGACCGAGGGAGCTCACAAAGCCCGTGCTCTGACTCACTCGGCTATCCAGCGGGCAGGCGAGCGAGCGGGCGGGCGACCAGTCCGCCCATGTAAGTCCGCTCTCGCTAAGAGGCTAATCCGCGTATCCATGAATTTTCCCTGCGCCGAGGAACACAACCCTAACAAAGGTAGGTATTTCCTTTCGGAAGGGCATGCCGAGGCCTGGACAGCGGTCGGATATTAGCGTTTCCGAATATATGTACTTCTTGACAGCATTCCATTTCCGCAAGAGAAGGCTACTGGAATCGAACTGAGGTCTCCAGTCGGGACTTTCGAGACTCGCCCCGAAATTCGCGACGCAGGATGCGATGAGATTTCAGCTGTTTCCACGGAATATATGAGATGCCCAAGGAACACTCCTTTCGGAACTCATCCTCCGTGAGCGATCTTCGAGCTTCGAGCTCCGCCAAAGCATGGCGGAGTTTATTCTCACATTTCAACCACTGAGCGCGATCCCATCTGCTGAGCTCGTCGGCAGGCGATCACTCGGTTCCGCAGCCACGCGGCCATTTTAATTTCAGCCAGCCTCGAGTTCGGTCTCGATTTGAAGTGGAAACCCCATATTAAGGTGTGCAAGCGAGCAGCACCTCTCTAAAAATATAGAGCGGAACAGACGCGAGCTCTGTGGCGCCCACCAATCATGGACACGTGTCAACCCTTGCCCCCCTTTCGTTGGTCGGTCGATCGGTGGCTCCGACCGTTCCTCGCAACCCCCCTTTGCCTCTTCTATCCTATCCTCATGCTACGAGGGGTTCCGCGATGCTTTTCCGAGGCTGCTCCGAAGGCTCTTCAGATAGGTTGTCGTTGTTGTCGACGTCGTCGTCTTCCTCCCGACCCGGTGTCAAATTGGGACTATATTACGAGAGTCGCTGGGCGTGTCGTAGAAGTAGATGGGGGCTTCGAAACTTCCTTTCGCCTTTATCGAGCTCGACGTGCTGTGTCTACCTATTTTTAAAGGTGACTCGTGCCTTTTGAACAAATTCGCAAGCTCGAACGGGTCCGTAATCACTCGTTGAAGTGTCTCTCTAGCAGTCCCTGACACAATTTTCTTTTTCGTTTCGCCCACCACGTTTCGCCCGTTTTCAATTCGAGGTGAAATCAATTTGGAATTGTTGAATATCGGACACGAAAATAGTTCTAAAAAAAATAGGGAAGTAGGAAATAGCTCACCGCACGAATTTCCATGAGATTTTTTCTCCTGCGAGCCCCATTGCTCGACAGGTGAAATCCCGATATTTTTCCAAATCAGAAAATAATATCTGAGGATTTAAGAATTCGAATGCGAGATCCAAGGACCGACGCCGATGCCGTCAGAGATGATAATGTAATTTCTTATATTGCGCGCACCGCGGAGCGATGCAATCGCGTGAAACTCCTATAGCGGAGTGAGTTTTGCATGGAGGTTTCCTCTCCTCTGAAATGGATCGCTACACACCGATAGATAGATATATTGAGAACGAGACAGAGCAAGGAAGGGAGAGCGAAGGAAATCATTGGGAGAACCAGATCTCGAACGGTTCGGTTCCGAGTCAGTGCGATTTCGCTGAACCCCATCACGGCGTTCTACTGCGAACGATGGAGACGATTCGGGAAACGGTGTCGGAGGAGATGGATTTTTCTTCAGCTCTTTCTTCCTACTCCTGCTTTCGAGCCGTCATAGGTACAAGTGAGCACAGCCTCTCCAGTCGGATATTCAATGGACAAGGTCGGACCGTGATATGACGCGAGCTTTGCAGTGAAATGTGGAAACGCATCCACTCTGCAGGTACAAGACTATTCCGGAACCTTCTTAGATTCGATTGGTCACCAGTTCCGCGACGCGGTCTGAGTTCTAGGGGCTGTTTCTTACGCGTTGAGTTGCTGACGGGGAGTCCTGGATTCATGGACGCTATCGATGCGAATCATCTGAAAATGCGGACGACAGAACTCGCCATAGGAGCTAGGCAGCCAGGTCGACCTAAACTTTATCTCTCCCGAATGGGCTCAGCCGCTCGCGAATACGTAAAAATACTCACATGGCGTGAGAGATGGTCTCCAGGGAAGTTCCAACCCTTCGAATTTTTCCACTACCGCCATCATCCCGCCTCCGCGAGCGCGGGGTTCCACCACCACCGCCTGTTATGTAACCGCGTGTTCGTGGACGGCACCCCACCCGTTTCAGAGGAAATGACGGTGATTTTTCACCGCGAGCCAACGTCTCTTCAGCGTCGCGATGAACGACGTGTACCGTATGCAGTTGAGACTCGCTGTTGAAAGACCAGAATATGTGAGCTTGTCCCAATGGAGGCGAGGAATCCTTTTCTCAACAATGAGCAGTTTGGGAGCTCGGGAATATGATTCGAGTCGGAATTTCGAGAGTGCGGATTCTATTCCGCTGGAGCGACCAGTTGGTCCCGGGAAAACGCTCAGTCAGTCGAGTCTCAAAATTTGAGCAGAAGCATGGTCTCATGCGGTTCCGAGGAGGATATTTAATGAATAAGGCCCCTTTTGGCTATCCGAGCTGTCCCTCGTGGACGGGCTCGCCAGCGCATAGGCAGTCCCCGAATCTGATTGCCTCGAAACGAGTAATACATCTGACCGAGTCTTGCCATGTACCGCGGGGCTAGAGGAACGATGGGCTCGAAATGAGATCCTCTGAACATGGAATTCCGAGGATTGTGACTCAACTCGCCTCTCGAGATCATCCACTCTTCAGCCGATGGGATCTCCTGTTATTCGACTCGTCCCTCAATCATATCATGTATCTGTGAGGAGGAGGAGGCGTAGATGATTCGTTTGACAATAATGACTCCGATCTCCCGTGATCATGTGAGGACTGAGGGATCATTTGCTCCGTCTCATCGTATTGAGAGTCCACCGGTGCGCTCCGCGACTTCGCTCCGGAGCTACGCGATTTCGCAGGCATCATTTGTTTGAGTCAAGTTTGATTTAGCACTGACTGAGAGTTCCGTGTTCGTTTCACAGAGCGCCTCCGAATGTCGAATGATTCGTTGATTCACCGGATGGACGGTCCAATGGCGAGCTTAAAACCACTCCTTGGACCACCTACAGACCGAAGTTTGGATTACTACCCGCTCACGTCCCCCTAGCTGAAGTTGGTTGGCTGGCTCGCTTGCTCCCTCATTCGACAAAGGTGGTAACAGACCATCTTCGCCTGCGTCCGTCCGTCAGTCACCGATCCACCCGCCCTGGGTGTTCTGAGCGTGGGTGTGAAGACCGAAGTTTTCAATGAGCACTCGCTCTTCCTATGCCCGCCGCTCAAGCGACTGACTTGTCCATCCATCTATCTACTTATTCGTCCAGAAACGGGAACAACGAATTATTTACATTTCACCATGAGCGCGGCCGGCAAGCGATCGAGCCAGGAACCAGAGAGCGGCCGGACGTGCCGACCGAACACCGATCAGATCCGCCGGTGATCACCTCTAGCTCCGGAACGGTCAGAGCGTGAAATAAATCCTCGCGGGCGAGCGGAGTTACTAGTTAATCAGTGAAGTATCATCCGGATGCCAGAAGCATCCTCTGTGAGCTCGATTAGGACTCGGTCATAATTGATTTTCCGCCCGTATCTAATGACTAATGACTTTCCTTCCGGAAATCCCGTATTCGAATGCTCTTATAAATTATTTATGCAAAACACGCCTTGCGTGCCGACTGTTGCATACGGAGAATTATTTCTGAGTTGAGACCCGGGGCCGATCCGACAGAGCCGCTCCACGGAGCGCTCGAATCGTGAGCCTTCGATTGGGATTCCACTTGGATCACAACATTGCGTAAAACTGCAGAGCCGTGCACCGAGCTTGGTGCAAGGGTTTGAACCCTATTAGGAGCCGCCGCGCAATAATTTCTCTCCCTCTCCACGCGCGGATCCCTCAGCGCATCGGGTTCGTCGGGCTCAGTGTTTGCATGGATTGTTCTCACTGTTTGCATTGATATGTGTGCTCAACAGCGAGCCGAACAAGACTTTCCGTGCCCAGACCAGAGACGATTGCTCTTGGATGCCCCAGATCGCCCATATTCAATCAGGGAGCTTCCCCCCGCCAGGGCCCATCAGATCGACCATCCAGCGTGAAACAGCCGACCATCTAGCCACCCTCACATCTCGATGACAAAAATAGTCTGACAATTTTTACCTTGATGTTCCTCGCCCTCCGTCGATATGGCTCCCGCGCGATTTCCGTCGTCTGCGCTCCGAAGTTCTCGCCCTACCCCATCAACCCTGCAGTACACTCTCTGTTTCGTTTTCCTGACCGAGTTCTCGTCGCACCCCCCACCACCACCACCGTTTGCATCTTCCCGCTGTGACGCTTCGTCCGCCCCCGACCGGGCTGTTCCCACACAACTCAGCCCTGGGTTCTCTGTAACATCCGAGCATCGGGTCTTATCGATGTCGGCACCTCTCTGATTAAGTCAGTGGGACGTGTCTCCTCAAAGATAACACTTGCTACCACCGGAAACGAACGGTCGTCATCTCCGTCATGTGTATCCCTCTCGCACAAGTGCTAGCGAGAGCGACGGGCAAAAAGTAAATGATAAGGCAAATAGCACAATCGACGGACGTTTCACCTCGCTCAGGAAATCCCGGGAGACAAGATTGGTGTCGACCGAGCGACGAACGGAAACAATCGACCGCAAGCGAGTAGATGCCCGAATACTCGTATTAACACTCTGTGCGAGATGCGGGACCACGCCCTGGGCTCGAATGTCATTCTCGCGCGAGTAAATATCCCAAGCCCGATATCACCGACGAATACCGTCACGTGTGTCTGAGAGCACGAGTCGTATGCCCACCCAACGGATATCTTCGCGGTAGAATCGAATCTCCGGGGCTTCAATTGGTAGGTACTGTTCGATGGATTCGGTAGGACCGGAGTTTTTGAGCGACGTCACGGACAAAAACTGAGAAGATGCTGACACCTCGAGAGGGGGGCGCTTCTGTGATAACGGTTGTCGAGGAGGGCTCAGCCGGTTTGTATCTATTCGAGGGTCGCAGCTGGATGGTCGGCGAGAAGGCAAAAGAAGAGATTTGCTCCGACGTTCGAGTCGGAAGCGGTCGGCCCTCGTTCCTTGACGGGACAGGCCCTCCCGGCAGACGAGGTAGACGCCGAGTCGGGGTAGAGAAGCCATGACACACAGGGAGTACGAAGCCACGCGATAGCATGTGAGATTCGGGTCTTGGATAGGTACCTACTCCTAACGTCGGGGTGGATCCGCTGGCCCGCGAGACCGAGAACCTCGCGGAGAGCACCGAAAGGGACAGGGCGCGAATTAACGAGATTGCGGCAGTGCGTGAGATGGACGTACAGGGCAGCTCGCTCTCGCTACTCCCCGACGCTCGGTCAGGAGAACGCGTGCCGGGGCTACAGGGAACGTCTCGGTTATTTGTTGATTGGGGCGACCGAACTGGGATCTATCTCTCAGGCGGTTGGGACGACGGGCAGAGAAACAGGATGAGACGCGGAGTCTGAGTCGAGCAGATCGTCATCGATGTTCCCTCGACCCGGGGCCGCTGGGCTCGCTCGGCGTCCTCGAGGAGCGTTCCGTGTGACTCATGCAGTTCTGATTTTTCGAATCTAAACATTTAGGAAGCGACCAGGTTCGCGACTTGGATTCCCGCGATGGCCGGAAGGCTTTCCCCAATCGTTATTCCTCTTCCGAGTGGAATGGGTCCACATCGACTTCCTCCGACTTCAGTTCGGATCTTTCTCGAAGGGCGGCGGCGCAGAGCCTTTTTCGCCAAACGTATCCACTTCCGCGACGCTATCGGCTGCCGTGTCCGGAGCTCATGTTGGAAGCTGACAAGTAGAGGCTAGCTCGAGGGGTCGGTGCGTCGCCAGGGGAGCCGAGCAACTGCTGTTGACCGAGAACACTTCGCTTGGGGTCTTGTTGGAGCTCTCGGGGAGGTGGACACGTAGTGACACGTCGACTTGATGCACATTCTGTGTCGGATGCCTCGAGCGGTCGATTCCGCGCCCAGGAGCAGCCAGGACAGACAGCTCCATAGAGAGCGTGCGACAAAACACATGAAGCGTTTCTAGACGTGATATTCACCAGCTGCCTACATCTGCTGCCCGCACCTGTCCCATGTTTCCCATTGGGACCTGTATGTCACCGTTCATTGAAGAGAACACCACCGGACATTGCTCAACCGGCCCGATAGCGGGGCAGGTCCGCCGAAGTCGCTGTCTAGGTTAGCCTCAGTTGCGTGAGGCTCTCTGACTCCTCAACGGGGACCTGAACTCGTGGCCGACCGATCGATAGTGACCGGTGAGAATCGGAAAGAGCTCTAGATGAGACAACGCTTCTCGCCGTCGACAGCGAGGCGACACGCGGCGCGGTTTTACCCAGAATCCGCGCTTCGATTCGAATGAGTGCGGGCGACCGAAACGCTCGCCGCTCTCGCGATCCACGGAAGCAATTGCATCAATTCTCGGAATTGTCTGCAGCGGACGGATGAATGGCTTTGGCCTGCGGGCGCTGCGAGCCCTCAGAATTTGTTTCTCGCTAATTAGGGCTGATTATCGCTTTAATATTTTTCCAACAGCTCCAGCTCGACGTATGAGTAGTCGGCTTGCTCGCTACCCGGATGACCAGATGAGTCGGGTGGAATGGTCAGTCTCGGCGATCAAGTGCGCTCCCTGTTCCTCTCTCATTCGCCCTCGTGGAATTCTCCCCGATATCTGTTCAAAAGGTCTGCTGTCAGTAATTTTCTAAATCGTCCTCTCTCCCCAGCCGGTATCTCCTGAAAGCTCTGGATGTGAGCGACGGCTCCCTCTCGAGAGACTGTTCCATCGACAGCGTTGCTCTGAAGGTCGTGGCCAGAGGTTATCAATGAGAATCCCACGTTTCCCTCCCACAACCCCGCTCCTCTCAGGACGTGTGAGCTTGCGGCTATGTTGGTGTTTTTGTCCGAGCTCAGCTCACGTGTCGTGCGATCAATTCCTCCCAATCTGAACCTTCACTGAAATATACTGTCGAAAAAATCGGAGAAAACTGAGAAACGCGCACAGTGAGCTGCTATTTTTAGCGTCCAAGCCTCGTATCGAGCTCGGACTAGTGCTTCTGAATTCAGCTGAATTTTCACTTTCCAGTTCACGGCCCCCACAGATACAGCTCTGTACCGAACTTTGATCCGGTCGAGACGCCTTGAATCAAGAGCACTTCCAGGTTTTATTTCCACGCGACGTATCCTCAGCGATGCATGGAAGGACCAAGGGAGCAAGCACGAGGATCCGTGGTGCTGTGAAGCTCGCATTTCGGGCCGAGAGTTTCCGCGATGGAATTATTCAGAGTCTGATCCGAGTTGCGTAATAATACTTGCTGCGTTGGGGCTCGGAATAATCGAATATAGAAAATCACAAATCAAATTGGAGGCTTGCGTCATAGCTCGCGGGCGACTCTGGCGCCGTAATCCATCATCGAACACAAAAACGCCGCGGGTCAGCGCACCCATCCCTGCATCGATTGCATTGAATTCGTGCAGACGCGGGGTAGCGCTAACAAAACCTTATGTCCTGAATCACGCACGAACCACGGAGCCAGTCGCGTCCAGATCGCACGAGAATTCAGTGCGTCTCTGCAAACTTCCCTCCATTTTATTGTCGGGAATGAGAAGATACCATCTCAATATAAGTTCTTTTATTATGGTTCTTCCGTTTATGAATTCATGATGTCCCTCGACAAGTCGTGGCGAAATCGCCTCATCTCATCGCTCCACGACAGAGAGGAAAGGGGAGATTCATTGACTTCCACCGAGCCCCTGGCATTGAGAATGCATTCAGATGCATTGGGGATGGGCCTGGCTATCGTATTGGACTTGAGCCGAGTTCGATTCACTTGAAATTAGGAACCGCAGGTCTCTCCAGCCGGTTCCAGAAGACGATCGTGGAAGGCTCCTATCTTTCCTCTTTTAAAACACGTTCAATCTCCATCCCGCCAGCTAATTCATCGTCTCGGTCGGAAATGCAGCACTTTCTGGGCTCAGAGAAGACGTGAGTCAAACTCTCCTCCAGAGCCGGGAGGAAATATTTTTTTTTCGAACCACATATACCTATATAAACCATTCATATCCTTGGCGTTTGCGAAACCTGAAACGAAACTCTAGAATGCCGAGTGACTCGATCACTGCCGGATTCGTCTTCTCGAAAGATGGAGAGGGATTGAAGAGATTGAGAAACCGAGAGGACAGGTAACGAGAGATCCTGCCGCCGAGAAAGACCACCCCGGCGCTGAACAATGATGCTCTCTGTGGGGAAGAGGATGCGCCTCAGATGTCATCGTTTGATAATAGGGCTTCTCTGCCACGGGATCGAGGAGCCCGTGAATGGGATCGCTGATGGAAAATGAGAAGGCATTTCCAGTGATTCGAGAGACAGCGCGTTCATACTCGAGCTCATTGTCTAGATCAGAGAGTATCGCGCTGATGAAACGAACGTCCTGACTTCATTGATTATTGCCACGCATGGGTGAATGAAGAGAGATCAGTGCTCGCTGCTCACACGCCTGTGGATCAATGCGTCTGGAACGTCAGAAGTCATTTGAATCAGAATCGAACTCGATCGACGGAGTAGCCCCGTATCTCGTGGTTTTCGATGGAACTGAGTAGAATACGGTGACCGCCAGTCAGGCTCTGCCAGAAAGCTCTCTGAACATGATGATTCTACGGAGGACGAATAAAATTTCAGGAAGAAAACAGCAGTGACAACGAAAACCTGGATCACCGAGACGAATTTCTCGGTCGGATCGAACAGGAGCATGAAACGTGAATTTCGGGTTCAGCTGGTCCACAGGTTTCGTCGACGACAATGAAGACAATATCGGGAGATGATGTCAACCGCGCCGTGCATGTCGTTCTGAGACCACCCAGCGGAGAAACAACGACCGTTGTTAATGACATCACCTGGAAAGCGTCTCCCGCGTTTGTTTCCCCGAGACTCTCGCTCATTTTCGTCGGGTCCATGAGTTGTGGACGGTCCGCGCGAGCGCCAGATGGCTCATTGATTGTTCTCGAGCTGGCGGTGCCTATCGACGGACTCGTGGAAGGCGGAATTTCCGGAAGTTCTTCCATGGAGAGACGTGCTTCTCGGTAATCAAGACCGCGGATTATGACTGCTGGGCATACAGAGCAGAAGTTTATGTTCTATCATAAACTTCTCATCAGATGATGATCACGACACTCCCTTGACTCACAAACTTTCCCCCGCTTCATGATGACACCCGTGCTTCCTAATTGCGTCCCGATGATTCCCCGACGAACAGTCTTTCACATTCCTTGACGGAAGGTTCTCTTTTGCATTAAAAAGCCATCGGTCCGAGGGGTGGGAATACGCGAAAGGCTGACGTTCACGTACCCTCATCCTTTTACTTCTTCTTCATGTTCTGCAGCAATCTTTCCCGACCCTTCCGAAGCCAAAATCCTTGCGCGAACGCATTGTCTACTCGGGGAACTTCATTCAGAAGGCTCTTCATTACTTGTGAGCCGTCTTGACCGTTACGCTTCACACTGATATACGTACGTCAAGGAGTCTTGATAGCGGAGCCGATGTCTGATGCCGGCCATGCTTGACGTACCAGCCCTGCAGCGCGCTGATGCCGACAGCGGCGCGGCGGATCAGCTAACGTACTTCACGCATCTCACATTTCGGCCTGTCACGATTGAAATGTTCCGAGATTGCTGCAGACGGCAGTCGGGTCGAATCGCAGCGGAATGTTTCGAGGAATTACAATTAGCTGCTATATCATTTGCACTGTCAACTTTGTGAATGAGAAATCGAAGCTGATTTCGATATCATATGTCGAACCCTGAACCCATCGCCGCACTTTTCGCTGAAGGCTTCCCGAAATGAGCGGGCGTATTTCGCTGCGACAGTTTGAGGTTAATACACTTCGAAAACAGGCATCCAATGGAATCGACAGCGAAAGTGATGGGGATCGTTGAATATCGTCGGACGAAACCTCAGTTAGGGGCGAGAGGGACGGTTCGGAAATCAGAAAATCCGGCTGAAGCGAAAAACTCAATTCGTCGCGGCGACGAAGTATTACTCATATCTCCAATGCGGTCGGCGAAGCCTTGATTCTCTCGGAGCTTGCCGTTCCGTGGTCGAGTATCTTTCACGAGCCGGCGAGAAGATCACGTTTTTCTGCGTGGAGATTGAGTGCTTCAACACACGAAAATCCTCATACTTGGACGACGACTCACGAATTCCATCGGGAAGAGTTGCTTTCTCTGAGACTTGTCTGACGTCTCAGATGCACGGTGACATCCGGAAGCATTATCGCCGCTGAACAGCCTGACTCGTTCCTTCGAGAGAACACCTGAAGTAAGCTCAATGCGGCGACTGATCTTCGATTGCGAATGTCAGGGACGCACCTGCTGCGATCCGAAGAGTTTCCTCGCATTTTTGCAGCAGAGATTCTAATTTACTTCTCCCGAAACAGCGACTGGCTGGGACATCGAAAGACTTCTCACGAATTGTGAAGAATTACCTTGTTCCGAATTCCAGAAGGTCCCTGGAACGAGAATCCCTAGGGAAGATTTCATGTCAAAAAGCGAAATGTAATCGTCGCTCAGAACCATTTGTTTCCAGGTGAAATATGGAATTGGCTCGGCGGCATACTTCTGAAGGGGGAGTGTACGTTGTCCGACTCGTACGATATTTCCCTAATTTTACAACGTAATCTCCACGGGCAGTCTATCGAATGGACTGCTGCCCGCAGCGTCGTCTGCCTGCAAGGTGTTCATTTTTCTGGCGATGTTTTCCGATTGATCCATCCGATAGCGCACCCTTCGTTAAGTCCCTCGCATCTGCCTGCCCCTCTCGGTTCCAACGGGCCGAGAATTCGAGGCCGTCATCCAGTTTTTTCGTCACCATCGTATGAAATATGATCTTCACAATGACAAAATTTTCGTCCACGTTCGACGAAGCTTGCGTCGTTTTAGCCCACCATCTGCTCCTTGTTCGGAGTGTAATTGTCTCTATTTGTTGACGGATTTTTATTAGTCGTACGTGTCGGCGGTTCGCGATTTGAGGTTGTAATTCACAGCCGCAGATGGTCGCTGCTCGATAAGGAGCCCACAGAAATGACGGAATAGGTCGTCCTGCCTGTGCTAACGAGGAACAATACCGTCAAGGCGGCCTGCTCGTTCCCGCAAGGCAGGAAATGATTGTTCTCGCCCTCTTTCATGAGTTTCCATTATCGTCAGGTATAGGAGGCGCAGTCTTGTTGAACGTCCTCAAACCCCTCGAAGCCTCAGATTCATTTTCTTCCGTGGCTTCCTGAAATACGCCTAATTTGACAGGGGGCATCGAGAAAGAGCTTCAGTTATCCATCTATCTACCCATCTATTCGTTCGCTTGTCTGTCCGTGAGTCTCTCGAAGAAAAATGAGTCGGATGGGAGCCGCGAAAAAATAAGAGGGGCAAGGAGATAAGGCCACCGAAAACCCGCGTCTTGAAAAACTCGCCCCCACCTACGAAGCGACCTACCAAGCGGTAGCGCTCTCAGGCCCCGACGCCCGTCGGCCCGACCGACCGAACGCCGCCGGTCGCAAGCCGCCAAGCAGCCAACCTCAGAGGGATTGCTCGCAGCGGCTGTTCTGAACAAGATGAATTGGACGAAGGAAAGGATGGAGCGTCGCTCGTATCCTCGTAATAGCTTTCGTACGAGATGGCCTCCGCAAGATTCAGAGCCCAACACCCTCTTTTTGCCTTTGTTTTCCTACGCTTTCTGTATTTTTCGAGGTCTCGCTCCTCTCGTTTCCGAATGTTTCCCACGCCATTTACCCCTTCCGTGTATCCGGCGTATCTCCCCTCCCCGGTCAGGGAGGTTTGTCTTCTCATTCTCAAGTCGATTTCTTCCGATTCGGCGGGAGGGCTACGATGCGGTCAGAAACGGTCTCCGAAATGTACGGCTACGCGCGCTCCTGAAAACCCGAGAGCATAAAAGTCGAAGTCGAGTGAAGCTTTCTACGGATGCAATGGCGGGAGGAAAATCAGCGAAATTCTCGGGAAGCTCAGAACAATCGAACCCGAATCGATAATGAGGAGTCTCCATGACGGAATCGTTTTGCGGCGCTCGGAACGATCCGGCGTTCCTCATTCCACGTCATCTCCACGTAACTCGGATCAATTCATGGAGTTACATACATAAATGCTATTTCTTCCAGCGACTTCCGCCGGCCGATCTCCTCGCCAGAAGACTCAAGCTTTGAGATCGCCTTCGAAAACGATGCATCATGATCGCCTGAGGAAAAATAAAACAAATAAGGCTTGTTTATAATTTCGGCGGCATTCCCGGCAAGAAGAAAGAGGGTGCTTGGCCTCCCATCGAACATGTGAGCGAGTGACTAATAATTGCCCTCGCTCTGTGGCCCGCATAGCCAGAAGCGCCTTCTGAGTACCCTCTGGCTTGCCGCGTCTGATTTCGCTGCTGCCGATTCCGCTGGTAACACGTTGCGATCCGGTCGGCATTCGATTTCATTAGCACTAGGGAACTATCGCGTCAAACGACCGACGTCACATCGAACATCTCTCCCGAAATGATTCAGAGCCTTCATATCGATAAACAAGTTCCAAAATGAGAGGGTGAATACATTCGACTCACACTGACGTAGATCGGCGGTATACGGTCGTCTCCCGCGCGCAACACCTGATGTCTAACGCCTTGTTCGAGCTACAAGAAACTCATCTCTCAGTTGAAACTTCGAGCGCTTGCTCGAACACGATGCTTGGACAAGTACCACACCCGACGACGTGCGCCACCCAAAAGGCAGCAAGCGGCAAAACTCCAAAGACGCGCCGAGGGGTCCCCTCCACGGAGACGCCAAGGTGATCCCCGACGTATTTAACAATCTTCGTCCGGCAGCATCAACCGATGAAAACCGCTCCGATCCATTAGGAGGCCAACTCGCAATGCAGTGATACCCACCTTGTCTTAATTATAATTGAAAAGTTCCGCAAACAAAGTCCCAGTGCTTGTCTTGCTTCGGATCCACGATTTCATCTCTTCGCCGCAAGTCTCGGGGGGTCGTCTACGCTAAGCGTTTGCTCGCCCCGATTATCGTTCCTACTTCGAATATTCGAACAAGGAAAACAACAAACCACTAGCTCTTATCGGGGCTGAGAGACGTACGCGAAGACGCCCCGAGAACTTCACCAACGCGTCGGAGAAATACCTGGAGCCGCTCAGGAGCTCGGAGCCTATGCAGTTTTCCCGATATCGGTCACGAGTCATTCTCGCTTACAGCATGCTGATCATGGGCTCCTAGACGAAAGATTGATAAGTGCAAAAATCCTTTTTCCTTGGGAGCGAAAGATGATTTCTTTGCTTCATGCTCTCGGAGCCTCGCCGACTCCAGGTTTGTGTTTGGAATGATAGTGGAATCTCTTTCTACAAACCCCGCGAGACCTGCGAAATCTGCTCGTTGTGGTGAGGATTCGCTGTGACGAGATCTCACTGCACCAGTTCGCATTCAGGCAATTCCAGTCATTCGGGCTCGACGCCGCCTCGAATCTCTGTGAAATTCTCTATTGAGTGAGACTCGCCCCGTGAGACCGCCCCGATAATCCAGCAATCGACGTGCAGGTCCACACCAAACGCCACCCGTTTGTGGAATCATTTCGGTCGGTTGGTTATCTACCAGGTTCTTCATCTTGATAACTCCTGCTCCATCCACTTACTGGACCTGTCTAAAGGAAATATTAAAGAATTTTTCAGGAGATCGGAAACAGGTTCGAGCTCGGGAGTGGGTCCGAGCTCGGGAGTTTAGAGATTGCCTCATCGAAGCAATCCATTCGTTTTCTACTCGTGTTCCAGTTAACTCATCTCATCGGAAGTATGACGGGCTGCTCATCTTAAGCTGAGAACCCCTAATGGCTGATGCTTGATCAGAGTCGCGGAAAGTCAAACACAATGCTGGCGGCTCGCAGTCCATCGTTATTTGGGCACGAAATTCGATGACACGATTCTCGATCCTGGCATTTGCCTATCCTCGTGCTTCTCTGTGGATGCGAGAGCGATGAGTTTTGTAACGTGATTTTAGACTTTTGCCCGAGGTGCTCTGATCGGGATCTGACGGCGCGAATCCGATTGTCGGGGAGCGATCGTGACTCCAAAATCCGAGCATTGTGAAAACATGAAGTGGAGTCACGTACTCGCCGTTTTCTCCCCTCTAATGCTCCCAACCTCGAGTCTCGCTATTTTCCCTTCTGCACTATGCCGGGCAAGCCCCATCGCATTCAAGTGCTCTCGTCCCAAGAGACCAACTGGCCGCAAGCCACCTGAGCCTTGCACCGTACTCGGGGTGGAGCGGTTGTTCCTCGCTTCGCTCGCTTGTCCGGGGTTACATGCGGAATGCTCTTTGCATTTTACCCTTTTCCCATATCTGTGCCTCCACGACGCAGACGCCCTCAACGTCGAGTTGCGCACGCGGTCATTGTCGAGGCCCGGATCGCAGCGACTTGTTGGCCCTAGCCGGGGCACAGGATCATGAATATTTCCCGTTCCGGAAGGAGATCTCGCCGAGATGTTCCCTGGAGATTCTCTTCTCTCTCTCCGAGAAGGAGCCCACAAGGAGCCTCCTTCGGAAAAAACGGCCACCGTCCGTCTCACGTCTCATTCGCGCTCTCTGTTGTTCCCGCTCCACTTCAAACTCGGCGGAGGACTGTGAGTGGAAAGCCTGCCAATCGCGAACATCGACGATTGCGAAGTCCGCAATTGACATCTTTATTCTGATTCGCAGAACTCGTGGAAAAATCCCTGGCGGTCCGTCCCGGGAGAAAAAGAGGAACGCTTTTACCATTTTTACCGGGGTCCAATGACGTCAGAATATCCCTCGCCTGTCAGCGTTTCCCGCACGAGCGACTGGGTTCCGACGTCTACTTCCGCTTGAGACAGTCTAGACTCCACCTGTTGCAGCAGTGATGTTGTTCTGTTCCCATTTGTCCATCTCATCCATTTGGAGGGAACTCAAGCGAGTTCCATTAATTTTCATCAGACCTCCTCCCCTCTCCTGTCGGCTTGTTTCTAACTGGCTCTCTTTCTCTCGACATTCGACCTCACGAGGTGTTGTTTCACACATTTGAAACAGCTGTAACCATCAGAACCGCTCCGCGATAACGTTACCGTTTCCACGAAGCGTCCGCGGTGATCACAACGCAAAAAATATCCGAGTTCTCGCGTTGATCGAGACCTCAATCTCCTGTGACCATCCCTTCTCGTTTTTGTTCATTCGCTCGCGGTCTCTGCGCAGTTTCCGAGTAAGGAGCCGTCGGCATTCCCGGGTTGATTCAGCCAAAATCGGTGGAACAACACTCTGCGAAGCATTACGAGCTCTCACCTCAACCCCAATTATGTGTCTACTGTTGGCAACGGCGGCAGCGCAGAAACCGACGAGCAAACAAACAAACGCACGAGCACACATCGCCCCGAGCTACGTTAGAGCTGTCCCGTCAAACTGAAGAAACAAACGAATGCATAGACAGAACTGACCTACCGACCGACTGGACAGACGTCAGGCGCTGCAAATAGAGAAGAGTTCATCGTCAGCTGATGTTCAGCCGGAGAATCCTCATACTCCCAATGCAGTGTCTCATCTGCCTGAAACCAGAATAAGTGCTGGCTGCTCTCCCTAAAATTCCGGATTCCAGATATCATACTTCTTGCCCATCGCCAACTCGTCATAAACTCGTTGTGTCTCGCGTTGGGAACTCCTCAACGATAACCTTGGAGCTATTGGAATCTGCCGCTGAGCGCAGGTCGACTGGTGGGAGAATTCCTCGCTCGTTCCCCTCCTGCCCGAAGCATCAGGATCTTCTCTAGAGGTCCAGGAATCGTTCTGGGTAGCGGTTCAATCACATGGAACCCGAAACGTTTCCTTTCATTCTGTTCCTCGTCTTGAACTCGAGTTCAGCTCTTCACCGCTGCAGCGACCTCGTAAGAGTGTCTATATGCAAATGATCGAGAGCTTAATGGAAATCAAAGTGCGATTAGACTGTCGGTCGACTCGTCCGCGAATGGGTTCCCATAGATTCCAGTACGGCGTAATCATCGCTTCCCTGACGGGAAACATCAGCGACGAAGTGCAACCAACGGATGAGCTGCGGCACTAGAAGACGACTGATGAAGAGTTTTGATGCATAATCCCGCTGAAAAATGAGGGAGATGCTCGAGATTAACCACAATTTTCATATCCGATAGATTGATAGAGAATCCACAGCGAGCTCTCCTACTCGCGCGATGTTCTCGTTCCTCAGCCAGAATGCCTGCTCCGTCCCTCGGCTTCCTCTGACTTCTCTGAAATTCAGGAGCCTCAAGCGAAATATTTAGCTGGGATGTACGGGTTCATTGAGAGATCAAGGGGATGAGTTCAAGATCAGGGAGCGTGGCTGATGGCTTGGTCAGCCCCTTGCACTGATTTGATTGGCGGCGCGGCGTACGCTAGCGCGCACCTTACCGTCGCCGTGAGTCGGGGTAGATCGGCTCCAACAGCCCGTGGAAGGACGAAGCAGCCTGTTCCGAGAACAGATGGGAAGCCTCCGTTAGCGAAGTACGGAGAAGGGTACATTTTTTAGGAACTATCGAGGAAGATGCACCGGAGCGTTTCGGTTTAGGTCAGCCGCTCTCGGGATCGGTCCAGTCTACCGGAATGCGGCACCAAGGTGTTTTGCAATTACGCTCGGAACTGGGCAGTACAAATGTACCCGACTGGGGCGAAGCCGACGTGCTGAGGGATGGCCCTCGGAAAGCTGGTCTTACTGCGACGAATTCCAATCCAGCCCGATGATTCCATCCAACATCAACAGGGCTTTCGACAACAACATATTGGGAGCTAGGCTGGGGAAGCATCTTCCCATCGATTCCATTCCCGGATAAATCATTTGCAGAAAGGGACGTAGCTGCCTCAATCGCGGGACACTGACAGTAAGAAACGATCGCCCGTAGATTCCCCAGGTTGAGCAGTCCGTCGAGCACCGGTCCTCTTACGAGTGAGCAGCTGTGCCAGACCGACACGGGTCGCGCCATCTGGCGGAGCATGCCGGAACTCTGTCGAATTCCAGTGCTTTATACGTGGGAAATGCAATAGGATCTCGGCGGACTATTCTGTCTCCATCTGGAGTAGACTCATCCGATTCTGCGATCCCGGTCAATTTCCTATTACGTTCTCTCTGTGGGAGTCATTCGATGAATGTCGCGGGACGGCCTACGAGACGACTCCTTGGCAGCGAGGAACCTCAGTGAATGGAAAATATCCATCGCGGAATGTCTGGTTTTTCAGAATAGAAGCGAGGATTCGCCAGATACTGGGCGAGACGGAACGATGACTCGCCAAAAGGAAAGATGAATTGATTCCCCAGAGCTTCACACCAAAGTGAAGACCGACCGAGTCGACACGGTGGGGATGTTGAATGATTCAACTTGTTTTGCTTGTTCCACCGTCCCACTCTCGACAACTGGCAGAGTTTAATTTTCACAAAGCTCGCCGTACCGTCTGATCCCTTCGCTGTTGTGGCTATCGTCGCCACCGTGATGGCGAACGCAGAAGCGCCCACGTCTGTCTCTGGACACAAATCGACTTTCTGGCGCCGTCGACCCCTCGATGGTACTCTTGAACGATATTCGTTTTGTCTGATCTATCGTATCCCTTCTTTCTCACATTTCGAAAGAATTCCGCGAACATGCGATCCGGAATCATCGCCCGCCGCGATCAATCCTGAATGAGCAATCATTACTTCTTGAAATCATTTCGTCACTGAATATTGTTTCGCGAAGGGATTCGGAGCATGAGAACTGGAATGCTGAACACCTGATGATGCTAGAGCTAGCATTGAGCTAATTAAACTTGCCACGAATCAACCCCTGAATAATGAATTACCTCCTCTCGGACACTCGGCGTTTCATCAAGCTAGCTGATTCACGGGAGAGCTTCGGTTGCCGAATGTACCGCGACAAGATTTGGGATGGATTAGAGCATCAATACCAACCAAATCTGTGCGAACGCGGCCTGTATCTATAGTCGGCATACAGTGCGATAGGCCCGATACTGATCGATATCGGAGTGAGAATCACATCGATCTGGGCTAATGTATCCGGAAAGAATGATTCCGAACTCGGCGCCACGATAAGCCTCTCGGGAAATATGCATGGAGGCCACGGATTCGCGGATGAGCGTCATTGCAGGCCAGAATTGACGACGCGACGCTACGCTCGTTCATTAACAGTCTTCCGGAGGAGTCATGAACATCCCTTCCTAATATTAGCTGAGATTCGACGTTGAATCCATCTCTAGAATCATTTTCGCACAAAATTTTGAAATCGAATCGGAAAATATTCTACGGGAGTCAAGATGCACCCAGGGAGCCTGGGATCCCTGCTTGACGGGGATGTATCTATTGACATCCGTGACAGAGGATGCTCGGGAGAGATACCGCAGAGCCAATGTACTAACGTGCATTCAGTTCGAGTGTCGGAGGAAGGAACCTTCGCTGCCGAAAAAATCTTTTCCAGTGGTAAAGGAGGGCTCTACTCACAGAAATTTGCATTCTTGAGTGCCAACGGTCTTGGGAGAAAAGAAACTCAGAGAAGTTCGAGGGAGCATCAGGGGAGCTCGATGCCGTTTCCTCCATCAGAGGGGTGAAAACTTAAATTTCGAATGAATCTCCATGCAAAGTTTGTGCCTCTCTCCTCCCCTGTGCCCCCGCTGATTATTGCTTAGCCACGGCTCTGAGAAATCGGTTCCGCCATTTCGTGAGAAGAATGTGATTCCTTTGCGGCACTCGACTCTCAGTACCTATTCCTCTGGAGATCCTCTGTATTTCTCGAGGCAGCCACATCGAGGATCTTTCACGCTTGGAGTCCATGCTCCTGTATAGGATCTCTAGTCAGCTGAGGTTCACAGAGGATGGGGGCTGAGAAGGGATGTTAGAGAAACGAAAAACGGCCCTGACAAACAATTTAGCTTGTTCCCCCGCCTCGTCTACCCGAAGATTCGTCTTCCGTTGTCCAGAGCACCTGAGAAACTTAAAGCCGCCCTTCTCCGTCTTCTGTTAATCCGAGTTCAAGTGACATGCTGTCACATTTGGATACTGTCCGGAAACGGAGCGTTCGGTGCGTTTGACTGGAGGTTCAACGCGCCTGCGCGGGGTTGCTGTCACGCATTCGCATCTCGGCACCTTGGATCGGGAGGTTAAGCGTGAGCTGCGGGTGAGATTTTCACACGTTCACAAGCCGAACACCGAGATCGACCGCTGCTCGACCCTCGGCTTGTCGGAGGTTAGACGGTCAGTTGACTCCTACGGTAGTTTATTGCCGTCTCGACAAACAGCAAGGACACGATAGCGCAGACGATGTCTCCCGTCTTCCCGGAGGTCCTTTCCGCGCACTGTGACTGACAGATGAGCAATCCAGGGAGCTGGACTTTAATTAAAGTAGCCACGGCAGCGGGGGTGGTGCAAAATACATAAAAACGCGGAACCCGAATTTTTCTGAACTCTTTCCACCCGGATCGTTCACCGAATCTCTCTCGCTCTTCGCTCTGATGTTCCACCGCTCTCCTCTTGAAGTCGACGTAATTTTTTCACCACCCGCTTGTTTCAGGGAATCCATCTCCGTCATTCTGTCAGGGGGAGAAACTTCGGGATTTCGACCGAGCGAGGGAGGGACCGAGAGCGCGCTTGAGGAAAACGACGTACCGTGCAGGCTGGGAGAAGAGAATTCCCAGGGAGGGAAACACTTCCGTCTCCGACGACGTCGACGACCTTGGGTTGTTGAGCAGCGTATACTGGAGGAAGAGGAAACAGCTTGAAAGTTCGGAATAGAAATTTTACGCTGAAAACCTCATCTCTCGTCGAGCGGAGTCCGATGACTACTTGAAATGACCTGGCATGCTTATCCGAGAACCTTTCGGACGGAGGAGTCAGTTACAAAGGACTAATTCCAGGAATTCGTTGTCCCCGAAACGAATTGCGGCAGCCACCTCGAGCTTCGAGAGACTCGAATTCCATAGAGCGTCCTCATTCACCCATCTTGACAACCCGAATACAGTCCTGTGGATTTATCTATCCAGCTAGAGTCAGACGTCAAGCGTCTGGGCAGTCAGTCAGTCGCTGAGCGAGTCAGATAGACAGTCAAAGAGTCGGACATTGAATGTTGACAGAGTTGACTTGATGGTTCTTGTGATGACCCTAATATGTGAGTGCGCGTATATCCGTCGACGTCAGTTCGAGAGAAACCAGAGGGACCCGCGGATCCATATGGTATTGATAAGCGCCCTGACGGCTCTGATGACATCCCTGGCTCTCTCCGCAGTTCCCTCTAGCTCCCATACCGCCCTGTGTCGATACGGACGTTCCCGTCGGGAGTCAGAGCCCGGAGATATCTAGCCGAGGCCGAAAGCAACAATCGTCATCGTCACTACCGCCTTCGTCAGCCATCTCTTTCCTGCGTTGGTTCGTCGACAGTCGTCACATAGGAACGAATTACTGATCATGGATGGCGACAGACTCGATATGTTCTCTAGCAACCGAGTCGAGCCTCTTTCCCGACCTGGAGAAGCATTCCGAAACTCGCGATGACTGAGTTAGAGGAAAAACAAAATATAGAAAATCTCATTATTCCTAGCCACGGCTCTAAACTGTGTATGTCGACATCGAGCCTCTCTTATTCATCTATACATCGGAAGCGTCGCATCGCGATGTCTTTTTTGCAATACTGCCACGATACGCGCCCGAGTCCCCGTAGGACGGCACGTTCCGTCCCGTAGCGACGCTCCCGCCTGAATATATTTACCGACTCCTCAACTGATAAAGTCCAGTGGACCGGCGGTGGGGAAGCGCGGTTTCTCAAAAAGGAGTGTCACTCTGTTGTCACGTAGCGGACAGCAAATCGAGTTTCGGGCCAGATGACAAGCAGGCTCGTCCTCTCGATGGTCCACCCGTTCCTTTGCTCGATCACTCGCGAGCTCGTCCGCTCTGCAGCTATTTCCCCATAGACTTGTCCCACGTGAGAAGAGGAAGATGCAACCCGCGCCATCGTCGCTTTGACCCTTTATTGACAGGGGGGTCGTTTCTGCCTTTGCTGCTGTTTCCGCTGCTGCTGTTTTGACCCAAATCGCGTTTGCAGCTAAGAGCACCCAGCCAGCCAGCCGTCGCAGCATCACCAGCTGCAAACGCCATCTATATCCGACCACGGGATAATTAGATCGTGGGCTGACACTATTATCATTACTACTATTCCTATTACTAGCGTCAAACAAGCAAGCGGAACTCGGTAGAATAACATGAAGAAAAAAAGGGAGATACTAGCGATATCGCGTTGGGGGGACATGCGCATGTCGTGGAGTGATCGCGAAGACACTCGTTCGTGAATCGTTCCGATGAATGAGAGCAAAGAGGCGCTCCTCCCTGATCTGAAACTCTCGAAAACCACGAGGCTCCCCGCTGAACCTAAAAGGGCACAGGTTGAAATACCACTAAGTAATTCAGAGAGTGATGAGATTCAGGCATTTTGGAAGGGCGGCGGACGCGGGAGGAATTCATCGGCCGAGCGGCCTGCCGGCCGACCACTTCCCGGCTGTGGACTTCCACAAGAATAGCGACGATTCGTCTCTAAATCGCACCGAAACGAATGCCCAAACGAAACACGAAGGAGACTCTCACGCAAGCGCTTGCTCAGAGCATGACCGAACGACGCTGCTCGTGGAGTCTACTGGTCGGAGAACATTTAAAAATGTTTACATCTTAATCCGCGCCACCAGCGGAACGTGTTCAGATGTTGCGGCGAACGACGATGACAGCCTCGGTACGGCCAACGACGACGGGTCAGACGGCGATGACGCCGTGTTTTACTAGGCTGTTACGATTCACTCATTCGAGTTGGTCGGCCGTCATCAATCTTCGCCGCGCTGGGAAACTCGCTACGAGCGACTTTATGAGAGAGTTTGTATGTAGTAGTTCTTGAGTATGTTGTGTTTGTGCTCACAGAGAGAATCTCCGCCTAGATCGGGTGTTTGACCCCTTCACAACGGGAAAGAGCTTTCGTCTCGGATGGGTTCGGTTCCGAATAATAAATTGGAGAGACTCCTCGAGCCCGGACTTCAAATTGTCGGCGACGAGGGTCGGAGTATGTTCCTGCGTCTCCATGTCCGATCCACTATGTTTCCGCGCTCACCGAAAGCGAATAAACTTGGCGCGTGAATCGACCGGATATCACTGGTGCGACAACAATCGGACGCAGGATTTACGCCAGAGAGCTTACAAATAGTTCGAGATAATGATCAAAGACAATGACTGATGTCAAACCCAGATGGAAGTCAACGAATGATCCTTTCCAGGCATTCCGGGGTAGGACACGAGCGCAAACAGACGCGTCGACGATCTTTGGCATCGTCTGTTTCCAAAGATGCCGTCTCGGCACGGCGGGAGGCCATGCGCACTTCTAGAGTTTTGATCGGAGGGATAGCGAGAAGGAGTTGGAGAGAGAAGAATCAGCACCGCTGACGGCATCTTGTCGCGTTCGAGTGTGAAACAGATGAGAGCTAGGTTCCGAGAATCGATTCATCGGGGAGGGATCCGCTGATCCCTTCTATGACGGGAACGATGAGGGGGAATTATCTACGGATTTCTGGCGAGAGATCCGCGAGCTCCCACGGGATCCATTGCTCGACGATCAACTATTCCCCTCTGTAGCTACTACTACTACTCTGGAACCAAAGTCCAGTTCGGCCGAAAAAGAAAGAAGAGCTTAGAGGAGGAGGAATAATGAACGGTACTGCGCTACTTCAATATGTAAATTAGACTATCGGTTATCGATGAGGGCCACACGCAGCCACCGGGCGCCGTGCGGGCAATGCCGAACCGACAGGCCACAGAATCGGAAAAAGATTCAACATGCTCAAAGCGCAGCTTTTGGCGACGTCTGCTTGTTCCAAAGCGACTCTCTGACTCGAGTTGGAGGAGTCGGCGCGGCGGTCGACCGAGCAGCCAAGCGACCGGTAGTTCGGTTGCTTGGATCGTTCGCTCACTCGTTGAGTGACGCTCGCCGCGGTCCCCGAATATAGCTCTGTCGTCATTCGATTAGGGTCTGTATGGTATTGTAGGCAAAGCAGCTCACCAAATCATATGCCTAAAGATCTTTCGATGGGCGCAAAGAAGCTCGCTAGCTAACGCATCGAACAGTCGCTCACTTTCGTCACAGCCTGTCATCGAGGATGCTCCGTTGGAGAAAGTCACGCTCTCTGTCGCGGACCGAGGGATGAATATCGGAACCGAATCGGAGAGGTTCCCTATCCTTAGAGGCTGACAAAAAGAGAAACCGACAAAAAGCGATGCTCCGCTAACGATTCGTGGGTTTCGAATATGCGTGTCGCTTCAATTTCCAGTCGACACCGCCGGAAGTATCTAAAAAGCGACAGTGCTGATCGACTTCCACGCTTCTCATTCGATGCTTCCCCGACATCGATAAGCCGACTCAATCTAAGATTAGAGATGACGGCAACTGAAACATTTCGTCCCCGAGCTCGATCGTCCCCGGTGAGGGCGATCGGGACTTCGTTCGGAAGATACACCATTTACACCACATTTCGAGCCGAGCCCAGCTCGGAAAGCTGGGATCGTGCCCGATGTGATCTCTGTGAATCATTGACGTTAGTTGAGGTCATTCGAAGTATGAGGGGGATCCGCCATCGACGTGAGGGGTCATTGCGTTTTCACCGAAAAAAAAAGAGAGGATTTATTCCATCACTGATAACAGCTCGTGCATCATTGAATCTGTCCATCCCGATTGGATATCCCGAGATATGGATGTCGATTCTGGGCCGACAGAATAAGTCGATTTGCTTATTTCGTGCCTGATCCGCGGTTCATCTCCAAAGCGAGAAATTCTTTCTCCGCGAAAGTGAGGAACCGCGGTGATGTCCGAACACCGATGGGTTTTGGTATTACGGTGCAACGTTTGGAGTGTCTCCGGAACGAGTCCTTCCTCGTATAACTTCGACCGCATTGACAGCGATGCAGTGTTTCGCGAACTGACGTCCGACCGACGGGCGGGATCGGGTCGGGGAGGCGATCCGATAAGTGCTTCCTGCAAGGGAAGCACACAGCGCGAGCGCGCTCCTCGCTAGCAGATAGAGCTTTCTCCTGAACTATGCGGCGTCTGAACTTCTTGTCGCAAACTTGGCATCTGAAGGTGGCTCTCTTTGTGTGGAACAGTGATAGGTGACGTTTCAGATGACCTCGTTCTATGAAGTTTTGCGAACAGACACCGCAAGAATGAGGTCGGTGATTCGGATGAACAAATCTTAGGTGTCGCCTCAATTCGCCCTGATTGTCGAAACTACGTCCACACAGCGCGCATCCGCGCGCTTTCGGACCAGTATCCGGTCTCAGAGGCGGATTTCCACAATAATCCTTGGTATCGATTTTGTTGGTCCCGACGAGTTCGAAGCCGTCATTCTCGGACGGAGTTTCCTCCGGATGGGTTTTGACGACGCCCTCTGACCATGGGGACTCGGCCCGGCGAGCGGAGGATCCGAGGCATTCTCGAAAATCGCACTGGTTGCACAGCTCACAATCGGGATAGATCAAATCCGTCGGCGGAGGTCGCGAAATCAGCTCTAAATCGCGGACTATGAATCTCAGGACAGAGTCGATCATGAAGTCCTCTTCCGGCTCGGGAGTCATCGCGTTCTCGTACGATTCAAACGGACAGGGGGAACTCGAATGCGTTGAAGAGTAGTGCTAGGAGAAAGGCCGTACCTGAGTCATTGAATGAACGGGAATGTTTCACAATGGGTTCTAGGAATTCACCGGGGACGGTCGCGCCCGGGGACAGCAGAGACTTCCCATAGCCGGAGAGAGGCGTAACGGGAACTACTCACTCATGAATCCGAGGCGGAGGCAAGAGATTCTGATTGCGTCAGAGTGACCTAAGGAGTCATCCTCGCACCGAAAACAAGAAAATCTCGTCGAGCAGAATCAAAGATTTCGAGAACGAAAAAGGTCTACTGTCAACACGTGATGGAGCGCCCGCTCGACTCGAAGTCGCCGGCCCGACGACGTGCATGTGCGGAACCGCGGACACGATCGGGTGTTTCTTCTCGAGCACCCTGACGCGGCTCGGCTCCTGAGGGTCGGAGACGAGAGATCTCTCAACGGTGCGCGCCTTATTGTCACATGATCCGCAGATCAGGTTTCTGCACCGACTGCGATTTCTCAGGTCGAGAAAAATCGAGTTCAGAACGTGCTGGCAAGAGTGAAGGACCAGATGAGATGGAATTAGGTACAATCGAATAGTCTCGAATGGCGATTCGCGTAGATCTAACCCGAATCTCGACAGCTGTCCCCCTATACCTGTCTGGGGACAGGGGGCGTACTTGAGCTCCTCCAGAAAGCGACGCGCCACCGTCCGTCACGGAAAACCAGGGAGCTTGAAAGCAATGAGATGTATGAATAAAAATGGAGAGAGGTCGCTGCTCAATCTCCTTTGAGACGCGGAAATCGCTGCTGAGGGTTCATGTCGGAGAATTTTCTCTCTCCAGTTGCTTGCAGACCCAGTGAATCGCATGAATCGGCGAAATCCCCCGAATTCCGGAATTTGGAGAATTCCCCCAACTTCCGGCGGTAGTTTATTATCCCTCGTGCGGCGCACCTGCCAGACGGAGATTCCGATTCATCGCTGCAACAAATACGCCCGCTCGCACCGTTGAACATGGGCTGGTGAAAGTACTGCACTCATCGAGGAGCACGCTAAGGCCGATCACTTGCGTAGGGCGGGTTGCGAGCTACGATTCGAGCAAGCTATCATCAACGTGGGAACGAGCGGTCACGAGTAAAAGTTGCGGGGCTCGAAGTTTTCACCTTTAGGCAACCACGACGAGAGCGAGGAAAAACAGCAAAATCCTTCACTCGAGCGTGGACGACCGACGCCGACGTGGTGGATATCGCAGCTTGGATTGGCGGGAGAGCGCGCAAGCTGGCAGGCAGGCAAGCTGGCAGGCAGGCAGGCAGGCAGGCGGGCGAGCGGCCTGATGGGTGGGTTGGGTGGCTTGGGTACCCATGCTGGGGTCGTCACCGACGACGATGCCGCCTTGGGGCCTGAGAACTCGTACATCTGGGCTTGCTGCTTTTTCTTCTGCTGGTTCCCCTTCTCATCAGGAAACGCTAGAGCGAACACCAATTTTCCATCGGTCGCCATCACCACCTCCTCCAGTGCCTTTTCTCCTTTTCTCGCTTGCCGCTACTCGAACAGCGACCGACCGACGTCGCCCCACCATGTATGTAAGATTGAGGACGACGCTGTATTAGAAACACATTTGGCATCACAGTGAGGCCGAGCGCTTGCTCTTTCTCATTCGTACACAGTCACTTACTCCCAACCTCAGCCGAGTAATCGAAGTTGGTGTAACGGCTAGAGAGGCGTTGCCCCCTCCTCTCCTCGTCCTGGCCCTTCGGAAGCCCGTCGGAGTTTCCGAGAGGTTCCTAAACGACGAACAATGACATCGTCCTCCGAGTCGAGGCTCGACGGAACAAACTACAAAATTCTATGTCGAAACGCTACCGCAGGGGCTGAAGTGAAATCCGCTCGTCGGAATAGCGGATTCGTGTTCCAAACAGCGTGACAGTGCCGGTGCCGCGAGGGTATAAAAAGTGAATTTCAACCTTGCTCCCTGACAGAGTGGAATCCTTCCATGTCCCGCATCGAACATCTTTCATCTCGAAAAGGAGAGTTTGGCGAAAACCGATTCGGCACACCCTCATGATTCGCGGTTTCACAATGGAGAGCGATGATCTCAAACGTCAAAAAACTCGAAAACACAGTACCCTTTTGTCGGAGGAGCACCAACCTCGGCTCCCTCAAGCCGTAATTCCGTCCTGAGTGGCTGGAATGCTTCTCCTGCAAAGCTCAAAGGTGGCTAACAAAGATGGAGACGACGACGCGATCCCGGTCGGAGGACTAAACCAAGTTAAATGAAGATAAGCCAACTCATAAATAAGCTTACTCCCTTGTGCAACAGTGGTCGTCAGCTTTTGCCAATACCACCCCACCTCGTAAGGGCGCTTTACTACTCGAATGTATTTCATCTCTCCTACAAAGGCTCGTCTATTCTCTGGAGGAGGTCTCCCATCGAGAAATCAGAGCTGGTTGCGAGCAATCGGAGCGCGTAGCGGCATCGATCCACTGAGTATAAGCGTCTGTTGCTTCACTCCAACTATTGAGCACCCTCAGAGTCACAGTCCGCGATGGGCTTCGTCCCCGACATTTGGCACCCACGACGAATGTCATTAACTTCTCGCCGTGGCCTCAAACTTAATTTCCGCCCGAAAAGAAATACCGGCCTCGTCGCTCGCCGGCTCATCAGGAAAGAACTCATCTATTTCACGAGCTCTATCCCAGAGAATGAGCGGATTCTACCTTCCGGCCCCGGTAGAATGGGCAAGGATACGCTCCGCTCGAGGCTGGTTGCCTCCGGAGCTTAGAAAACGGTCGACGTCAGCGAGAGATGGGTGAGCTCGAGAACGGAAAGACATCGACGCAGTCGGACTTACAATGCCAGCCTTATTAATAACAACGTTTTGGAAGCGTCCAGTGGTGGCATCTCATTGTCCTCGATTGGCTGGATATAAATGATACGGTATACGATGCGGCGGTCCTTGCCGCATTGGCCAGCCATAAGTTAGCGATGGTCTGGCTAAAGGGTCTTGCCGAGACAGGCTTTTGACTAGTAGCAAGATTCGTCGTCCGTATGGGCCTGACAACAATAGCTCTGTGAGGGGACAGTAGGACCCTAGTGTCGTCTGGGTGCATAACTGATTGCCACATTGCCATCGACCCAATGGTATCTAGTCCGTACCCTATCTAGCTCGCCATCCAGTTCGCCATGCCGCAATGCAGTGAGCCAGCTTGACCACGCAGCTGTTCATTGAGACTCGGACGACTGCTGCAGACGAGACACACTAACAACCACAACTCGATGCGCTTGCCGATGCACCCGACTCCCAATTAATCTTCTCATGATGATGATCACCTTGGGAACTTGAGCAACGAACATCACCCGTTCCAAAAATGAACGGTTTGAGGAAAATGGGGGAAGAACGAGTGATGCCTAGACATTACCCAACAGTTTCTTTGGGTCGGGAGCCAACTGTCTCGCGACTTTTCGCGCTCGAAAAAAAACCCATCATCATCTGTCGGGAAGACAACATGCACTTCGCTGCAGCTCTGGGGAGGCCTACGAAGAGCTCTGGCGGAGCTCAATGCGAGCGAACGGCCGCAAGCCATAGGTCGGCGGGTGCGATTTTAAAAGGTATCATTTTCAAATGGACCGTGAGTCGCGACTTCCGAGCGCAAACTCGAATGCATCGCGAAAATTGCAGAAAGAGTTTCACAACGAGGAGCGGAACGGTGAGGGGGAGGTACGGGAAAGGGCGGGATTCTCTCTGACTGGAAATACGGCCGCGGCCGTCTTCTCCGCTTGCGAATCCAGTCTCCGAAATTCCGGAGAGGCACGGAATCCGGGACGTTTTAGGTTCCGCTCTCGCGCTCAACGGCTTTCTCAATCCCCTTGTTGAGTCCATCAGCGGGCCGAATTGGCTTCCCAAAATGAAACAGTCTGGGAGATTTAGTCCGAAATATCATCCTCGCCCAAGTGGAACACATACGACTTCGCTGTACGTCACTAGTCAGAGTCAACACAGCGAAGCAAACGTTCCGCTCTCTACTTCGAACCTCCCCCGGATTTGACCGACCCTTTTTTTTGATGAGCAAACGCGAGTGTCTTAGGTGGAGTTTTCCATTTCCCGTCCTCGCGAGAATCACAAGCCACAAAAACAACAATTCTCTTCCTCAACCGGACGCGTAGCTTGCGGAGATCGAGTTTCCCCCAGAAACATTCCGGGTCATTACAGGACATGGGTTATGGGACATGATTGAGGACACACAATGAGCTTCAGCGCCCTCGAAAATCCCCGTTGAGAGGAATCGGTCGACAGAGCTGATACCTTGCCCTGACACTCCGTTTGAGTGAGAAGCGGTATCTCCGTGGCCGAAAGGTACTTCAGAGGGAGTTATCCCTGGCTATAGTCCCTGGCTCCCTAGTATATGCTTCCCGGAATGGATCTATAGTATTATTGAAGCGGGAGAGGGACGCCATCGCGAATGGGGCTCCGCCATCCTCGCAGAAAGCCCTTCCACCTGTGCGATGCAACTCCTTGGCGGACCCATAAACCGTGAATTTCCTTTGAGATCGATCGATTCCGCTTGGCTCTGCGTTTATCCATTAAGAATAATCAACTCCTCCTCGATGGACGCCCGGAGTCCAATTAGACGCTTAATCAGGGTGTCTTCGCTCAAGCATTTCGTTCTTCCCCCAGGAAAAGGGCCTAGCTTAGCACAGACGATACATTCTGCCGCTCAAGCGGCGTCTGTTGCCTTGTGAGGCGATTTCACCATCACAATGATTGGTGGCCCTCGAAAATTTCGCACCTTTCGTCTCGTCCCGGGAGGTCGAGTCGTCCCTCAAGCCTCCCACCCTGAACCGTGAACGTGGCGCTCGCACAGACAACGATCAACTCGGAAGGGATCAAAGAGATAGCGGATATCCACTACACTTCTGGATTCAGTCAAGAAGTACCCTCTCGTTGCTATCTAGCCGCATTCCGGATAAAACTTCTTTCAGAACCGTTTTCAGATAACATTCAGCGAGCTGTGACGCTTCATTTGGGTGTGCGACGGCGAGCTAAATCCGACACCCGGGTCGGACTCGAGCTACTGCCGAACGTCACGCAATGACTCCCGAGGTCGAGTCTCGTTTGTCTGTTCCTGCCGATTCCGTCGTCATCGCTGCCTGCGAGCGAGTCCGTATATGGAGGGTCTCCGGATGTACTCAGCTCTCAAAATATTCCGGTCGATACCGATTTTCGGGTGAGTGGCCTCTCTGCGGAGGATTCGGTCGGCAAATACCCTCGTGCTTGCTCTAGCCGATGGGGAAAATTGATTTATTTTGCTTTCAGAAACGCAGGCCGAAGTTTGTTCTCCGAGTAATTTGGAAAGGCTTTAAAAACCGATACCCTGATCTGTGGTTTCGAATGAGTCTCTGTACACAGCCCGCGGGAAAGAGAGCCATACTCGGCGGTTCCGTGTGCTAGTTTTCACGCAGGATCGATCTCATATCGCGTCTGTGTTAGCTGTAGCTCATGAAGGCGACGCCCGCAAGCTTTTCTCACCCCACTTCAGGTTTTCCGAAGCCGTATTTGAATTTCGCCACCCGACGACGGGTCGATCCTCCCGACGCCCATCGAACGGGTGTTTGCTATGGGCTCAGCGCAATACCAGCTTCCCGATTCGGACGTCTTCCCGTGGTGAGGCTCGGGATCGGCTATGCAAATACTCGAAGTACTGCTCGAGGAAAACCGCCGGGATAGCTGCGATCTTTGATTCATAATAATTATGAGCACTAAGCACGTGTATTCCTCATCATACAGGAGATGCATTACGAATACTCACGGATCACCCTATGGGCGAATGCCAAGAACCCGCTACACCATGAGATGAACCTGGCGGAAAAAGCGGAACGAGTGCGGCAGCGCATGAACGCGCAATGTCTATCGACCTTCAATGGATTCGAGGTTTCCACTGTACAACGCGAAGCGACTGCAGTGCCAGCCTTGACATACGCAAACGCCTCTACCGCATCGAGAGGAACGAGGATGATCACAGCTCACCTTGGCAAAATTCAGAAAACCGCGCGCCGCTGGGTGTTGGGTATCACTGGATGAAAAATTGCCGACGAATTCATCGTGGGCGATCTAATGAGGTCGACATTCGGAGGTGCTCGAAGCAAGATCAGGTAGGTACTCCATCAGGGTAAAAGCGATGAGACCGGATAGGTGGCAATGGGCTATTCTGTCGCTGATCGCGACCATGAAAATCCACACGGAAGCAATCAAACGACTCGAGACAATGCACATACCTGTGCGAATAATGCAAGACCAGGCGCGGGGAGGGGGAATGAGCCAGAAACCGAGCCTGGAAAAATACCCGAAGAATGAAGAATCTCGAGGAGAAATGGAGTTTTGCATATGAGACAACGGGAGGAACTGAACCCTACTCGCATTCGCCAGAGCGAGAATGTTACCAAACCGGGAATATCATCGTAAGTTCCAAAATATAAGCCCGAACTGTGTCAAACACGGGAAAGAAGACGGAAAGATCGAGCATGTGCTCATGACTGTACCCCACACCACTTGTTTGAGAAGGAGATTCCGATAAAGTTAGAGCTCCTGGGACACCTAGATGGTTGTCAGATGAAACAAACGAAGCTACAGCTACAACGATGGGAAGAGGAGACTCGAGCGATCCGCTGAGAAATCGCCCCTGACATAAGAGGCTATAACACATGCAAATAGTGGCACGGTATATGGATCAATAAAAGCATACGTATAAGCAAGCACGATGCTCGACTCGTTCCCCGGTTCTATCGTGTCCCGGAACACCCCGCGGTATGGCGCGCAATCAGTCGTCAGATCACATGCGCCATGATCGAAGCCTGAATGAAAGGTGGAGTCGTCAATTTTCAGACGGCCATCTGCACTCAGTGGATATTCATGAAGGAATCGGCAGAGACGGGATGTGTTCCATCGGCGCCCACAATGGAGGGTGGTGAATTCCCTTCCCCGGAGAAAAAGATAAAAACATGCATGCTGATGCTTCCATGCAGTTGAGTTCCTGCTCGTCTCTAGGGAAGATCCTGACTTCACCCCGCCCGCACCGGTGAGGCGTCCTAATCGTTCCCGACTGCTAGAAAAATGAAAATTAAATGAATTGAATCGTGCACATATATGTATATGTACACGATTTATACCGCAAACTCCATTCACCATTTAGCATATTCCGGCATGTGATGCGAAAAGTGAACGTGTCATCGCACATCCACGATCTTGGATTGGAAACGGCCGGCGTACTCTTCCATGACGTAAACGACACGGACGCGCCGAGAGTCGGAGCTGAACAGAGGTTGCCAGCGCTGTTTGTCTTTCACTCAAAGGCTGAAAGAAGAGATTCCATCACCACTTACTGTGGCTCCTTCGCAACCCCAAGAACCAGGGAAAATCAGCGGTGGTGGAGGAGGGTTAGGAACAATTAATCAGCCTTATTACCATACTTGATAGATGGTGAGCGCAAGCCGGCCGAGAAGGAAAATGCTGCTATAAAAGATTGCTGCCCAGTGACTCAGAGCGATTCGCTACAGATCATGCAAGAGATAAATACGAGCTGACATCATCCGCTTGCTTTCCAACACCGCTGGGTCCCGACCCGGCGACCGCTTGTCGACGGTCATCCTCGCCATGAATTGTAGGATCCATTCGAAGCGTGGCAGATATCGCTATCGAGCGTGGAAACGTCGTCGACGACGACAACAACGACGACGATAAGAGTTTTCAGCGGGCGGTCCGATCTGAAAAGTTTAAACGTGCTCCCACCCAAGATTTTGCGTGTGTCTATCCCTGATAACAATGCTTATACACTTTTCGAAAGTGTGTGTATTCGTGGAAGTTATGCATGAACCCGGCCTACTTGACTGTCGAGTGGATGATACCTTCGATCGCTGCTCTGGTCGGGAACGGAATCGCGAACCATACGTCCGCTCGTTCTCCCCGCGATAAGCGAGCCATACGGCTGAGTGTCGTATGGGAACTGCTTGCGACTTCCATACAAACGGCATACGACCTCCGCACAAACGGCACACGAAAGGCCGCCGCTACCCATGAACGAGCTCTGCGCGTTAAGCATACGGGAGGGACGTTCGAGCTCCCAGCGAGAGGAGGCCGCCCGCGAGACGAGCGCACGATGGGCAAGTCGGTGCGGAGCGGGAATTCAGAACGCGTTCCGGACGCTTGGCTAGCGATTTGCGATATCGACGTTCCGGGTGGGCAGACCATGCCCAACTCAAAAAGCGATCCCTTTACGCTCGGTCACTCGTTGTAGCGGGTCGGCCTGCGGACTGACTGGATCGAGGGTCGACTCCCGAGCTCGCTTTCGGAGCGACCGAGCTCCGAACGGTTTTCAGCAGTCCCAGCTGATCAATAAGAATCGCTGTGTGTGGTTTCAATTTCACCGTGGAAGAAAGTTGGGAAATTATTTTCCCCAGGACACGACGTGGCATCGATTCATCAAGAAATGGATCAGATGAAGCCCATCGCAAGGCTCGGGAAAAAGACAAGGAAGTTAAGAGGCGTGGGTTCCGCGTTGTCTATTCCCCCGTTCCTCCGAACTCGCATCGTACTCGAGAGACTCCCGGTAGCTCCGAGAGCGGCATCACCGTCACGTTGCGCCCGGACGTGTCGTGACGGAGCTTGTAATTTATTTTTGTGGAAGCCAATATCCGTGTCACCCAATGACTAGCAGCGAGATTAGCGAGCGGGATAAGGGGGATGGAGGGAAGAAGAGCCGAGCATGGGGACGAGCGGGCGGAACCCAAGCGATCTGATCCCATCATCCGATGCGACACCAACAACGACAACGAGGACGACGACGGAGAGCAGCAGTCACTTTAGCTCTTTGAGCGGGATGCCTTCGGTGCTAATTGCGATACAATAAGACAAAACCACCGTGGAGCTATGTCACAGCTGTGAGTGACACCTCGTCCCAGAACGAAAAAACTGTACGTGCTGTTCTCTTCCCGAATAATTAGAAAGCTAGTTGAGAGGAAGAGCTCGTTTTGCTTCCACTTCGTATCGCTCTACCCCTCGTGTTCGCGCTCTCTCTGTCTCTGGACTCTCAGGCCCCGGCTCGAGCGTCTGCTAGCTCATCGGTCGTCGTTTAATGAATATGCGATGCTTTGCTCCGGAAGCATGACGCGTCCGAAGCAGCAGCCGATATGTTCTAGTGCTGGGTCGGATGATGATTTTATTTCCACAGCCTCATCGACTAAGCTGTGGTTTTCCACACGGGGTCGAGAGAATTCGGGAAACTTCGCTCCGCTCGATCTCTCTCAAAACTGATATCGTGGTCTGGTGCCTGAAGTCTAGAGGGTCCGTCTCGCACACGACAACGGATCTACGCACGGAGCGACTTCGACCGATAGGGACGGCGGTCGAAGCCGTAGAGCTAATTGAAACTCGGGTTGTGCAGCGTAAGACAGCCAATTATTCCCGATCTGCTGAGCTGGTTTCCGGACTATGGAGCGAACTGAGCCATCCGATACCCACGACTGCGTTGGAGACGCCTCATTAGTGTTAACTTCATCGACTGTTCCCGCGTGGGGTTTTCGTCTACAAGAAGACTCTTCTACCTGGATCTCGGTCTACCCCACCTGGTCCGGAAAGGCCCCGCCCCGGCTGGATTCTGCGCGGGGCTACGGTACGTTTTCTGGACCCAACGAGCTCCTCGGTCTGCCGGGTCAGATTGGCACCGGACGGATCCACCTATAACGAGCAAATCCACAAACGCTCAAACTTTGGGTAGGCGGAGTTTTGCCGGAAATACAACAACGAGATCAGTCAACGGAAGTCTACTCTACACAGGAGCCGGGCTGCAAATCAAGCAGCTGGTCGGAGGAAGCGACAAACAAGCGAACTCACGTTCGCTGAGTTATCTTGCACTTGCAGTCTACTTCCTTTGGCCCGCACGACTTCTTCTGTTCGATTGCTCGAAACAAAAGCTTCGGATGGACTCTCTGTCAGACGACTCTCGATCCCTCCAACGATGTAGCGACGTAACGCGGCCCGGAGCGCACCGATTTCCCCAAATCTCCGACTTTCCTCGCCTGTTCCTTTTTCAGAGATTCTTAACGTTCATTCGGCGGCTTCGCCCGCCACCTGACGTCTCAACAGGCGGATGGCGTAACGCAGACAAAGAAACGTTCCCGGAGAAAAATTACGCATTTCGACGGAGCTCAGAATACCTTGTTCACTCGGAGCAGGTCCGTTCTCGCTCTTGTCGACCTCGGAGGCACGGACGCGAGCGACGGGTTCCGGGAGGGGAAAATAATAATTAGGAGGAGAAAGGCTGCTTGTCTCGCTGCAATAAGGCTCAGCCATTAGAAGCGTCGTTAGCAACCACCACGCGGCACTAACAGCGACGGCAATGGCGGTAGCGGCGGTCGCAGCGAAGCTGTACTACAACGAGCGAATCCACCTACGGACCAGCAGAACAACACCATTGGTACGAGCACACAACAAATCCACTGTCTGAGCCTAATAGGCTCCCGCATCGGATGCGGGATCGAGCTATTTAAGGGAATCGCCCTCTAACCCCCGTCCTTCGACCGCAGAACGGAATAGCGCGGCCCGTCGAACAATAACGATCAGCGTTTGAGCTCTTCATTCACGCGCTCGAAGGGAGCTGGGTACGAAATTTCACGTCCCGAAACGTTGCCGAAGTTCGGTCGGATTTCCGCGAGATATGCGAGGGACGAACATCGTCGAGCCCACAAGTTGATCTCTCCGGAAAAACTTCCGCAAATGAGAGTTTCATGCTTCAAAAATTCGCTGCGAGGATCTTAACACTCGCGTCGCTCCTCCTCGGAGAAACTCGGGATGTTTCGAAACTTTCGCCTGGGTTCGGAGCATTGGAATATATTTGTGGTGCTTAACAGGGCTCCTGGCCACGATGGCGTGCCCCGATCGATCCTGCTCTCGGATGGTATTTATTAATTATAAGTTTTTTAAAGCTCGGAACGTTATCGTTCAATGTGGCATGCTGGAAACAACATCGACGCCACTGCACGGAGCGCTGCTACCTCCGAACAGCAAAAAATCTCATTTGCGATACGCTGCTGAAGACCTCGTCAAATTTCTCCGCCAACCTGCACCGGCCTCCAGACAAACTCCAGGCAGCCTTTTGAGAGATGGGGACTTCCCTCTCATCACCCAAGTCCTGTTTTCTTCGAAGCTGACAACTTTCTGCTTGTTCACTTATCTATCGTCATCTTGTCGCTTCTGTCGATGTCATCGATTATTATAGATACGGAGATGCTCGGGAGCTGTCAAGCGTCCCAGGATCCCGGGGAGGAGATGGACATCGGAACAGCTCCTATGAATCGAACTACGTAGTTTTTCAAATTCGGCATCGTATGCGAGCTGTGTGTATCATACTTCCGCAGCTCAGAGTGCAGCCCCTCGAGGACTGTCCGCGTCGATATTCGTCGGCATGTGACTTCAAGAGCTTTCTCGAGCAGAATCCCTGGTGTCTGTGAAAAGCTGAGGCAGCAGGAAAAGCATGTCGAGCGGCAGGTTACTATTCCGGAAATCCTTCCCTCCGGAGCCGTATATAGTCTTTCACCGCGAATCAGAATGTACTGGCTTGCCAGCCTGCTTTCCCGTCTCTAGGAATTTCGAGTCTCCGGTTCCGGAAAACGCCTCCCGTTATTTTCTTGTTCTCCGTTATCATGAAGCTCAACGAGTGAAATGCAGCGACGCGTGGTCGTTCTTTACAATTGCCGCATATAGGAAAGCTCTCCAGTGAAAATGCCGTTCTCCGGCAGCCTTCGCTCGATTCGCGATCCACGCATGAACACAAATACCACGGAGAGCTCCCTATCAGTATTCGAAGTCGTCCGGATTTTCGAACGTTTTCCGGAAAGATTTTCCGAAACGTCACGGACGAAACTGTCTCCTCAGAGGCTTCAGTGTTTGCTTGCATGCCCCGAATGCGTCGGCGGTGAGCTCGCGGCGGTTCCGTTTGAGGCTGAGACTCACCAACGATTTATGGAAATACTCAGAGCTTAGGAATCCGACTGTAGAATGTTACCACGGGGGCGAGTGTCGAAGATCCCCGGATTTTCCCTCTCATATCGCTTTTTCCGGTCCGGACTCAGGGCTATAGTATATCCGGTGGGTTTTTCGGTGTGGGATCACATGTGGATCATGCCTCGTCTCAATTGATTGCGCAGCCACGAATATTCGCGAAATCTCAGCAGGTCTGGGAAATTCACGAGATCGAGAAGATAAAGGTTCATCGATTCTAGGCGTGATATTCGACAGATTAGCGGCTCGAGAATTGAGTCCCTCGCACGCGGAGGGTGACTCTGTCATCGATAAATTGAGCTCATTAGAAAATGGAAAATTTCATCATGGGATCTTATGCTGCCTGCCCTCTGTTCCAATCCAAGGCCGCATCCGCGTCGCGTGAAGGTCCCAGGAGAGAATTATGACGCTTATTTGTTGTCATCAGCTATCTTCTCGAAGTCATTGTCGTGGGCAAGACTCCTAAATGCGATTACCGCACGTATTCCGATGAAAGGGTTCCTCGCCCGAGAATCTCCTGGATTAGGCTCGGCGTAGACCTTTACCACCAACGCAACGACGGAGTATTCTCTAAATCCTTCTCCCTGAAAACAGGGTGCCAGCACTAAGCCGGAATGATATCTCTCACCTGATAAGCGACCTTTTGACACCTTATATAAATCCAGAATTCGACACTCGCCGAGGTGATCATTCGTGGAGTGCTTCTTTGGCAGAAGTAGCCCGATACAACTTGTTCTCAAAATGAAGGGTTTCGCAAGTGTTGCCCTCTTGGCCACCCTGGTGTTCATCTCAGCTGGTGAGAGTGCCCACCACGGGCTGAGACTCTCTTCATTTCCTAAATGTTCTCATCTGACTTCTCTCTAATTATCGGTGATGCTTTGCAGAAGCCCGTCCGAGGTAACCCACCAGGAATTTTCATCTTTGGTTTCAATCCCCATCGTGGCTCCATTGCAATAGTCTTTATCATTCTAGTCATGTTCTGGTAAATCATGACCAGAAGACTCCCGTAGGAGGGTACTCATGAGTAATTTCGTGTTTTATTAGCGAGGATGATCTGATCGTGGACTTCGCCGTCGGGCGCTCAGAGGAATACAGCATGCTGATAGTTGCCGATTTCTTGGAGAAGTACGGAAAGAAGCTCGCAATGGTGGGACGCATTATTTCGAAATTAGGCGACTCGATGACCGGTTTCGGTCGGTGGCTCAAGACCAAGAGACTTCAAGGAACTCAAGGCGACTTCAGCGGTGAGCTAAGCCTTGAGGCGGATTGGAGAACATAGGCAGCGAATCAGTGTATCGTAGGTTCCACGGAACTCATTCTGTTTTTCTTCATGATGTAGATACGCGGGATGTCATCGCCAAAATTGGCGAAGAACTCAGCGTGAGAACGATGGTCTCCAGCGAGGCCAAAGTGGCATCGAGGATTTTGGCTGCTGCCTGCAAGCAGGTGGCTGAGGACAAGACCGTCCCCGGTAAGTCTCCCTCCGTCATCCCGAATCGAATGTCCCCGGAGCGAATTCCAACATCGGCTGATCCTGAGTCGTTGAACTCGGATATATTTTTGTTTTATTTCTTAAATTGAGAGAGGGTACGTGAGTTCAACTTAAAAGGCACTCAACGTCACGCTCCAAATACGATTTCCGAGACCGCAGAAGGCGCCGAGTTCTGTCCTGTATCGGAGCAACTCGATGATCACGAACGCTCAACAACAATCATATCATTATTGTGCATTTCCAGATTCCCAACTCGAAAACTACTTGAGTGTATCGCTCGCTGCGATATCCGAGAGAATGATCTCTTCCAACCTCGACGCTGACGTGGTAGACACCGAGAAGGTCGATGAAGCCAGCATCGAGATCCTCGAGCGAGTCGTTAGCGCTTTCTAGACGGATAAATAAAAAAATACTCAAGTTCCAATAGCCTGGACCTGTTCCATCCCGTTCTATCCTGTACTCCTGCTCGTGAGCTGAGGTAGACTGCCGGTGCCGCTCCGGGGATCCATTCCCGACAAGATGTCGATTTGGATTCATAGGAGCGAATATGAAATACGAATGTAAATAGCGGGCCTGGCTCTCGAAAGTCGTATTTCGACACTGTCAAAGCTAAAGGAAGGATCACGAGCTCATCTTCTGGCAGATTATCGCCCAGTCGTGCGTGATCTTTTCTCTTACCGTCGGAGTATTCTCGGCTTTCCTAAGTTTTCCCACAGCGAGAAACGATCCGGGCTCACGTTTGAAAATTTCTCCCGCATGGGATCTGGTCGTATTTTTCTCTGAGTGTCGACATGGATCACAAAACGGACGAAGCGCAGATTTGGTTTGAACTTCTGATTTAGTCCGCGAGAACTCAAGTCGAATTGCGTCCGGACGCGCCTCGTAGTTTAGCAGAATTACTCTGTACGAGAGTCCTTGGCCTCCACGCGAAGCGGTCATCAGTGCCATCAATCTGTGGTGAGAGCGTCAATGGTCAAATTCGAGCTTGACGAACGCTCATCTAGAGCGATTTCTCCGAACGATGATGGCTCGGTGGGAAAACGGCAGAAGGTTGAACCCTCTCCACTAATGTCTGTTCGAGCTGATTGAAATTTGATACTCATCACGGAACACTGCCGGACCATTCAACAGAGTCCCTCAACCGAGTCAGTCAATGTGATATACGGGAGTCCCGAACCTGTGGGAGAATTCTCCGGATAATTCAGATCGGGGATCCTCGGCGATGCGATATCCGATCGAATGAATCCCAAATCTTCGACCGGTCATCTGAATTGGGATGATCTCCGCAAAGAATTTCGCGAGCTCTTAGCAGAACGCAGTCGAGGCTCGACAAGCGAAGTCTGCGAACGGATTCGCCTCGATCCACGGAGACGGATTAGATTCACGGATGCTGCCGAACTCTATGGAACAGACAGTTCCGCAGAAAGCTCAATTTTCCCATAGTTTACGCAGCACCGTGACCGTTCTTATCGAGTGACGCGATACTTCCTTGGGTGGAGTGGGAGGATGACCTGGGAGGGAAATTCCTCTCGCGGGGACTTCCACGTGCGCTTCTATTCTGACCTATGAGCTTTTTCCCTCGCAAATGTTCTTCTGGAACGTATCACGTCCGTGAGCGGAGGTCTCACTGTAATGAGCGCTTTTTCTGAGCCATCGACGCTCGCCGCTTCCGTTGACGGTCTCCCGAATCGTTGGTGTGAGTGCGTGTGTGACGCTGTGTGGCATGCACTTCGTTTTCGCGGCTCCCAAAGACCGCCCGTTGTTCTTAGATGAAAAATTGCCTGACACCGAGAAGAGACAAATATTCTTTCTGGTCTCGACATTCCGCCACGTCGTAAACTACATCTCGCTGCAATTCTCATTTGTTTTTCTCTGTTTTCAATTCCCTGAAGTCGAGCGTTGATTATGATTCGAATCATTCCGACGGCTGAGACGCTCGACGAGGGCATTAACTGAGCAAATTCAGTGGGCGAGAAAGAAAAAACTGTTTGGCGATGGTTCGCAAGATGATAAATAAACCTCCACTGGTGAGCTCGGTACAACTGAGAATAGTGTTCCCCATTTCTGTCAACAATGATCACTAGACATTCATTCGAGTGCTTCCCAAGGGGGCCGGGAGTGTAATCGGAAAATCCCCGAAGCGGCTCCAGAAACTCCGATGAAATTTCCATGATGAAGCCCATCGATGATCGAATGGAGGAGGATATGGATATTCGAATCATCGTCGGATCGAGTCCCACCGAAATCTGAAGGCCTTCCCGGCAGGAATGTACGCACATAGGTTGCGGTCGACGAGGGAGACGATTTTACTTCGATCGAATAATCCTAGAACGAGCTTCTTAGCGAAGCCACCATGACCTCTTGTAGGGTTCAGACCGCTGTCGTTGGGAGAAATGTTCCTCAGCGTTTTTCTTGGATGCTGCGGTGGAGACTTGTGAGAATTCCGGTCAAGGTATCGGATATATCCGTTGTAGAACGCCGTTTTCTCTCTCTTACGGCGGACTGATGATACTCGTGGCGTGTTTTAACAGGTAATATATATCCATTCTCTTCCCGAATTCAGCGAGATCTACATTCGCTCGGGAAATCCGAGATTTGAATTTCCTCTATCCCTCTCTCCTCGGAAATCTTTATTCATCGACTCTCCGGGGTGTACGTCGAACAAATAAAAGCGAAGATCGTGACGCGCATTTTTTCTCATTCGCCCTTCAATCATCTCCTCTCGTCCTTCGGACAAGAAAGTCTAGAGCTCGCTGCTGCGATGATACACAATGCCCTACGTTTTACGACCGGTTATAAAGTTCCCGAGCGCTTTGGAAAATTCAATATCTCTTGGAATTGCACTACTTGGACCCTACGCGGAAGTACGTAGTAGTCTCGAGGCTTCAAAAAGAACAGGAGGGCGATATGAGCTCTACCTTCAATCTACTGACGAAAATATTCTACTTACTGAAGGTTATCGACTTTCGTCCGAAACGCGGCCGTTCGACCTGGAGCGTTGCTCTCGCGGTGGCATTCACAGTGGGGTTGCTTGGGCAACCCCTCTATTCTTCAGCACTTCAGACTTTGCTTAAGTCGGACTCGTCGCGCTTTATACGCGTGGGGACATGCATGATTCGCTTGACACCGAAATTTTCCGTCAATGGGACACTTACCCAAGCACAGCCTCAATTGATTGGTGGCCTCTCGACTCGTGATGCGAAAGATAAACGTCTGGTGGCGCAAATGGGAAGCTCCTACGTATCGGCATTGACAGAAAGAGCAATACGTCGATTCTCGTACCCCGAACAGGATTGTAAGTCTTCGAAAGTGTTTCGCGGGCACCGCTGTGGAGTCGATCTACTTATGAATTTGAGACAGTCATCATTTCTCGCCCTTACTCCATTCGGTTAAGTGACCGGCCGGGTTCGCTCGTAGCTGGCTCTCAAACTGGCCGTTGATGATGTCCTCATTCCGCCAGGGAGGGGAGTCCTCTACGAAATGGAAAGAATCCAAAAATTCCTCATGACCTCATGACGGTGAGCGGATGTGCGTGCTCGCTCGTCATCTCGCTCCAAGGAAATGTGTCGCGGAGTTCTCGTCGGGTTCGCGCTGTCGCTCTTTCCTCGTCCGTCGAGTCTCTCCGACTTGGCTGCCCCTCTGACTTATGGCCGTATCGACCGCAACGGCACGATTTTCACGTGAGAGTCTCCGTGAAACTGGAATGCGCTGAACACGCGCGGGCACTCGGCTAAAATACTCGATCCCTCTCTCCACCTTCTTTGATTGATGCAAAATATAGATCGATGGAATACACCACATTCCTTGTGAATAAACTTAATGTGATGCAAAATTTTTTGTCGATTGGAGCTCACGAGCAGATTGGAATTCGCCCAGACCCGAAGCCCCCGCGCCGATTCTTTCGATTCCTACTGTAGACACTGTGTCTCTCCACAGTATCAGGGGTTTCGGACTGGTCGCGATTCTAACGATTGAAATCGCTAAGTCGCGGACTTCATTCGCTCCATTGAGAGCGTTCGCTTTTGATTGTGACCGCTTCTATCTGTGCAAATGTATCTATCAGTCCGCGCCGCTCGTTTCTTCGTCCGTTTGTGCCTATCTGTTCGCCCCTCCTTCCGCTCGTCTGTTCGTCTGCACTTAAACTCTGACTCCCCGAGGGAGCTTTCAATATTCCATTGAACCACTACGCGGCCGCCGTCACTGCGACCAGTAGCATGTAGGAGCGAAGGGGTCCGGATCTCATCAGTCGGAGCAGGAAGTGCCTACAAAGCAACATTAGCAAATTGACCACCCCGAGGGACATCAGCCAGCTATCCAAGCAGCCCCCGGCCGGGCCGCCCAACTGGCTAGTTTGCTCGCCGCCCGCTCCGCCGTTGGTGCATCTCCTCACGCTGAAGCGTTCCCCGGCTCGTGGGTGATGGGGGCGACATCAGGAGCGCAGGGTGGGGCGGCGAGTGATTGCTGTTCCATGCCCGAAGAACGGAAGACGTAGAGATGTTGTTGATGTCGTTGAGCGTGGCTCTCCATTTCCGCTCGAAACTCGCAATCGATGCTGGTGTTGTTGGAGTATTTTCGGATTGTTTAGACGTGTTCAAGTTGGCTAATTGGTTCGATCCGACCGGCTGGTTTCAAGAAAGCCGTGAAAAAGGATGGCAGCCACAGAAGGGTAAGAGCAGAGCGCAAACAGTCTGTCGTACAGAAGAGACGGAATTAGACGGAGAGGGCGAGTCTCCCAGGAGTGGCGGAAGACGGTTTTGAATTGCGCTTGCAAGCGCGCTCCGTAATTGGCAAGGCCCCGCGCTGGTTCGTTTGTTCCCAGCTCGTTGGTACCGCTTGCCCCCCCTTCCCCCTCACGGATGTAAATGGCGTGCTCTTCCTCGTCTCGTAGTTGGATCGGAAATCGTTAACGGTCTCCGTTTGTCGGGAATGTCAGTCAGTGTACGCTCGCGGGAGGCATAGGACGGAAGAAAGTGACTGATAGAGGGAAATCGCTTGCGTTTGCGTCTGAGTCCTACAATCTATCGGATCTCTCCCGCGATAGCATGAGACCGAGTGCGCCAACGAGCGTAGGCTTCCTTCACGTCTTCTAAAATGCGTCGAGGAAAACGGGATGTTGGAGGAGGACTCTGGGGATTCGTTCTCTTCCTCCAGAATGAGGAGAGCAGGAGCGACCGCCAGAATGCAATTTTCTGGAGATTCAAGAGCCGAGTCTTGTTCTTCCCTTGCGACGAAACACAAAGGGATCCCCTAGGTCGAGGCGGATAAGGAGGAGGCTACGTTTCGATTTTTGCGGAGTTCCGTGAAAAAGGTTCACGACGCCGAATCTGGCGAAGATCAGCGAGAACTTTCGGCGGGGTCCGAATTTCGATTTGACAAGCAGCCACACGAGCCGAGAGTGTCGCTGAGCACATCACGGGACCCGAGCAGCGGAATTCACCGGATCGAATTCCCTCAAACTCGAGACAAAGACTTCTCCTAGAAGGCATGCAAATGAAGCCAATCTATTGGCGTTAGTACGACTAACGACCGTCTTTGAAGAGACGGAAAGAACTCCGCAGCGGAACAAGGAGACGATGCCACAGTCAACTCGCGAGCTAGCCAATGCCGCCCCGCCGGCGCATCGGGTGGCGCGCAAGTCTTCTCTGCTAGTTCGTCTCGACGGGCTGTAATTAGGGTTTCGAGGAATGAAACGAGCAGTCGAGTAACAAAGGCGTCTTTTCTCCTCCAGTCGACAGACCGAAGGGCTGGGGTAGGTGAAACAGGGTAGCTACTACTCTTGAAAGTTTCGGGGTGATTCTTCTTCTTAAGCGAGCAGACGATCAATCTGACCGTCCAGGACACCGTCGTCCTTCTGCAACTGTCCGCCGCATGTCCTGCCGGTGCGTGTAGTTCATCTCTCCCTTGTTCCCTTTTTTTTCTTTCGCTCTATCCAGTCAGTCAAGATGGGCGAGCGGGTGGGTGGGCGTCCGTCCGTCCTCTCGGCCGACCGACTGGGGGAATAGTAAGGGGTCGAGCAAGGAATCGCGAGCTGTTTAATTACCGAGGGCTGTAGGCGATTCCCAGGTCGTGTTCCTGTCAGAGCAAGTTGCAGGACTCAATCTACCCGACTTGACAGTGGAAGACGAACAGGCTCCACGTCTCTCGCCTGTATGGAAATCGTCAGTGGATTGTGTTCTAAGCGAAGCACAAGCCACTGCTCTGCTGTCGGTGCTGCCAGTGCAGGACACGAAGGATCCCACGTGCCGCATTCGACATGAGGACGGTCGTGTTGATAGACGGATGGACTCTCGGTTCTCATATTATTCCTTCATCACGGAGGGTTTTCGCAATGTCTTCCAGACTACCGCCCATTGGCATCGTGATGGCTTGCATATCGACAACGCTCGGAAAATAATCGCCCGGAAGAGGAGAACATCGGAATATTATGGGGCGCCTTGCCCCTGTGGTGATCGGAAAATCAGTTGACGTCCGCGGGCCGAACCCAGTTGGAACCCGGAGGCAAGGGTTCGAGGTTGGAGGGTGTGGAACTGGGCGCGAACGCGATCCTCGACCGAGGAGCCTTTCTCGGTTTAGAGCATTTTCCACTCGCGAAGCCCTCGTTTCGTCAGCATGGGATTCTGCTGGGCTAATATCGCGCCCAAATCCTCAGTAAACCTTTCTCTAGGTTTTGTGCGCAAAGACCAGCTGTATGAGCCATCGACCCGACCTCGGAAGCTTTGATAAACGCAAGAGACTCGGGCACGACGTAAACAACGAACAAAAACTCTACGTTGCGCGAGTAATCGACGGCCTCGGTCTGGCGGCAGCTGGAGCGAACTGCGCGGTCATCGGGCAACCTTGACGACACCACACTCGAGCCGACGAAGCTATGAGACATTCTGAGCACTCTCTCCGGAACGAAACAAGGCCGCAGATCGTGCCTTCGAACAGAATTCGTCAGGACACTCATTGGCTGGACAACAGACCGGGAATTCGCATCGAGGTTGAAGCGATTCATCTTCCGCGAACGAAACGAAGCGGATCCCGATCATAGCGCGAAACCAGATCCGAACCCTCGACCGGGACTCGATTTCGTCGAGGAGCCCGTCTGATTTTCCATAAGGTCCTGCATGATCTATCTCTCTGAAATGACTTCGCAACCGATATCTCCAAATCTACAGGACATTCCGGCCCGCTCGATGCGCGGCCGCGGGTTCCTCCTCCAAGACCCTGTTGGTAGCTGGGTCGAAGTTATCCCACCCCTCTCCTGAGCATGTGCGACGCCATATGGCTAAAGAAATCCGGATGGCCGACACTTACGTCGAGCATAACTCACCCAATAGCGTATATATGACAGCGATCGTCGGTATATAAATAACAGCAATTCCCCCGCTACTACAACTAAAGAGCCGACAGTGAGCCGATGTGCGATATTAATAATTGCTACACAAGCATTGCAAGAAGCTGCGGAGCGGGACATAAGCCAATATTTATGAGCCGATGTCCCCTCAACGGGTCGTTGTTCTTCTCGTTTGATTCTTTTACTACCGTCCTGACTATTCCTTCTGCTGTCCTGACCAACCCCACTGGGTCCTGCTCAGTCAACTGCTCTCCCGACGGGATGAATTGCCGGTCTGTGTCATTTTATCGCCGCTTCTATCCGACGAGTTAACGCTCGTCACTTAATTGAGCCCTCTGATTACAGAGCACCCCGGCCCAACTCGAAAATTGTCTCTTCGGATGAAGATGGATCGGAGCATGCTGGGTGTGAAAAGCACAATTCTTCGACTGCTGCTCGCCTTCGAGTAATTTGATGCTCAAGCGACGTACTACATCACATTCTGTCGAAAATCCTCTCAAATTACATGTTTCCGACCTGGAATATCCGCTCGCCCGAGAAATTATTTTCCCGGAAACACGGACTTTCGGGACTATTCGGGCCAAAGCCCCGAGGGCCTTCCGATTTTTCCCTGGAACCTCCTCGACAGAAGAATCCTGGAATCGGAGACACCCCATGGCAACGTAAACGACAACTCCGCCGGGGATAGCAGTTTCACCGGGCTGCTGTGTTGCCAATCTGCAATCCCCAAACGTCCCGACGAGCAGGTGTTGTAAAAGCATTACCTCAAGTTGATGTTCAATGTATATACAGCAGTCCGTACCTAATTGTCATTCGATACCGTTCGGTGGGATGCCAGCGGATGCTTGTCTGACTGTTTGCCTGCTCTTCGATCAAGCTAGCGACAGGATTTGCAAGCAGACAGACAACACCATGTTGTGTTCTTCGATTTCTGCTTCGTCCGACTCATATCGTGTCCACTAAAAGACCACCGCGACCATGGAATCTGCTGATGTGACGCCTCTGACAATGTGATACTTTCTCTAGTGTGGAATATCATATGGCGCGAGCAGATTGCAGATACGGCGCGAACGATGCCGTATCGATACCAAAGTCAACGTTCGTGAAGGCCGGTATCGTTTCGACTTCAGCCACGCGCTCCGATGCGGAGCCCAATGAGGGAACTCGAGGAGCCGGGTCCCGGTACAATGTATATAACCAATTCGACGATCATTTCCCAGTCGACCACAGACGGAGCTGTGAGATTTTGGACAAATATCGCGCGACTGGTCAGCGTATTCGGCTGATCACCTGAGTAGGTCAAGAGTGAAGGAGAGAAAGAGCTCGATGACCCTCGGCGTATTCTTCGTGAGGGTGGATTTTACTATATTTATGAAAATATTTCGTAGGCGGTATTTGAACACTGAACCCTCAGTGAACATTTCGCGGGGAAACCATCACACGGTATTTTTCGGATTCCGAATTCCTCACAGAGAATCGGAGATTTCTTGACGTGCTCTGCTCCTTCACGGAAGGCAGCGAAGCGGATCGCGGCGCGAAGTACGGATAAATCCGTTCCCGAACAGACATTGCGAAACTCGACGAGCATACTAAATGTCGCAATCTCATTCCGGCCAGGAGAATCCGTTGCGGATAGGGGTTCCGAGCTTACGGGGATCCTGTCATGGGAGTAGAGTCTAACGAGAGAGCTTGAGGGCGCGCGGAAAATTTTCTCCCGTCCTGCTCCACGCGCTCCACTAGCGGAGTGCCTTCCCTCTTCGTCTCTTCGGCACTCGGGGAATAGAGAATGCTTGTGAACGCGGTGACAACGAGGATCACAACCATGAATTGAGTGGCCCACCGATAGCCATGGAGATCTAAGAGCGCCCCCCCTGTAATAGCAAAAAAGGGTTTCATTCTGTTTCCTCGATCAAAACAGTTCGAACGACGAGAAAACGTGTTCGATCTTCGTCCTCCCGGAGCAGGCTGGGCGCGTCTTCGCCGCATCTCCCGATCTCCTGAAAGCGATTGGGCTTCAAGAAAGTCCGCGGGAAACTCCAAATACTGACCTCCAGAGGCTCCCACCGCTGAACCGAAACACAAGGACGCGGTAAGGATGCCCGACAACAGAGCGTACGTGGCCACTTCATCTGGATATCTCAGATTGTTCAAACAATGGTTTATGGTATCGACGAACGCGGGAATGTAGATCGCTCCCACGCCAAGACCTGCAAATTTCACACTGAAGTATTAATAGATGCAGTTGGGCCAGAAAACTCTGACGCTGACCATGCACCGTCTCAGGGAACAAATGCACTGCTTGAGCCGGCCTGCTTGTATCCCTTTGCTCTGCCGGAATCCCTCATCTGTTTGGCCGTGGAGCTGAGCGTATTTTCGTGCCGACCGCCTCCGTCTATTATTCCCTGCCATGCTCGTATTTTTTGGCTTGCAGTTTTCGCCCTCGATTTTTTATCCCTACACTGCTGACGAGGGTAGCACAGTGACGATTGCGTTGTTAGTTGCAGTAGGAGCTACAACTCACCGAGCAACAGTTGGCCCAGTACCGATATTTCTATCGAGGGCTTCAGCGGGAGCAGCGGAGACGGGCCGCAAACAACGAACGCGGCGGCACAGAGTGCTGTCCCGATAGCGCACAGCACGCGTGGCCGTGAGATATCGCCGGCCAATTTGCCCCACAGAGGCGAAAAAATTGCCTGGACAAAGCCGCACGGGATGAACATGAGCCCAATCGAGTTCGGTGCGAGACTGAACTGTAACGAGAAAGAAAGACTTCGTCACAATGCCCGCATTGAGAACCGCTCCCGGGTGAATCCTTCCCATGGGAGAAGCCTCCCCACCCACCACTACTGGACCTCCGACCGAGGACGATATCCCTCGATTACAAGCTTCCGGGACGTACCGCGCTTTCCAGATGAACAGCGAGAGTGGCATCGTTGAAGCCGATGCACATCAAGGCCACGACAAAAAGGATCACATTCATCACAACGCGACGATCTCGTAAGGTCTTGCGGAGGCTCAAATCGTTGGCACAAGTTTCGGGAGGTCTCGGGAAGACGGCGGCACATGCGACACCTGTCGAAAGGATGGGGTCGCGTGAGCTCCGTCGATAGACCCGGTCGAGGTTTACGCGCTCAGGAGTCAACATCAGCTGGAATCCATACTCGACGTTCCTTCATATCTTCCTGATCCTCGACTCACCTAGAAGTCCCAAGCTCGACCCGAAAAGCACGAATGTCATCGTGTATCCGAAGTATCCGTTGACGAGCCCGCCGAGAAATGGCCCGATCACGAGACCAATGCTGAAGGCTGTCTCGATTATGGGAATTAGGGATCCAATCATCGACGGGAATTCTGCGCCGAGCAAGGTGTAGTAACAGGTCATCGATGCGGAGTTGCCTGCAGTTCATGAATTCTAGAATTGGGAGAAGATTGGAAGAATCCTGTAGGGACAGAGGAAATAATCGACAGCTATGGACGTATCGACCCAGCCCTGGAGAAACTCACCCAGGGATTGCACAACCCGCAAGGCCAGGGACAGCAGGAAGAAGACGATGGAGTTTTTGTCAAGATTACGAAACCGAAGGCAGCGCTGGACATGCCATCAACGACGAGTCCAGCCCAGAGTAAAAACCTCGGTGCGAATATGCGTTGCGAAAGCGCCCATCCGAAGTACGGCGAACTCAGGAACATAACCAATTGGTAAGCACCGACCACGACCCCCACATGAGTGGCAGTATTACCCTGCAATGGGCGAATTCATTAAGGCACCAAATTGCTGAAAAACCTTTTTCTCGTCTCTCAAGTCAAGATCGACGATTGGCCTTCTGCGATACGAGATACAGAATATATTATGTATTCTATATAATTCATTTATATGTGGCTCATGAAACACCATCAAGCTCTCGCATGATCATCCCCACTGGCAACCCCTTTTCGAGTTCTCAGTTTTAATGCGAGCTTTAATCGTACGAAATCGCCTTGGTGTGAATCATGACTTATGACTCTCACGCTCGGTCGATTGCATATCGTAGCGTATCGATTTCTCGGAGAAAGGTCCAAGCTCCCAAGTATGAATTTTTCCGGAGCTCTCGACTTTGGGGAGACATCGACATGCTCCATCTTTATGGCGGAGTTCCCGCCGAAACCTCATCGGACTCTCGATTCATCGGACTTTTCCAGATTTCGAAATTCCGTCTTACGGGCGATTTACTGCATAGCTGCTATGCATTTTCAGCCAAGAGTGTAGGCTCGGCCATCAATGAGAGGAAAGCTCACAACCAGTTGCTCACCCTGTCCAAGGCCTCTTTCGGGTAGAAAGGCGCGATGAGCGAGAAACCGGCTCCCTGTAGTAGACTGGCGGCGCTCAGCAGTCCAACCTCGAGAAGCAGCTTGGTATTCATTTCTATAATATCTGGATGATGGGATCAATCAGATATGTTGTCACGGAGCCGGAAGCACAAGCAAGGTCAGTCCTGTATCGGGAAACAGGTACCCACTCACGATGCAAGACGTTTCCGAATCTTCGGGTTATCAAGTCGAGTGGAAGAAGAACTTTACGACAGACGATCGTTTTGGAACCATTACAATCAGCCTCGGGCGTACGGTGTTGAATGCCTCTTCGCTCACGCCGTCGGACCCGACAAGCTTTCCCCTCCTCCCTCGCATGACAGTTCCGAAACGTTGGGGTAAAGGCTGGAGAGACGAGACGCTCCCTCCTCTAGCTCCGTCGGACACATCGCGCAGTCCATTCACAATCCGACTAGGCCCTATTGGTTCACCGATATCGCTGATAAACAGCGCGAGCGTCGGTCGGCTCTGTAGAAATCTAAACACGATCGCTTCCTCCCGACTCCATCTTCTTTTCCTCCTCCACCAAAGAGAGAGCGGTATGTCTCTCTCGACGACGAGGACGGAGACTGCTTACTGGTCCGTGTGATCGGTGAGTACCACCGATATTCCCGCGCCAATGAAGTATTTCATCTGTCCTACTCTGCATTCTGATCACCTCGAATCGGTAGTGCCAGATCCTGACGATTCGGGAGAAGGACCCCGAAGTCAAGTGATCGCATTCTAATAACATAAAGCCGGAAAAGAATTCGATTGTTCTTTTGAGAGCTCCTGAGGCGCTCGAGGTCGTTTGGCCGACGCTCAAAAGCCAAGGATCCGGAAATCTGTTGACTTTCTGAAAGACCGCTCTCGATAGCGGACGTGTTCTTGGACCGAGATACTTCAATGTCAAGGTTTTCGAGCACGAGACTGTGTCGCCACGGGCCAGAATGATGAAGAGAGGGTCATGGGACCGGCTTCTGAATAGTCAGACTTCCATCGAGCCGGTATTCATGCTTTATAAGTCGAAATCGTTAGTGGGAGAAAATGCTCGTATTGTTCGAGATATTCGCACGCTAGGTTAGCCTCTTCAATTGGGAGTGCCCCTCCGCTCGGAAGAGCTCGCTCCTTCTCTATGGTCCGCGGATCGCCGATGAACGCCACGAATCGCTGACTTGATGGAAACCCACGAGGAATGAGTCGTCTCAGTTTCGATCGCGATTGATCCTGTCTGAGGGCCGAAGTCACAGTTGCTGGCTCACCGGAGCCTCAGAAGGTATAGCGTGTCCTCTCCTGTAGAAGCGGAGGCGGAAGATAGCCACCGGCTGGTGGCCTCGTCGAAGCTTCTACGGCTAAGGCCCTGGTCTGACAAACGAGCCCAGCGATCGGTTAGGAATGTCGCATATGAAGCCAGGGTTGATCAACAGGTCACTTCGAACGCTCGTCAACAGCAACAGGAGCCCGCTCCATGGCAGGGCAGAGTCTCATTGCGGACCTTGTGCCTTGAGGATGGGATGTTGAGCGGATCGTTCGAAGGTGGAGCACACGAGGACATCTCCTCACGAGGACATCTCTGTTGGTTTGCAATGATTATGGCTCCGAACCATAGAAGGCTTCCATTGGGATAAGTTCCCGCTTCAGATTCCGGCCTTTTCACCGTCAGGAAGCGCAGCAGACATCGGCATCGAGAGAATTCAGCGGAGCCCCTCGAACGAGCAATAGCGTGGCGAAATCTTGCTGACTGAGCTGGCTCAAACGATGCCATCGGTCCGAATGCTATCTCCAGGCGCAGGGTCCAAGAGAGAGTACGAAATAAATAATTGTAAATACAACCAGTGTGCTCCAGATAAGACAGGGTCGGCTGGTTGGCTGGCTGGCTGCAACAACCCCCTCGAGGAAACGCTTTGATAGACAAGAGAGGGCAACAATCCTAGTTCGGGACAGACACGCGATAACGACTGCGAAAGCGGTGGGCTCCTTCGAATACTGAGTTGAAGGACTCGCGAGCGCATCGCCATTGGAGCCTGTTTCGAAAACCAAGAGTTCTTAGGATCAGACGCCCCGCGGCTGAGAAAATTGGGGCAAGCTTCTGAAAATGGTGGGCGCTCCTGGCTCGAGCGGGGAAATTCATCGCGTCTCGAGCATAAAATGCGATACCCTCACCGCACTCGTCTACGGCGAGCTCCCTCTCGCACGGGCTGACAGCTGATATGTGCGGGAGATATTCATTTATAATGTCGGCTAGACCCGGATAATTTGTCTTTCTTTTGCCAATGGCAAGAGGGTTCTGATGAATTTAATGGAGAGACCCTAGACGGCGAAAAAAGAGGTGGGGAAGCTTTGAGTGAGTGGAGCTTGTCTTTCGCGCCCGGGTATCCCCCGTCCCCTTTGCAAGACGTCCAGCGAGACAGGATTTATACTGTGGCGATCGTAGCATACCGCTACATCTCGTTCCACACCCCTGTGTGTCGACGGGTTTCGCGAGACGAGTTTTATTCACGCCAATCGGCGATGGGGTTTTTCCAACGTCGGAGGCGACGCGACGACTCCTGGGGGGGGGGTAAGTAATCGGAGCCTCGACGTGTGGCTCCTGAATGAGGCTTGTTCCTCTTTAGACTCGTTTTCGCGTCAAATAAGGACAGCGAGTTCGCACCGCGTACCGAGAGTCAGACGCGCTCTCGTGAAACAACGCGGCGCGACGGGATCAAGTAAAACGGCCGCTAATCCAGATTACGGCGCAGCGAACACCTACCGCCGTTCCGAACAAACGGGCGAACGGAAGAGCCTCTGAAGACGGCGGCGCTCTCACGCACGCACTCAGGACACGCATCAAAGAAACTGTTCGGAGTCCGGGACAGGAAATTCTTTTTTTTTACCCCGTCGTTGTAGAGCGGATGTTCTCCAGGCCGATGTTGTTGAAAGTTGTTGGCGTCTTTGCACAGGTCGTCCGTGGAGTGTGCGGGCTTCCTGAGGAGATGACCCGTTTAGCGATGTGCAATGATGTTCTTGGCATCGCTCGCCTGTCGACAAACCGCTTTCCAGCTGAGCGATACGTCGTTTTCGCCAACTTTTGATTCTCTATTCGTGCCAAGCAACAGCGGTCCCCTCGCTGCCGGTGTTAGGAAAGTTGATGAAAGAGGTTCCAACTTGTACTTCTCGGTTGACCTCTGTCTTTCTCTCTAGAGCTCTTGCGCCGCTCGAGCTTTCCCCGGACAGCACGGCTTCCATCTGCTAAGGCGCTCAGTTTGCCTCCCGCCCAAAGAGCGTCTTATTGCGCTCTTCAGCCGCGCCTCAGCAGACTACTTGAGGGACAAGGCGGCTGGCCCACCGACGGACTTTCATTATTTTCGTTTGATCGCATCCCACTCAATCTAATGGCGTACACTCGACGCTCGAGGACGGTGCGTACTTCCTCCACTCAAGAAGTCGACCGACCACAAAGACCTTGACTCGACCTTGACGATCCTCAACGCTCGCTTGAGAAATACTTATGCGCTCACAAGCCGGGTGCGTCGGAAGCTCGTCCGCTAGAGCAGGGGTGGATCGGTCGAGGATACGGATGAATTTGAATTTCTCCTCGTTTTGCATTTCGGGCATCCTCACAATAATCCCGCGGGATGAAATCTCGGAACGTTGAGCTCATTCTTCCTCGTCAGGATCGAAACTGTCTGGATTCGATTCGGGTAATGGTGACGCCCAGCCGGGAGGAATTGTCCGGTTGAGTATCGAGCGGTGTGACTTTTCCGTCATCCAGCAGAATCAGCGCTCAACTCATCCAGGAAATATAATGACTCTTTTTGGGGAAAGTCTTCTTCCCTCGACCTCTGCATGTCCGAGCAACACGCGATGACAGCGACGCGAAAGCCGACGGGGAACATTCGGAACTTGGAGAAAAAAGCACAGGCTCGACTGTTCCAGAAACGAGAATTGCTCGCAGGTCGCAAGAGGAAATGATGCCATCGACATCGGCGTTTCCGGGCCGTGTCCGACTCGGTGATAGAGGCGCTCACTCCGAGAAACCGCGAGTTATGCTGCGCGAGAGGAACTACAGCGTCGGCAGAAGACACTACTCATCACAGAACAGGAAGGACGCGTCCACTGGATCTCGCACGGACGACAGCACCGGCAAGGACGCCCGGGTACCGTTCGCAGTCCAATTAGCCACCGCGTCTCGACCCCAAGAGCGCTAGCACTGGGCTCGCTTCGATTTCTCAGCCGAGTCAGCCGAGGAGCTGTGGAGGCATTCTCATGCAAAGTTTCTTCTTCTATTCCGAAAGCGAGAAATCCATTAGATGACGCGAAGCAAGTGAGCCGGGTCATCTTTCCATCTCCACAATGTGTGGCCAGCCGGCGGGCAGCCGCCGCGCCTCCAACTACAACGATCGTCCTCCCGTACGACGGCCACTACAATGGAGAGAATCCAGAGAATTAGGATCGACGTCAAGAAACTCTGAATCCCGCGCCTCGAGCAGGCCAGGCAAGAAAATTTCGGGCTCCACTCACTCAGCTGTCCTGTCGCTCTCCTCGCGGAATACGAAGTCTCACTGATGGCGATGCCACTCACTGACTGATGGGGTCAAAGACGGAGCTGGAATACGAAAGAAGAGTCGCCGCTTTTCACTTATACGATATTCTCACCAATCCGAGCAGTGTCGGTCTGATAGCGGAGCGCGGAGCATATCCACAAGACTCTCGAATGACGGCAAGCGATACAATCGTGGGGTCAAACAATACTCCGGAATCGAAGCGAAAAGCCGGAAACGCGCAGAATGAGGAGCAGGGCGAAAATTACGTAGGTCTTGACATCAACGGGACAAGGAATCGGTTCGGCCGAACGAGGAGGGCCCCATAATTTTGCTGCCTAGTCAGAGAGCGAAAAACACTACCGTACAGGGTTCCGCCGATCGTGAAGCGCCTTGTCGAGAGCCCTCATTGGTGCCGAACCACCAGTGTTCTCGGGAGCGAAGTGAATTTCGAGCGTTCGGTCTGGCCTGCCCCTGACGACTTAGAAGCGAAACATACATGGAAGGAAGAAGGGAGGAAAAACAGAGGTCCCCGAGAAGAGCCTTACTCAATACTAAAGAGGGTTTAAATAGAGATTTGCATCGATTCCCTCAAATCCTCGGATAAAAGGAACACACGCGAAGCAGAAAGGAAGCCCGAAAGAAAGAATAACATGCTGGTGCCTACTTGGGGAGAAAGGCGCCCGCGACCGAATGCACGGATTCCGAGCCTGCTCTCTGGCTCTCGAGCGAAAATCTCGACTGCTTTTTCTCTTCACTCTCGACCTAAGTCAGCCACCCTTTATTGATTACATTTCCCAAAGGAGCACCGTGCATGTGGAGCATAGAGTGCTCGACGACACACAGTCATTGAATGGTCTATGCCATACGCCACTTATACGCGGGTGATTGATTGCCGTCTTCGGTGAACTCGCTTCCCACGAATTCTGCAGAGGATTCGAGCCTCAGATGCCAAAGTTTGCGACACGCACCGCTGACGGATAAACTTTCACCGAAAGACGGTAGAAGGAAAAGAACCGTCGAAAAGGGAGAGTGAACAAGGACTCCGAACGAATCCAACAAAGAGTGCCAGGTGGGTGGGTGGTAGCTTGGCTGGTCCGCTGCCTGGGTGAGTGAGTGAGTGAGTGGCTGCTTCGCCCTCTGGACGGATGGGCGGAGGAGATTCCCCACGGGGAAATCGCGGCCACATGTAGCAAGCCGGAGCTTTCCTGGTTATGCGGAATCGTAGCGATTGGCGTTACCCACCCCGGTGGGAGTCCGCCCGCCGACCCCTCTCCCGGCCCTATGGGGCGTTGCCGGAGGAATGTTTTCCGAAGCGGAAAACATTCCGAAGCCGAAGATCTTTGAGACACTGTTTCGCGATCTTCGGACTCTCCTCGAGTCACGAGGTCTTTGCGAGAAGGATCAGTCCCTTATAGTCGAGCGGATCCACCAGGTAGATGGTAGATGCCCAGTGGGGTCGACCCACCGATGGGTACAGATGAGGAAAATCTCGACTTTTGGAAATCTTCCGAAATACTCAGTCAAATCCGCGCCATTGGCTCGCTCACCTACTCACAGCCTCGAAATTAGGATCTACAAGTTCATTCTCGGAGTTCCGGCTCCTTCTCCGGATGCGAGAGCTCCTTTGAGCATCTTCCTCGACGTAGAATCAGCTCGGTAGGCTGAATGAGAGAACGACGCGAAGAATGAGAACCGATAGAAGGTAATCGGTCGCCCTCTCATCCCTTCAGGCCTACCAGAGGGATAATATCAAGTCTCTCAAGGAAAAGCGTCCTGCACAAGCTACAAGAGATCACATTCGTGTGCACTGAAAATCCCGGACGGGCTCCGCGCTCGCCGTCGAAACTCCACGCGGAGAGAACGGACTCGAGAGCGTCACGACTGGGAATGGGAACAACGAAATGAGACGGGAAGCAAGCTCCCGCCGAAAGAGGCATGAGGTAGCGACAGCGAGTATCGATAACAGCGCTTACTCTTCGACTGTTCGCTATTGTGTCGAATGGGCACAAGGTCTCAGAGCCGTCTCACATCCTGAGCCATTTCCGGCAGGGAACGCTTCAGAATGCGATGAAAGATAGACACATGACGAGAGATTCAGCGAGAGAATATAGTCAGGGCACCGCGACAAGCCGACTGGCAGGAGAACAGCGAGATAGGGTGAGTGTTGAGGTTCTGAGCGACAGGCGTCGACGCTCCGCTTCCGGGGGCGTTTGATGCATGTAGAACAAATCGAGTGGGCATTTCAGCTGTGCTCTGACTGAGGTCAGTGTGAAAAGGAAAAACTCTGTGGCACCGGATGCGCCACGAGAACAGATAGAGCTCGATCGAGGAAACGAAAAAAATGATGGGTTTCAACCGATACCGACAAGAGAAACATTCATCGATTCGCCTACCGTCACGTCGCTCGGGAGGAAGGAACGAGGTTGTCATGTCTGCTATCACCGGGAAGTCTGGCGTTATTCGTCACTTCCGGGAAGAGACGATCGCGAGGACCACTGAGGGAGGAATTCGGGGTGGGAGAAAGTCGGGTAACAGCCAACAAAATTGATTACCCTAAAACGAATTCGTTTTGCTGAACGACGTGTCGATACGAAACTTCGAATCGATTCGTCATCGGCTGGATGAATGCTGTCATCGTGATTGTTCTGCGCTTCCGCACTTTCTTCCGCGGAGAGCTCGATGCTTGCCATGTATCGTCGAGAAAATACTCTCGGACCGCTTCGGCACTAAGTTTCAACCGGCCCTTTTCTCGCCCGCGTAGGAATCATGCAAAATCATCGAATAGGTTTTGATTCGACCTCAAAGCCTGTCCCTCGGGCCATGGGATAGAATAGAAATTGATCCATGAATGCCGAGAAGACAGCCTCGGTAGACAGAAGAAGAACAGACTGCAAATGGGTCAAGATGCATTCGAAGGAATAGCGTACCAGGTACCATATCTCTGGTACCTCTGGTACCTTAGACTTCCAAGACCATGACAGTCATACGGAACTCCGAAATTACGGTTTCTTTCACGAAGAATGCCGAAAAAGTCCCAGGAATCGATCCGAATACATCAGCAAAGATAGTACCCAGCAAAGGGTCCAGAGAATTACGCCCGGACTTTCCAAGGGCCTAAGAAAGAGGTATACGTGATGAAGTTTCGGAGAAAGTTGATGCTTGATCAAGTAAACTGTGGTCGGAATCGGTGATCATCATGTTGTATCCGATTCTATCCCTTAGGCATATCTCAAGCATGATTCATCTTCACAGAGTCCAAAAATCTATTTATGCCCTCGCTGCAGTTATCCGAATTGACAGAAATCACTGCTCGGCATACTTCGTCACCCGTCAATGAGCTTTTGTTGGAATGCTCTCGGCTCTAGACCAGCCATGGCACGACGGGGGTTCGTGGTGAGGCCCTCGGGGGTCTGTGGCGGGATTCTGATTACGCCAGAGTGGCAGAGAGACTTCACGATGGAAAATCGGAATGTTGATCCCATGAATGGGCTCGCTGTATGGCAGCGACGTCTACTCCGGAGGTCGGACACCCGAGGCTATAGCCCTACGTCTCTGAATCAAACGGCTCGAGCTTCTGCACCAAAACCCAGAAGTTTCCCGTTAAAGGGAGGAGGAGGAGGAGGAACAGGGCATCTGGGAATCAAATCAGAGCAGAAGAAGTGGACGTCGTGAAAGCTTCACCAAATCTAGGAAAATTCCTTCCCGAATCCGAAGCTTGAGTAGGTTTTTAACCATCACATTTTTTAGCTCTGTACGTCCCGTTACTAAGAAACCGGGAGGAACGAAAATTTTCCCAACCGAAATTCGCTGTTGAACGTACCTTAGTTAGAATCGGTCTTCTCACGGGTGAAAGCTGTCTTCCTCAAGAAGCTCGACCAACAGAGTTTCCTTCGAAAAAGGCCTCGTTTCCGCGGAAATTAATTCACCAACTTTTTTCCAATCCCCCTCCCCCAGAACCCTAGAGCTGATGCTAAGCTAAAATTGTAGATCCGAATCATCCTTGAACTTTTAAAGCAACTCTTTTGGACCCCTCTGGGTATGGACGGCCCTCGGCAGCCTCTCGGAAGCTCTCGGCTCATCCGTTCGATCTCCTCGCTGCATTTCCTCCCCTTCGAATTCCTCGTCGGTCCCCCATGAAATTGCATGTCTCTCGCTTCCCCGTTTCGGCATGGTGTCGATATATAATATTGAGTTGCTCATATCGGCCGCTTATTGCTTACTCCGGAAGAGAAGTATTGATCCCCCTGTTCCGGCCGGAAAGAGCGCCGGCAAGCATTGCAGACGGCCCCGACCGACGGTATGAGAGTTTGGACCGCTCTGTCCGCACCTCGTCAGAGCCGGTCGGCCGCAGAGAGACGACTTCGAAAAGAACCCGGGTCTCGTGGAAATCCCAATTATTGATTCGCAACGCACGCCCGCAAATCAGTCAAGCTCATGGTGCTTCGAAAAAGTTCCTCTCCTGCCGAATATTCAGCTCCGAGAGCGCACGATTCGTTGCTCGCTGCACGCATTTGAATGGACTCCTGAAAATTAGGGAGGAACATAAAATGGAAAATCAGAGTCTTCTAAAACTCTGGAGTTAGTGTTGAACTTACCGGGAGGGCCTTCCTCCCGCACCTCTGGAGAAGCAGGGGTATAATGAACGGATCTGTGATTAATTTACGAAATGGCTCATGATTTGGAAACTGGAGGCGAGACATTCTGCTAGAGTGTTCCTTACCAATGTGCACCTGTACGAGTAATTGCGATGGAGGACTGAGTCCGTCGCGCACCAGCTTTTCGCAAAAACTGATCCCTGGAACGATATATGCTCGCAACAACGGGGAAAAATAAGGGTTCCGTCGCCCAAAAATCCCGACCCGGTCACGACCTTGACCTTCAGCCGAAAATTCCGGCCATTGACTTTCATATTGCTTGTGGGTTATGAGGGTGATTGCAGCCAGAGAACGAACATGGGGCGAGAAGAATGAGCGCTTCCTGCTAAATCGAGGGTAAACACTAAAACAGTGCCGGAATGAGCCATATTTGGCGCAGACGAGCTCAGACTGCTTGGGTCTGTAAAAAGCGTTCGAAGAGTAGGGAGCGTACTCCGTCGTCCAAAAAACACTCCCAACTCCACATAGGTGTAGTGGCGTTCGCCGATCGGGGGTTCCAGCTCCCGGCGTCCTGCAGATTCATTTTGACGCAGACACCTGTTCCAGACAAAAGCCGATGATTCCGGATTCAGAGGCTCTTTGGAGAGTTCCGGATACCTCACATGTTAAGCTCATGCGGGGGCCTCCACGAGGATCGTTCCTCAAGTTCATACGGAGAGGAACGGGATTACACGGGACTGTCATCCTTAAGATTGACTGCAACCAGGGATCTCCGTACATCGCAGGGTACATGTTGTACTTCCACATTGAGTCTAGCCGGACGATGAAAGTGTGAACTCTCTGTTGCTTCGCGAACAGCCGTGGAGATGAAGGAGCTCAGGGAGAAGAAGGAGGGGGGCCGGCTGCGGCACTCACCGATGAATGAGACTCTGATGGGTGACCGAGAGCTGGACCTAATGGTTCCACGGCGATAACGGTGTCAAGATCGACATCGAGCGAAATTAAAGCTCTCCCCCGATAACCTCCCCACGTCCGCTTACGAAGCCGTGACGTCGGGCGCGGATCACTGTGAGGACCGGGAGAGCCGAACGAAGGGGAGGAAATAGGTGTGTTCCTCACTTAGAGGCTGTGCCGACCGCGGGAACTCCTATCGACCCCTTCCGGAGTCGTCGATGTCGAGTATTGGCAGCACAGGCGATTTCTTTGTGGGGATACGGCTCGTGTTTTTTTTCGCCGAGCCGCTATACCGATGCATCGCCGCTGTCGACGCGTAGCCTCTCGCGCATTGAGCTCACGCAAGAGCATCACGGAACGTCAAGCGGGAAAACGTTGGTGCTCAGCTCACTCGGAATGAGTCGCCGAACCGGCACACAGCGAAGTGCTTGCCACGTCGACGAGCTGTAGAGCAACTTCCTACGGGGCTAAGCTGCAGATCAAAGTTACCTCCATGGCTGACACAGAATATCGGAGTTGGTTTACGTTCCACGGGAGGCTAAGCATGAACGCCGAGTCAAAGCAGCGGCGTCGCTACGAGACGCATAAATAATTCATGTTTCGTACTTTCGGAATGCGAACTATCGAAGCCAACCAAAGTGAAACGAATTCGCCTGGATGCTCGCATCACTACTCATTCGGCCCAATCAGGCTAAGTAGTTGTTTATGGAGACTGCTTTGCATCTGCGCTCAGACGACTCAGCGGGAGCTCAAATCCACCAACAGGCTGACGAGGGCAGCGAGATAGATGAATTCACAGCACGGAAAACAGGGCGGCGACGACGGCGCCGGAACGATAGACCTTCATTGGGATTCGAATTGCGCCATGCCGAACAGAGTCGCGTCTACAGACTAATGTCGCCAGCGTTACGCAAGGGTGTCGACAGAGACGTTGGCCCTTCCATTGGAGAGGAGCCATTCACAACTTCAATGACCACAGTTCGTTCCCTTCAATTTTGAGGATACCGAATAATAAATGAGCGTCCTCGAAATCAATCGACCTCATTGGTCTTTCCTTTTTCCCTTGCCGCAATTCCTCGATGGAACGCGGGAAAAGGGACTCGTCAACAGAATGGAGGACTAGATTATGCCGAGTAGCACACGATCAGTCATTCCCATAGTAGGCTCCAATATAGGCGATTTGGCCTTTCGCTCTTTCGCTCACAAGAGGTAGTCTCTCGGAAAGGATCAGGTCTTTTATTCGAAGGAAACGGATCGAGGAAAAGAACCTGTAATTAATTTAAAGTCCCAGATCAGAGTAGGAACGACTCTCTCCGCCCGAGGAGGGAAGAAGCAGGATTCCCCTGCTATTCCTGCGCACACGAGATCGGACAATGAATCGCCTACTCCCAGCTTCACACAGTAAGTACATAGTTCGAGAGGTCTGGGTATCGGCGAAGGGGGAGCGGCGGCGGCATCGGGGCGGAAGGAGGAGCAGAGGGGCGGAACGGGGGTGAATGGCCCTTTGGCCTCATTTCACAAATAGACCTGAACCCAATGACGCTGAAAGTGAAATGAAGGAAAGAACCAACGAAGCAGCCCTCGTCGACCTGTTTTAACGACAACGACAACCGCGAAAGAGAACCACCTGTTTTCCGCCGAAGAATCGGACACCAATGAGCCGCGGAGGCGAATTACATCAACGGATGGGCGGGAGCCGAGATGAGTTCTCCGGATCGTAAGCTCAGGTACTCGACTCAGGAGAGTTCGAAACCATACAAAGATCTGATTATTTCCACTAGAAGATGATCGGGGGGGGGGGGGGCGGTGATCCTAGAGATGATCAATCGATGCTATGAGGACAGATGACATTTTCGATTCACTGGATTTACTAAATTCCGGTGCGCTCCTTCCTCATGGGCTGAAAGCCCGTATCGTAGACTTTGTGCTCTCTACTCTCTCGGAGTCATAAAATTTTCGGGAAACTCGCCCTCTCCCCCCCGGCCGCAATGGCTTGAATGCTTCGCTAAGGCGCTCGTAGGGTGGGTCGCGGAGGATGTCCCCCCTCCAGCCGGCACCGTCCGATCCCGCGGGACGGCTGATCCTTCACGCAAAGTGATCCGCGGGGGTGTCCTTTCGTCAAGAGCGAAACTTTACAGGCCTCGAGAAGTGAACGGGCTGAGGGAGGACGACTGGGACGCGAACGCCGTTCTTACTCGACACGTACTGGTTTAGGCTTAAGTGGCTTCCATGTAGATGAAGAATTGCCCTAATATTGCTTTTTCGTACGCTATAACGTCCGTGAGCCGAACGACATTAACAGCAGACAGGCTGGCAATAGACGTTCAAGAAGCGAGCAGGCAAAGAGCTTTGACTCCTTCCGATGGAGTGGGCAGGAGTGAACGGAAGAGCTAACCGTCAGCCGAGGAAGCAAAATTCTATCGTGCGCTAAAAGCCACTTATGCGCGCCGAGTCTCGGCTTGTGGTGCCATCTAAATACTCGAGGAATGAAAGCCCTGCTCCCGGGGATGAGCAGTGAGCAGATTACTTTCTCCGGGGGACTTCCGTGTAACTGTCGAATCGGCTCGGCATACGGGTTTCGCGACCGATGCGTCTCTAACGAGTTGCTCTGCATATCGTCATCTTGTTCCGATTCTTCTCTTCTTGGCGTCTAATTATCATATTGTCGACCGAGTCAAGCTCTTCGGATATTGTCTCTGACCGTTTTTCTCCTTCAGCTCCGACGGATCGGAGGTCATTTGAGCAAAATAAGTCATACGATCCAAGCTAACCCGAGGGGTTCTTGAAGCGGAACGCCCTAGGAGACTTCTGTCGGGGTAGAGAAACTTTCTTTGCAGAACAAGGAGCAAACATGCAAGATCGGTGACCTTCATCCGCGATTCCAGAAGCGGTGAGTGACAAGTACCTGGTCGTTGTCACCGTTCCCGGTGCCTTGGGTGACGCCGCACCTCGTCGAGCCACGTTTGAAGCATGGTGGGAGGGGGGATGCTAAGAATCGCGGCGAGATTCGTGCCAGGAAAATGGTGACGAAGGAGTCTGCGGTAGTGGGCATAACGTTGAAATACCTCTCACGGGAGGACGAGGAAAGGGTCTTTGTGTCTCGTAACTTTAACACGCGACGAGCCCTTTTCCGAAGGAAAAATGACACGTACTTACGACACCCCGAAGGCGCTTTTATGACTGTAGCTTCTTTTGGGACGTAAACGATTATTATGACTGATAGTCAGTCGTCGTCCGTCGTCGTTCGCTCGGCCGACCGTCCGTCCGTCCGCGCGCTTCCCTCGTACGGAGCTCAACGTACTCCGCGACTCTAAAACAGAGGATGACAGTATTTAAGTGCCTCTCGACTCCTCCGCGACTGAGAGCTACTTTGCATACAAAGTCCGCGGACGCATCGTGCTTTTATCGTAGCGAGGCTATTTGCGCTATCTTGCTATCCTCGTTGTGACGTAACCACCGTGATTTTTATTTTGCCAATTATTCCTGAGAGGCGAGTAATCCACGCATAAGTTCGTCGATAGAGACCCTTGCGCTTCATTGACTCGCAAAATCGCAGTCTCCTCATGTGGATCGACGTCGCGGCGCAGGATTAGAATACGACTGCTTGTCCTTACCTCCAATCGCCGATCGAGCCATAGACGCCCTTGTCAGGGCAATAACATCTTGAGCCAAGTCGTATCTTCCAGGAGATAATCGTCCGAATCGGAAGGGGCGGGATTCGAGCGGTCGGGAGGCATGGACGAGCGATCCTACGGAACATGGAGGCTCAACCCTCGATCCGGCCATTTGCGGGATCGATTTCGCTTACTCTTCATTGCCCTGGACCTATTGATCGAATACACATATAGATCAATCCTATAATACATTAAAATCACTTTCGTTTCCATGATTCCGCCCAGCATGCATTGCAGTGATCAATCGGTATTCATGAGCGTTTCCCGGCCGGAGGAGCTAACAATCCTCTTCCACGGCAGCAGATTCATCGATGCCTCGCTCGAGACGTCGAAGCCGACCCTCAGAGAAGAATCGTTCTGGACCTCTCAAACACCCCCGACATGGGGAACATTTTACAGCGACGGGGCGCTCTTCCTCGTTCGACCCGATAATACTTCGAGGGAGTTTCCATCCTCCGGCCGTCGTCTCTTCTGTTTTCACTATCCTCTTCTCCTTGGCAATTTTCAGAGAAATCGTTTTTGAATGTGAGCCAAGGCCGTCGCTCCTGCGTCGGCGGCGGCAGCGAGAACGCTGCCTTCTCCCTCATGGTCGTGGCATATATCGATACGAGCTCTCGTCGATTTCGCGCGAACAACACGTACAGAAGCCATTCGCAGCCTCTCGATGCAGGGGTTGAGGGTCAGCCTTTCTCTCTGCTTTCACCCTCCCCTCTCCCCCGATCGTTGCGCCCCTCGCCCCCACGGTGCCTTCCCAGCTCCCCCAGACCCGTTTACAGTTCCCTTGCCAGCGGGGGCGAGCCGAGGAGCTTTCCTTTTGATCGGCCTTGTGAGTCTCTGAGAAACTTATCGAAGGCGGGGTCTCACGTCGGGTTCCGAGAGGTGAGACCAAATCCTGGCTGACTACACGGCTTGCTCCAGGGTCGATCTTTCGTTGCTGCCGCTGCTACGACGACAGCTCCGGCCGTTGCTGCTAGGTCAGAGGATCACGCCGAAATCAAGACGAATTACTAAGGATCAGAGCTTCTCGTGGGCCTCGGCGACGACTATATCGTCGCGCACCCTTCTCACTCGCTGAGCCCGTGAAGCGTTGCTGCCGACGAATGCGATTTGCCATGTTTACGCCGGGAGCGAGACGACGCGACGCTCGCCTCTTGTTGACGAAGTTGCCCAGGCTGGAATTCCCAATCAAACGGAATCACCCATTCAGAATCGCCGTGGCGGCAACACAAACAACAGACGAAAGGCCCTCAAGGGGGGAAGCGAGAGCATTGTCGACCGCCCGTCGCGAGTTGGAGACATCACTGATATCGATGAGGTTTCATCGCTCTGACAGTGTCCCGGAGAGGGGGGATAGCCTTCGAAATTCTGGCAGCATAGAGTTTCGTCGAGCCGACCTTCGTTCCGGCGAAAACGAAGCACAACACCGAAATCAAGTTCATCACACCGTAGGCGATGAACAAGGGTCGGAGAAGGCCGATCGTCAGCGATTTGGGGTCGTCACGTATAGGGAGCTCGAGAGGCTTCTTCCCCTTCGTCTTGCCGATGGGAAAGAATCGATACAGGCGACTTTCGCTGATTCTCAACGCCCAAGGTCGCATGTTCGCTATGTCTTCAACGGTATCGGGTCGAATCGCGATGTATTCGACTAGCGGTGAGAACTCCGATGGCTCCAAGCGGTAGATTCTCAGATAAGAAAGATAGGTCGACTCGAGCAATCGCAAGGTCAAGTCTGAAATTGCGACAACCTGAGATTTCTGAAGATTGATCAAGACACGATCCAGGTCCTGGACGCTCGCCTGCATGAACCTGATGCGTGAAAGAGGCGGGCCCTTGTACTGCACCGTCATGTCGTAACCTGCCAAGGGAATTGCCACATCGCTGCTCACAAGTTCGTCTTCTGATCTGACCGCAAGCTGGAGCGGGGGTCTGTTCACGATAGACGTCAAAGCCGTCTTGTAGTAGGTCGTCGGTATAGTCGAAAACGTCATGACCGTTCCCACAATCATGCAGAGGGTGAAGCTCTCGATTCTCGGAATTTTCACCGAGGTTATAGATGAACAAAAAATCTTGAGAATTTGCCCCGGTATGTCACGAACCCCTCCAGCCCACATCAGGATCGTAATCGAGATCTTGTACGAAATAATGGTCACCCAGACCCAGGACGAAAAGGGTCTACCGAAAAGATCTCGGGGCAAGGCTCGATCCGGGAATAGCGTGAAATGCGTGATATCGGTCACGCTGACCAAGAGACGGGATGCATATATTCCCTGGGAATGGAACTTCTCGAATATCAGAGCGGAACGATTGCCGATAGAAATTCGAAAGCGATTAAATCTGATGCTGCCGTTCCGGATCTTAGGGTATCCCACGCTGAACTTCAGGAGTTTCCCATCGAAGCAGTAAGCGTGTGCCAGGGGATACTTTCCGGAATCTTTCGGGTCGTGAATCAGCTTTCTCCAATCACCACAGTCGTCCTGCACGGCAATCTGGGTAACATTAGATGCAAAACTGCTGCGGAAAAGCGACATTTCTCCCTCAATTGAACACCGCATATCTGACGTGGATAGAAACTTCTTGGCCACCATGGTGATATTAACGTAGCTCCTGAACGCACTTCTGACACGTCCATTGCATCCTGAAACGAAAGATAACCTCACTTGCTCCCTCGAGCGTCGACCCAAGAGAGCGTCACAGTCCATAACAAGAGCACGGTTGACCAAGGTGGTGGTCGTTAAGAAAAAAAGTTCCGAAATGTCCATCCCGCGACGTTAGCGAGCGGCCGCTGGAGAATACGCGGAGACGCCAAACGCCACCGAATACGTCTCTCGATTGACAGTATCACACAAGCTGAAAAAAAAGAGGAAACAACCACAAAAGATCTCGGAGACACACGAGGTTGCCATTGAAGGTTGGGCATTGTGGCAGCGAAGGATCACTTCCAAGACAATACGGAAGCCGATAAAAGCCGTCGGACGAGTCGAAAGCGGCGTCAACGGCAAAGCTGGGGGCCTGGCCTGCCAGCAGTACGTCAAGTTCTTCGTCCGATGGTGACATTTTCAGAGTGAAGCCCCTGCCTTCCAGAAGATCCGATGTCAAACGATCGAGACATAACGGGAAAATCAAGAACAGACGTGACGGGAAAGAGGAACGGTTCCAGCGACACCTCGGATTGGGATCGTGTCAGCCGCAGCGCGTCGACCCACTCCTGAGGGATGGCGCAAGGGGGAAGAACGTCGAGACGAGACTGTCTAGTTTTCTGAGGAACAAAAAACTTCCGGGATGCAGGCATCCGATCTTCCGAGGTTCCGGCAGTTCCCGATCAGATCTCTCTAAGCCTCGAAACCGAGATCGGGGAGCACCGACCGCTGTTTCTTTCACTTCCTTCCATTTCTCGGGACAAATTCGCCGAGCTAGTGACGGCTCGACCGTTGATGCTGCGGCCGACGGGGAAGGAGCCGGAGCGAAGGAGGATCTCCGATGACCCCGAAAAATAAATGGGAAGAACATCAGAACACATGATTTTGTTTCGATTCAAAACAGATCATCGATGTCGATCTCGAAGAAAAAACAGCTCCGACCTTCTTTTTATTCGCTTTCAAGGCGCAAAGCGGCAGCTGCGCCCGGATTTCCCCTGCCCGCAATGCGACGTGACGTTTCGGTGGCGATTGCCCATCGTCCATCTTTTCCGTCATGTTCTCCGAAATCGGGAATGATTCCGGGGTCGGGGCCGCCGGTTCTGGATCGGACCGCTTTTATTGCTCCCATGTGAATTCAGAGACCGGAGCTCGCATTCTCATCCTCCGCCGTTGTCGACTCAATCATCTCTTCTTCTTGGTTCTTGTGCTTTCCGTCTTGATGAGACCACGGCTTCGAATGAAGATGGTGGTGGTTATGACTCTTCTGCGGATCGGTCTCTGGAACTTCGTTCGGAGCATCGTGAGGAGGATGATGAGGCGAGGGATTATGGGGCGGAGGATGATGTGACGGAGGATGCAGAGGCGGAGGATTTTGATTGGGCAGAGTATTGAATTGGTGGCGTGGAGCTTTCCGAACCCTGTTCTCAGACCCATTGGGTGTGTCACAAATGAATCCATTGTCCTCGAGGTTGGAGTACGTCAGGCGTTGCTCCTGGAAGCTTGATTTCAAAACATTGAAAAAAATATCCAGACCTCTCCGGTCCTTAATCACCGAGTAGCACTGCGCTTTGAAACTCCTGACGAACTTGTCTAAGGCGCCGTATGCGTCCTTGAGTTCCTTCAAGGTCGGTTCCTCGTTCAGGGGCAGTGTCACGTTTGGGCTCAGTGCGCTGACTACTCCCAGCACCGAGTCGAGATCTCCGTCCGACATATTCGCTCGTCCAGCAGTCGAAGTTATACGTTTTCGGAACTTTTCGACGAAGCTCATGTCTTCGGACTGGATGGGGTCGTATAGTACACTTCGCCTGGCTGCGACGAAATCTTTCTCCAGCTGCTCGAAGAAGCGCCTCAAGTTATCCGCTTGACTCCAGTCGGCATTCAACAGCGTGGAAGATTTAATGAGATTCCATCTCTCCAGAAGCTGCACCCTGCGCTCGAAGATGTTCATATGATCGAGTTTTTTGATGAAATGCGCCCTCGGTCTCAATAAGATATGTGTTTCCAGGAATGTGTAGAGTGAGTCGTTCCACATTTCGCACTTCCTGGCGACCGACAAGGTGTAGTTTTCGAAGGGCTCCCGATCTTCGTAGTCCGGATATGAGTCCTGGCGGGACATCTGCTGCGGTGTTCCAGAAGTATGGCGGCTCAACATGAAGAAGAAATGAGCGAGATCCTCTTGTTCCTCTGGCGGAATCCGATCCAGGAGCCGCATTTTAATGACACCGTAGCTCATTATTTGTTCAAGATCCGCTCGTCTCTCGTCTTCATCGCTGAAGCCAATGTGAGCGTGGGTGAGTATATAGAATTTTTTCAACTCACTCACGAGGAGAGCGAACGTCTTCTCCGTCAAATTGACTTTTGCACGAACTCCTTCGACTCTCCGGAAATACTTGATCTTGTCGCGAATCTTCAAGCGTTCGTGTTGGATCCTTATCAGGTCGAACGCTTTCCGCACCTCATCGGCATGCCCTGGATTACTGTTGACGGCGATTTCAATCAGCTGGAAAAATCTCTTCTCGCGGGATTTTTGATAATCACGCCACTGTTTCGGTGTCCAATTGGATTTGTCGACGTCTTCGTCGTCAGCTGTGTATTCCTCCACGAGATCTTCGATAAGCTCGAAGTCTATGTCGGTGAGCCCCGCCCGCCGTCCTTCATCCACGCACAAGCTCGAGTAGCTTGTAGTCTTGGCAGACTTCGGCTTAGACAATTTCTCTTGAAGGCCGCGTGAGAGAACGTATAGTTCACGCACTTTAATCCGTCGCAGGAACGCGTCCGTTTTCGGTTTCTCCGCCTTGGGTGCATCGTTCATAACCTCGGCGTGAGTTCTCTGCCAGAATTTCCTCAATAGGTTGAGGGGCATCTCTTTCAAACATCCAGGATTTAGATTGCGTTCGAAAATTTCCATGATCGCCTCTGTTCTAGAAAGGTCGAAGGCGTCGGCGTGGAGCTTGCATCGAGCCCGAAATCTGTCGAATGCACGGTTATCGTCTCCGTCCCTCATCTCGAAAAATCGTCGAACGGTCTTGATATCGACGCGAGAAATTCGCTGAAGTACCATTATACGATTTTCTCGGAGGACTTTTCGACAAATATTCAGAGACTTGCTCCAATACTCCGGAGTCCAATGGTCGTTCGGCTGCGGGACTCGGCTGTGGTAATTTTTTTTGGAAAGGTTCAAAATATGATGAGTTTGCTGACTTACGTTCAGTCTACCGATGGGTGGAGACTGAGGGTGGACCTTGGGCATTACGGTCGCGGGTGAATTCCCCCATGTCGCAGACACTGAAAAAGCGATCAGTATTGCTTTGATCATGACTTGTGGGAGCTGCGACCTGTTCGATCGGATGAGCCCTGAGAAGGCGCATCCGGCTCTTATAAGCGTCTCCAATATTTACTCCAATGGTCACGGAAAGCATGACACGTCACCGACTCGAGAAAGATGGGGCACCTGATTTCACTTCTTCTGTCGGTCGCGATCGCGTGAAATGACTTCTCGATTTTCCTTTAGAGTCCCAGCAACAGCGCTGGGGGATGAAACGAGATAAGAGAGGCGCGCGGTTCAGATAGCCAATCTCGCCTGATCGTACTCCGGCTTATAATAATAGGAGAATTTGAAATCATGGGAAACTTCCATCTCTTCCCGAATGCGCAAGTCGGCTATCGGATCCGAAGCACCGACCATATGCACGGGACAACGGCGTTCGACGGTAGGAAAATGCTCGATGAGAGTCTACACGTGATTGGCCGGCCGCCTCGATGACTCGACTGTCTGTCGGCTCTCTCGTTCTGGAGTCTATTCAAGTGAGCAATGTCGTTCCGATGGAATATGCGAGAAATTCGTCGATGACCCGGAGCCTCCGAAGGAATCTCGCCCCGTATAAGATCTTGGCAGCCGGAGCCCCCGATCGCGTTCAGAGCCGTAAGCGAGTGATTCCGAACTCGGTGCAGATAGATAATTAGCGAATAAGACGGTAGGAACTCTGCTGCCTCACGATTCTCATGCCGTAACATCTCTGATGATTTTGAGATTTGGCGCCCTCATGGAAGGGCCCTAATTTGGCCCGGTCACATTTCAGCCGGATTTCAGACTCCAAACAGATTTAGCGCTTCCATCCCCTCATCGTCGTTCATGATCATAACTTGAGTCGCCCCCTCGAAGATGACGGGCACGTTCCTGGAAATCGCGACGCCGAAAAAAAGCGGACGGATCTTTCTTCGGAGAATCCCTGAAATTCTTCAGGAAAATGTATCGAGTGACACGCCCTCGGTGTTCGCTCGCGGACTCAAACGGATGCCTGGTGGTTTTCTTTTTTCGGGACCGCATCCGTGAATTTCATCGACCCTTCCTTCACTCAGATGGGATGTCTTCCAATGAAACGTCTTCGCGGAACAAGCTCGAAGGACCTCGTCGACTGCTGGTTGAGGATTTATCCATCTCCTGAGAAGCTTTGGCGAGTTAAGGCTTGGACTTGGATCCCTCTCCAAAGAAGGAGAGGAAGAATTGGAAGAATTCTCCAGCCTCTCTATAGGTATCCCTGATCTCCACCAGAGACATGGGATCAGCCAGAGGGATGGACTGCGGGCCTTTCTGAGACAAGTCGTCGATGAGCTGCAGCTTCGAATCAGGTGCGTTTTAAGAAAGCTTCCCCGATCTTGCTAAGGTCCTCACTGATTCCTTGAAGGAGTCGATGAACCCGATCCCGTCTGTTGGGAAGAAGTCAAGCAGAGCTCGGGCGTTTCTCTTCAAGAAGTCGGACTCCAGCTTACGGTAGAAGGACTCCACCCGTTCCTCGAGGTATCTGGGGGCTGCCAGGATTGAACTCCGAGCGTCGCTTATCCGCTCTTCCAGATCTATGAGTCTTGAGATCAGGACGGCCTGCCGTCCCCGTCCAGCCAGCCTGTACTCGAGCCGGTGCGTTCTGCGGCAGGAATCCATCCTCCTTTCCCGGGACTCGATGAGGGTTCTCAGGAGACCGTCCTGTACGCCGCTGTGCTTGAAATGTTCCGCTCTTCTGATTGACAGGTTCGCGCTCCTCGAAGGAGCGTCACAAGCAATTCCAAGAGACCTCCTGTGTCTCAGACTCCGGGAGAGATTCTCCGCAGGACACACGATCCGTTCCGCAGCACTTTCCTCCTCGATTGTCGGTGCTAGTTCGCTAATAATCCGTCTTTGAACCCCCACAAGAATGAACCATGTCGACTTAAGTCATCGCAGCATAGGCACAAGGCACTTCGAAGAGGTGACCGAGTTCTCTTCTGGGAATCCTTAGGTTTTCGCATTGGCTCTTCGCGTAGAAGATCCCTAGAATGTTAATTTTTCTCCATTTGTTTCGTTCGCATTCGATCCTCGTCGATCTCATGGCGAGCTGCTTCGCTTCCTCTAAATCTATAAAACGGGAACTGTTGTACTTCAAATAATCGGTGAACTTCCAATTTTTCTGGGCTCCGAACAAGAAGCTTTTTATCTGATAAATTCCAAGAGCGCTCAAAATATTCTCGACGTGCGGATCATCGACTCCAGAGCTGGAAGCGGCTTCGCACAATCTCCGAGCGAACGTAATCACCGACTTTCCGCATGCCCCGACAGCGGAAACAGATTCCGAATTCGGGACATTCTGATTCGCAGCGGCTGTCTTAGCACATCGGGAGTTCCTTCGTTCTGGTCTTCGGGGAGTATCTCGTCCGTGAATCGGCGCCATTTGGCATCCCATACGCGCGCTGGCATTGAGATCGTGGGCAGTTCCGGGATCGAAGCTCGAACTCTGTCACAGACCGACCTCGCGGAACTCGTGGAACTGCTCTGAACGGTCCACTCTATCTGAGCAGCACTTTCACAGTTCCCTTCCGGCATCGATCGCTCGATTTTCTCGAAAGCCCTCAGGATACCCGCCGATTCTGACGTTTGTCTGACTTTTTCGCGTAGATATTCCAGAGTCGTTTTCCGCAGCTGCCCGTGGCGCAACACGGACTCATCCCATGCTTCTTCCGTAAAGTCTGTTTTTGTCCTGAGTTCTGGATGGACGAGGTGAAAGCTGTCGGTCAGATTCGCGAACATCTCCGCGGCAAATCGCTGAGTCGTATTCGACGGATCACTGCGTATCCCCCGAGCTGAGGGCGGATCGCTTCGCCAGCGATGAAAATGATGAACATAAGAGTCTCGACTCTCCGCGGCGTCCAAACGTAACTGCAGGGGTTTACAGCTATCAGTCAATACATATACGAAGGTCACCACCAAGAACTCCAAATCGAGCACTCCCCGCGGCACTGGAGCGACTCACCCGTCAATGAATCCGAAGATGGAGAGGCCTGTGTGTATTCAGCGAAAAGCGACACGCGAACCCAGCCGAGACAAGAATCAGTTGACTGATTGAAGTGGTGGCATTCTATTCTAACCGGTAGATTCAGCCTGAGAGTTGCGAGAATCAGTGCCTCTCAGGCTCTGAGTGAGCTGACGATCGCCTGCTCGGTCCGCATCCTCCCTGGGAGCCCGCCTTGTTACTAACACTGGTACTCGACGACACGTTCGACATTGAACATTTCAAGCACATCGATAGTTTCCGTTTTTTTGACGTTGGAACTACCTCATTATGGACTGTGGTGCGTGATGATGGATTGTGGCACTCAGGGGGTGCCGGAGCGATAGATCGCGCCGCTGAGTGAGCTGACGATCTTGGTACGGAAGCGACGAACACATATGTATCAGGATATTGCAGTACCGGTAGCAGCTGATCGTCTCCCACGCATGGCTGAAGACGAGGTTGTCGGCGCGCTCGACACACCTCGCGTACACCTACATGCGCGCCGCGTGGCCACCTCACGACCGAACTGAATCATCCGGATGATAAAAACCATGTAGACAGGATCCGGCCTCGGAACTAATTCGGATGCTCCAAGCCGGAAAGCTGAATCTCAGCCATGCAGGATTTGTACGCCGAGAAGGATCCGATACAGCCAACGGCTCGCAATATTTGACTTTCCCTTTTTATGTCGTCTGTGAGTTTCTCAGACCCCTATTCCCTCGATCAGTGCGGCCCGAGGAACTCTTAAGGTTTTGAGCAAGGAAGTACTGTATTCTTGATTCGCTGAATGAGGGCTCGGGACACACATTCGGGTTTGAACCATATTGCGATACGATTTCATCGATTGATTCTCGGCTTCGCTCGAATGCGGCCGGACTTGATCGTCTGGATCGGAACTCAGTAAGAATAGAAACACATCGTTGAGGACCCAGGGTTCTCAACGATGTGTTTCTATTCTTCAACACGGACTCATCCCATGCTTCTTCCGTAAAGTCTGTTTTTGTCCTGAGTTCTGGATGGACGAGGTGAAAGCTGTCGGTCAGATTCGCGAACATCTCCGCGGCAAATCGCTGAGTCGTATTCGACGGATCACTGCGTATCCCCCGAGCTGAGGGCGGATCGCTTCGCCAGCGATGAAAATGATGAACATAAGAGTCTCGACTCTCCGCGGCGTCCAAACGTAACTGCAGGGGTTTACAGCTATCAGTCAATACATATACGAAGGTCACCACCAAGAACTCCAAATCGAGCACTCCCCGCGGCACTGGAGCGACTCACCCGTCAATGAATCCGAAGATGGAGAGGCCTGTGTGTATTCAGCGAAAAGCGACACGCGAACCCA